>NC_141342.1:7986590-8464090 GCF_037954235.1 Aulostomus chinensis
AATTCTTTGTAATACCCAACTAAAAGACCAAAACTCTAAATATGCAATTTTTATTGAAATCAAAAATTGATCATTGGAAGTAGAACTCATAAGCTATGCCAATAATCCTTTTGAATGAAAATATGAATGATCTCATGCACCATATCTTGTTCACCCTCCTTTAGAACTACAAAGCTCTCATAGTGCACACCTCCATCAAAATTACATGGCTTTGTGGATAGAATATATAGATACTATCCTTAAAATCTGTTGATAAATTATTGTCCCCACTTCAAAAAAATGGGTCTTCCGAATTCCCGACCCAGAACACAACTGGATCCATACCATGTCGGGAAGCTCAATAGTTATTCAGCTGTCAAAATGCAAGGCCTCTGTAAATGTCATCAAAATATGTGAATATTTTCCATTGTATCCAAAATTAGTCTCTTGTTTCACAGGTCCATATGATCAAGATCATTACTGAAGCTGAAATGTTCTTGACTAAAGAAATCTGATCAAAATTTGTCTCACGCATTAAGAAATATACCACGAATTGTTAAATGCTGCCAATGACCTAGATCAGTCATCAGGATCCGATTTGATCAAGATTGTATCTAAAAATGAAAAATTACCAGGTCCTTGTTTTTTATTTTTCCACCAAATTAAATAAAAATCTGTTTGTTAGTTTTTGAGGTACACGCATGTGATTGCATTACACTCATGGGAACAACAGCCTCCTACTGTCCCACAACTTCAGTATTAGAGTTCTAATATTTTCAAAGATAGTCCTACTGCAGCCTGCAGCTTAGCTTATTTTAGCTCACGAATGGATAAGGAGGACACAGCTAGAACAGCTCTTGCCAAAGTAAAAGAAATCTGCCCACCAGATTCAGAAAATCTCTCTGATTAGTGAGTTGAATCTCTCAAAGGGTAAAATTGTAATAAAGGGTCTCAATTTTTGAGAGGGAAGCAGCTTTTGTACACATATGTAGCCATTTCTGTATGTAGCTTCAGAGTACATATTTTACTTTTGTTTTGGGTACTTTGCAGTATTTAAGAACAGTACTGACTCGCTTCAGTGACAAATAAGATTAATTTACAAAAGCTCAGTAATTCTTACAGCACTAAAACAATATACTGCAAACATTTCTGAGGAAATCTCTCCCTGACTGCAAAAAGTCACATCAGATGTACATAAGAGTGACATCTGAATAAAGCGCAAGCATCTGCTGGTTATGTCAGTGTATCAGCGTTGCTCTCTTTACCAACTATGTGGCTTGTAACCTCTAAAATCCAGCTGGTATATCAGCCAAAGTAACCAGCAATTGGAAGACAATGTTTTTGGTACATATTGACTGTAATGCTGAGGATAATTAGGACCCAGCTGACACTGGCCTCAAATCCTAGTGATCCTGTGGGTCAGTTCAGTAGTACAACAGTGGTGATATCACGAAATCCCAACCGTGAGTTACAACAATTCAATCAGTTTGACATTTCGTGTGCGTACTCGTGGCTGCTTGACACATTAGTATGTAGCTGAATCATATTCGAGCAGGTCTTTGGTGTTTTTCTTGCATCTTAAATTATTTTCTCCATTTTATTTTGTCTTCTTCTTAAAATGCCTTTTTGTTATGTCTTCTCTGGAACAAAAGGTTTTGATTAGTTTCCATATTGCAATGTGTAATGTTTGTTTTCATTGTAAGTTGTTTTCAGCATAGATATCTGACTGTGGTCTCTCTCTTCTTTACAGTAGAGCTGCGTCAGGCCCTTGTAGCCATGATGAACAGAAAGGACGAGCTGGAGGAACAAAATGGGTGCGTTGGAAGATATCCTCCTTATCTGCTGCTTGCAAACCCCCAACAAACATGCACATACTCACAGATATATGCACACACACTCACACACACAGACTGAAAGATATTGGATGACCTTTCCTTTTCAAATGTTGTCAGCTTGTTTTGTTTTTATCAAGAGACGTGAAGCCTTTTTGTGCTGACTTGGCTAGAAACTGCTGTGTTTTGTTTCTAGCAATAAGCCACCAGAGGCTGTGATTTACACTGATTTAACCACTGCAAAAAAAGACAGTTGAGCAAAATGCAAAGCATAGATAATATTTCGCTCTTCTCAAAAATGGATTTTGCTTTTATAAC
Organism: Aulostomus chinensis; assembly: GCF_037954235.1. Lineage (NCBI taxonomy): Eukaryota > Metazoa > Chordata > Actinopteri > Syngnathiformes > Aulostomidae > Aulostomus > Aulostomus chinensis. Next base: position 7,988,720 of record NC_141342.1, read on the forward strand.
TTCATTTTGGATGTAGAGGTCAAAACAAGAAAGGTGTTTTCACAGAGGGAAATTTTGTTTGTGCTCGCCCTAAACCAGACTTCCACTGAGTGCACTGTGCCTGTAAAAAACATTTGTGAGATCACAACCAATTACACGCACGCACGTGCGTATACACACACACACTCTGGTGAAGATCCGGTCTATAATCACCTGTGATTAGTCCTTGATAGGCACTGTATGTAGAAATGTATTGATTCTCTCAGCCATACATTGGTGTTAGTTGACATTCACCCTGTTGTTTGGTATTTGCCTTTTGGCAAGTAAGATGGAGTTTAACAAAAATAAAATACACTGACAAAAAAAGTATTGCTATTGCCATCACTTCTCTACCATATTCTTAATATAAACATTATTATCTGCCCAGATTTTCAGAATTGTTGTATACTTAAATCTCGGTCCTTAAATGAAACACAGCGGTTGCCACACAGTCGACTGAAGTTGAAGCTTAATGCTGCTCTGTCTTTCATTACAGAAACTTCATAATGGTTATGCAATCTTTTATATATAAATACAGCATTACAGACAATGACAACATTGTCATTGTATAAGTGTTTGTACAATGACAACGTTGTCATTGTACAAACAGTTGTACAATGACAACGTTGTCATTGTACAACTGTTTGTATAAAAGGTATTTCTTGAATTTGAGCGGGACAGAAAATAGCATGGTTTTATATTGGCTTATTTAACGCAAGTCATGTACTTCATGTGTTCGGCAGGTCTCTTCGCAGCCTGCTGGATGGAGAAATGGAGCATTCTGCAGGCCTTAGGCAGGAAACAGAGCTGCTGAAGAAGAAGCTTGCTGAGCTGGAGGAGAGACATACTGCGAAGGTCCAGGCACTAGCCAGGTAAGAAAAGTGCACATTTATGCTATCATTTCTAAGTTCTTTGTGGAATTAAAGTTGGTCTCAACTAATATAGACCCGTTATAATGAAATTACAACCACTGGGTGACGATAAACAACACAAAATGTTCCCACTGAATTTAGGCTTAGTGAATGGAGTAAATGACCACACAAGAGTGAAAGGGTGTGTTCCCTCTTGCAGCATTAAAGGGGCTTTAAATGTCTTAACTGATTTGATTTAAGATACAATTTTAATTTGTGAAATACTTTGGATTACCTACCAAAAACATACTAGTTAGCCCGAGCTGTATTTTGACCGAAATGTGAAACCCATATGATGAGTATGCTGGTTTTGCCGTGCATGCATGGAAATGGGCTGTATTTGTGTTGTAACTCTATACCTATTAATATTCACATGGATGGCAACATTCTTATAGTGTCCTGATTATCCTATTTCTGCTGCTGTAACAGTGCCAATTTCCCCACTGAGGGACAAATAAAGGTTTATCTTATCTGATCTTATCTTATTAAGAAAATGCTCTGATTAAGACACTACCATATAAACAGTATTTTCTGATGACCTTAACTTGAATAAGATCATTGTCAGAGTAAACGATAAACTAAGATGTGAATTATTCCTGTCTTAATTACATTATTAAAGTATGTTGTATAGATCTATATACCATAACTGCACTGTTAAGCTCTACCAGATTTTCCACAGCATTTTGTGACACATATGGCAGTAAGCATGTTTGTGAGAGAATGGTTGCTCGTTCAACCCCTTGACTGACAGGATAAGCAGCACTTGCTGATGTGCATGTTGACTGAAAGCAGTGTGTTATGAAAAACTGCTTTCTGACAGACACGAGCTGCATCACTGTTAACAAATAATCACAGTAATTACAACTACAACAACTAATGTCAGTAACCTTACCGAGACAATAAGATTATAATAAATAATAGAACTGTAATTGTGCAACTGTCAGTGCTACGTCTTGAAATCTCGATCAAGTTATGGAGGAAGGATGTCAGGGCAGTGTTACAGTTCCTTCCCTAAAGCCGACATACAAACAGGAAAACATTTTTATCACAGTAAGTGACCACCTACAGACTCTCTGAAAGGGAGTTGCCCCTCCATCTCCAATAGATTGTTTGCCACAAGTCCTCAGTATGCCTTGAGCCCTTTAAATAGTGGATTAGTCATCCTTCAGCAGTCTAAATAGAAAGCCCCAGCAAGTGTGCTTTCAGATAGCAGACTCTACTGTAAGTCAGGAGATCAGTGAGTATTGATTGAGCGCTGAGTGACGTAAGTTAAGTTAGGAAGCACAACTTAAGTTGATGTGTTGCCCTTTTATATTTTGGTGTTTCCTTCCAAGGGCGAGTCTTTTGCTCAGCTCCCCTTCTCTTTCCTCCCTGCTGCTGCAACACCTTTGTGGTGCTTGGTATACTCTTTCAGTTCAGTTCAATAAGATTTTCATGCAGTGAACATTTAGCCTGGAATTTTTTTTTTTTTTTTTTTTGTAGTTTGGCATCTGATCTGATATGATGCGACAAGAGGTTGAAATCTAGTTTGTGGTTTGGTGACAAGCTCCATTGTTGAACGTAACCAACTGACTCAGAGGGGAGGTGTTAAAGACCAGTATCACTTTGTTATTTTTGTGTAATATAGTAACCTTTTTTTTAGCGGAGAAGTTGTGCTATTAAGAGTATGGGTACATTAGTTGGGTCATCTCAAACAATTCTGTCTTTGGAAAGCAGGGGTTCATCCTTCAATAGATTTATCATTTATGAAGGCTATATTATTTTAGCTCCCATGCCCCTTGCCAAAATGTGGGCCAACTGTTTGAGGACCCTAAATCCAAAAAATGGCCACTGTCAGCCATGTTAGAAATGGCCTTTTCAATATTTTGGCCCACAGTACTATAAAGTAAATTGTTCCTTGGGACTTGGGTTGGGGCGGCATGGCTCAGAGTTGCCGTCTAGTAACCGAAGGGTCACTGGTTCGATCCTCACTTCCCCTGGTGACCATGTCAAAGTATCCTTGAGCAAGATACTGAACCCCTGACGGTCCTGCGATGGACAGGCAACCCGTTCAGGGTGTACCCTCTCTCCCCCACAATGTCAGCTGGGATAGGCTCCAGCCAGACAGGACTTACAAGGTGGTTTCATGGTAAAAATGGATGCTTTAGTATTTCACCTGGTGTATTCCATTTTGTAGGACAAACCTCTAGCATCTGACTCAGCCGGTCCGAGAAGGCAGAAAAGTTACCCATTCCATTGAAGAACGTCTGTGTGGCATAAGAATAAGACAAACTCTGTAGATACTCAGACATGTTTTTTTTTTTTAATATGTTCTCATATGTTTGATTTAAAAAAAAAGGCTAATTTATGGCTGACATTGAAGTAAATTATGCACTGATTAATGTTTACTTAGATGATATAATTAACTTCACAGCATAGGGACCCCTCCCTCAACCTGTGCATTGAAGTACTTTCATCTGGAGGCTGTCCCACTGTATTCAGGATGCATGCCGTCTGTAGGTACAACACAATGTTATGTTACATGTGTCCTAATTTTTTCTACGTTTTGCCTTATAAACCAACCAAAGTTGATGACTTTTAACTTCAGTGGCTCCAGACATGTTCTACCATCATTATATTCTTTGGCTTAAGATCTGCATGAACTATCCTTTGGCTCTGGAGAAAGTGCAGAGCTGTGGCAACCTGAAAAAATGAAAAACATCTTAAAAACAGCCTTACCTCAGTTCAAGGTCATCATTAAAACATGATGGAATATTTTGTGTATTTAAAATATAGCTCAGGGAATGAAACCTATGGCAAAATGTAACTACAGTAATACCAACATCTGCAGTCACAAACTCAATGCAGGATGGGGCGAATCTCCATCAGTGTCAGATACTGGCGAAGAATTCCTAAAAACAAATGTCCAGCTTCTCAAATTCCATACTAAACAACGTTCAAATATGAAGCAGCCATTCCACCTGCTAATGTTGAAATTGTCAGTTATGCCTCTTCATCATTTTCAGTATCTTCTCCTGTGAAATGTTTAGGAATGTAGTGGATTTTTTTGAAGAAATGTATGTGAAATTTTACTAAACATAAAAGATTTTCACCTCTTCCTTTGCCACCATGACATTGTTGACATGGATCATTTTTACGGTGATGACATTGTTTGTGTTCACCTTCCAGCATTCTGTGATATCTCAATGAGATCAAAACCCATTCCGAAAGGTGCTGTTAGTAGGGTCACTAAACATCACATCTCAAAATTTGATACCAACGCTCAGAGCTTCCATGTTGAAATATTCTGTTGAGGGGAAAAAGAAAATATAACAGAATCTTATTGACTAACTTTATGCAATCTTAATGCCTGAACTTGATCTCTGTCTTTAATCTTACATACAGATGGCAAAGTCTTATTCATCTTTAAGCCATAAATCTGTCAGGATCAGGGAATCAACTATTGTTTCAACCTTAGAATCTACAAATTAGAGATACAGCATTATGGGTGTATGCATCTGCAATGTGTGCCTGTCACAGTGACCTTGACTTTTGAGATTGCGATACATAAATCTTATTAGTTCATTATTGACTACCAGTGGATATTTTCACCAAATTTGAAGAGATTCTCTGAAGATGTTCCTGAGATATCATGTAAACGAGAATAGGACCAACTCAAAAACATAAAGCCTCTGGCCCACGATGGTCACTGGTGTAGAGGCAAAAAAATTCTTTGATACCAACAAAACATTTAGCTCGTAGAATGTGACATACATATTCTGGTTCATGTAGAACCAACTAACTAAACAAGGGACTCAACTGGCATTATACTGTCCATTTTCATTGCTCTTTAATGTCTTTGATGTTTTTTCAGGAATGATAATTCAAATAATAACTTCTTACAATTTAAAATATGCTGTTTCACCAAATTAATTAAAAAAAAGCAATTAGCCACATGAAAACTTTTCTGAAGGGGCAAGGAGGTTACAACTGGATGGATGCAAAATAACAATTTATTAATCAACTTTTAAACACTAATTAACCACCTAAAGATCTCTCAAGCATAATTGTGGACCTTGAAACTACATGAAAACAGGGCAGGAGGACTCGGTGGTGTGAACAATACAAGGATCTGACAAGAACTGATATAGACAACCTAACTAAAATACAAACTAATAACACAAGAAGAAAAGGGTGGGGGACACAAGGGCAGGGAAGGAACTGATGGGTAAAAATACAGGGGAATGGCTGTGATTGACAAGGACTACTATGAAGACAAGACACGGGTGAACGACTCAAAAAAGGCAGGAAACAGGCAAAGACAACAAAATATCAAGCAGATGAGGACACAGGAGGGAAGATATTGCAAAATAAAATAAAAATGATCCTTCAGAGATTAAAACACAAACCATGAACAAGAAACCCAAAAATTCAGGAAAGTGAAGAATGTAAAAAAGAAAACTAGAGTTCATGTAGAATGCAAATGAGTAATCCAAAGCTAGAAGTGCATAACTAAACTTGACCATGACATTCGTGTTCTGCATTGAAATCAAAGCACATTCCTAACCCTCGTAATTTTTGTGTAAGGCAGATATTTTCGTAGCTGCAACTTTAAATTTAGCTTATTTTTACCTTCTAAGCTTTATGATTGTGCACCTGTGCTTTTGCAGACTGCACATTGCCATGCTCTTTACTTCTGAAGGTTTGTGTAACTCTTGAATGCAAATTTTGTATTTGGTACTTTTAGTTTGAGTTGTAGCTTCAACTCCCACTCATGCAACCTTTTGTTGGTTTGTCTTTTGTTGATTTGTCTTTTTTTTTGTGCTCTCAAAGCATCATCTGGTTTTTCGTTACCGTCATGCCATCATCATTTTGATGGGCTTTTTAGAGACCCTGACATGAACAAACTCCAAACTAGATTGAGTTAAAGGAGAGGGAGGAAAGAACTCATCATGAACCAGAATGTAAAAAGGTACGACTGGTTCATGATGAATGCTGAAGGAGGAAATACAGTGCCAAATCACTGAAGAGGTGATGTGAGTAAAAATTTAAATCTGGTCTCTCCTCTCAATGGGAAAGGCCAAAGCTCAGCTGGACAGTGCTGTTGCTGTGAGTTCATGTAGGCAAAGCTCAGCAGGTGTATTCTTCATGAACTTTGGATAAAAGCACTGACCATGATACTGTTAAAGCTTCTGTTTACTGTGTTTTTCAGCGCTTCAAATATGGAGAAATATTATACAGTTTCTTGTGATCTCTTCGAACTTTGACATGAAAATGCAAGAATAAAAGGTCACCAGTTGCTATGTTCAGATTGTGTTTGTGATGCTAATTTATTGAGGAAATTTGTTGAACCCTTCTTAAGGCATCTTATGGGGAATTTAATAAATAAAGATCCACTAGAAACAAATTGACAAATATACTCACTGTACATGCAAAACTAAAAAAGCACCCTTTCCAATGTGGAGTGTTTAAACCAAGTTATCTTTATCGGCCATCACTTAGGTAAACTTTGGGCAGTGCTTTTCAAAGTTTTTCAACCAAGTTCTACCTCAGAACAAAAGGGACACTCCAAGTGCCACCACAAAGACCAAAGTTACAAATTTAGTAGCATAGCCTTCTTCATTCAGCTACAACTCTGCAGTGGTATGCAAATATAAACATACAAATACATCTGTTTGCAGTGCCTTTAATTGCTGTATTTACCCACACATTGGTAGCACAGGGAGTTTTTCGAGTGCACCAAGATGAAACATTCATTTGTTGCTGTGGATCTTGTAGATCGACACGTCCACTGTCTGTCTTTTAATACTAAAGGAACTACTGCCTCATTTTGGATGATGTCTGATTGAGCATGGAGAGAGTGCGAGAAAGGGGGAGAAACATCAGCTGATGGTTGAGAGACATTGCTATTAAACAGGAGAACGAGTGGTGCAGCTGTTGATTCTTGTGTGTTTTTCAGTCAGTTTTTAATTAGAAATTAAAAGCAGAAGAGAGAGAAATCACAATGATCTAGACTGGGTGTGTTTCATGGCATGTTCCTAACAAGTCAAACCACCAAAGATGTTTGTTGCAGCCATAATATTAATATCTCTATGGGCTTTTCACATAAGACGTGATAATGCACTGGTTTCATGGATTCACGGCTGAAAACTTCACCGCACCACACACTGGCTTCTTGGCTCTTCGTAACGCCAGCTGAATCCAAAGTGGACATAACTTGAATAAAATATCCTTACCGTCTTGAGTCGTTTTTTTGCTAATATTAGTAGGAGTCTTGGATGCTTGGACTGCGTGGCTTAAATAGCCACGAATCCTTGAGCTTGGCTCAGACACAAAAATTCCAAGAGGGCCAAAACTTATTATGAGGTACAATTCAGTTTGCATATTTTCATTTGAAAAGTATTTACTGTTTTATGTGGGTTTTTTTTTTTTAATTGTTTTTGACGTCTTTATTTTCAAAGAAAAATTTCTGGGATTCTTTCATGTACAACTTGAGGGAGCTTGCGTATCTACCACAGTTTGAAAACCATTGCCCTAGAGTATCATTGTAAGTTACAGAAATATGGTTCACACGCCAGACTGAGTAGAGATGGCACGTATGTTTTTTCTGGTGAACAACAGGATAATCTCCCAAGAGAGCAGACGTGACCCTGGTTACTTTGAGAACACTATAGAAAATTCAGCTGTTATGGTCTGAGGTATGGTCAGCATGTACCAAGAATAGAACCCGTGGCGTCTTCAGTTACTTTAGGGAAGACGTACTTCTAAATATGTGAATGTTTATTCCCTCACAGTTATGAGTGTGTGCCATAAGCATAGAAACAGCGCTTTTGATACTTGTTTTTTCCTGTGCGGAATTTGCTTGAGGAAAAGGTTCTCTTTGGTAATTGGTGCACATCCAAAAGATTCAAGAGCAATTTTGACAGTGGATTCTTTTGGAACAGGACCCTAAGCAAAATTTGATTTTGGGACCTCCTATCACCGCCCATATAATAACTCTTGTTTAAGTGTAAGAATAATAACTCTTGTTTAAGTATAACAACAACAACAACAACAACAGCTAGCTAATGTATATACACAAATAAAGGGATTTGGATTCCAAGGATATTTAGTGATTTTTTTCCTCAGATGTGTAGCTAGCACGGTAAGCTAACATTAGCCAGCTTGTTGACTAGCTACAGTACTGTTTTTTTTTTTCCAAAATTGCCCAGACACCCAATGTTATGTTACCAAACATACTGTACATATTTCTTGCTCTTTTTCTCATCATCTGCCTTTTTCCTCTTTATTTTTTGGCTTCAGAAGGGTCCTTGCAAATTTTTTCATTAATATGAGCAGGCTACTATAACCTGCTCCTGCTTGTCTCTCTCACATCAGTTCAACAACCTACAGTGTGCAGCAGCTGCAGTGGTAACAGTGCACATGCACATGAACATCATGGCTGTCACCAGCTGAGCTCTGACAGTGAGAGGCAGAAGGAATCACTACACCCACAATACAATGTGTAATAATCTTGCATTGTTGTTTCTGTTGCACAAAAATTCTTGTAACACTTCTCCTCGTCAAATATGGTGCAGTTAGACACAGCCACAGAGATGGATAGCCTTAATCCGTCTCTGTGCCTTCCATTTCATTTTCAGAGTTTTAGTGTTGTGTGAACACCTCTGTGGAGAACTGTGCATTCAGGATTCTGCAATAATGGTGCCAACTGACCAGACCCATCTTGAAATGCGGACCCAGGAGTTTAATGTATAAAGCATTTATTGATGTTTGAAGCCTTTAGTGCAATGAAACTGGGGGCATGTGTGCACATGCTCAGGTGGGATCCCGGCCCCCTGGGGTTTGTCATACACTGTCCTGTCTGCTGCAGCATTGCAGATGTGGAGCAAGAGCATGTGCAGAAGAGCTGGAAAGATGGTGAACTAACCCTAGGTAGAGTGAGGCCAGGAAAAACTCTTGGGAGGGGTGCAGTAATGGTCCTGACAAGTAAATTGGTCTTCTGACTTGGTATAGAGGTGAAAGTCACTTGAACCATTTACTTGCTGGTTTCCCTTGGAATAGCTGGTGCCCAGAGTCTCACATTTTTTTGTGATTAAGAGGTAAGAAGCCCAGATGGCTGGCTTGGAGCTAGGCATGGCGTATGGCAATATTTACAAACCCAACCAGGGCATATGCATCATCCAGCATCAAAACTATATTAACTGACATCCAGTGTAGGACAATCTGAAAAATATTGTCGCTCTTGCCCTTCTGTGTGTGGTAATGTCACATTTGAGATGCCATTATTTTGTCAACCCCTTGTCCAGCTTCCTCTCTCGGCAGCAGCACCTTTGTGGTGGTTGGTATATGCATTTCATTTTTCATTCCTTTATTTCAGTAAACCCTCTTGTTGTCAACTTTCACCACTGTGTTCTGTCCATTAACAGACTGGTTTGTGAGAGGACAGTGCAGCAACTGATGGGGCTTTTTAATATGTGATGACCTTCGTATTCACAGAGAACATTCTAATGGAGTAGAGACAGCAAGCGAGGTAGAAATGGCTCTTCTCTGCCTTCCACATTCTGCAGGTGACTGTGACATGCAATGTGCATTTACACACACACACACACACACACACACACACACACACACACACACACTTCTATAATCAGCCGCTAAATCTCAAGTGCTGCTTTTCCTCCTTGGCTAAATCTGTCTCGATCAATGGCGCTATAAATACCACTGAAAGAGCAGCTAGCCACTGAATGAGGGCTGGAAGCTGTCAGTATCATTCAGTTAAAGAGGCTACTGGCAACGGTTGCTATGTATACCACAAATCTTTGTGACTCTCTCTCACTGAGGTTGAATTGAGAGTCAGAAAGCCTCACATAAAGTCAAACAATGAACGAGTTGTTAGCTAGGTTATTGACCTACATTTAGCAGAAGCCCTTTACTACAGTTTATTTGAGATGTTGTTTGAGGCAGATTTTTTTTTTTTTATTATTATTCTGGACTCACTTTTACTGTCAAATAGCTGGGAATTGATGAAATGTATATCTTCAACGCCAGATGGTTCCGCTGTGTGAGGAAGTTTCCGCTGGTCTTCTGTTTATTTTAGTGCTTCTCTGAGTATTATTACTTTTATAACAGAGCAACATCCAAACCCGAGCAAGTGGTATGCGTGTGTCTTGAGCCCAGCTGTATATGGGGGTGGCAGAGGATGAGTGAGCTGCCATAGATAGATTTTGGCTGACGTAGACTCCGGCAGAGGATAGTCGGCTAAAATGGGCCGCTGCTCTGTTATTGAATCACACAATCTCAGATATACAGTACAGTCATATATGACATGAACATGTAAGATCCTTATTCACACGTAACAACATGCCAGCCTATTTTTTTTAACCCTAACATTTCATAAATTGACAGTGCACATGTTACAATCTGTTTAATTGACTCTGTTCATTTATTCTTCATTAATGGTGGTGTCTGTGAATGAATTTTTCACTAAGGTTAATATGTTTATGTGATGTGTTTAAATAAGAGTTAACAATTCAATGACTTTTCAACAATTGTTTTAAAATAGGTGTCCAAACCCAAAATGACTTCACGTCACGAAATCCTCAAACTAGTTCACACATGGGTCGCGGTGGATGCATGCACGCACATGCACACACATACACACACACACGCACACATGCATGAAGGGAATCCATATCTTGTCCCCCTTTTCACCATCAGTTGGCAGAACAGAAAGAAGGGCTGTCCCAGTCGGAAGTTGGCCCATCAAGTAGGATTGGAAAGTTGTACCTCGTCAGTGGGATATGGGGCAAGTGGACACACACATACACTAACCTAAGAAACAGGAGCAAATGGCTTTTTCTGTGCTAGCAGAATTAATGTCTTTTCTCCAGGCAGTTTTGTTGATCTAGAGATGGCTGTGGAGTTTGTTTGTTTTTTTACTTGTTGGGATTGTAAAAGCTGCCTGTTTTCTTTATTTGGAAGTCAGTCAGAGCACCGAGGCACTTAACCTGACTCTGCTCCTCTTTGGGGTAGAATCAGTCAGAGGGTCCAAGACCCAGCACTTAGTGACTATGTAGCACTAACTGTGTTGTGTCATGTTGTATGTCTGTCAAAAAAAAAAAAAAAAAAAAAAAAAAGGGAGGGGGGGGCGACACAACGTCTGCCACTAGATGGCAGTACCTGTGACCAAATCACAACTGAAGCACTTTTGCGCTTCCTATGGACTTTTCCTTAATTAGGTCTAAATTCTTGCTTGTGTCGTACGTCGCTCTGGACAAAAGCGTCTGCTAAATGAAATTGTAGAATTGTAGAATTGTAGTTATGTCACTCAGTTCCTTGTTGTGCTGGTGCGTATAGGTGAGAACGTGTGTGTGTGTGTGTGTTTGTACAGCCCTTGGCTTTGAAACTGTAGAATTTTGAGTGTATATACATGAGTGTATGCTTGAACTGTTCATTTCTTTTCTTTCGATAGAGTCTGAGCTGTAAATTGCCCTCTGGAGCTTTAGCAACTGAGCTGTCTGTCTCTGAATGTGTCTTTGTACTGCTCATTTACAGACTTGACATCCAACATACAGCAAATTTAGTTATGTTTGTTGCACATTAAGATGACCACCAAGCATGGGGAAAATGAAAGAAGTGGTGGAGGGAATGCAAAAACCAAACAAAATATGGGCTTTAATTCAACTTTAGTAACTACTGTAATCCTTCCTTTTGAGTTTTTACTTCTTAAGAGATCCTCAATCTATCCTCGCTGTCTTCGTAGTTTATTGATTGGTTTCTAATGGAAATGCTTACAATCTTTGCAGTCATCAATTTTTGTGTTTCACAGAAAATAATATTTTCTTCTCTCAACACACGAATGCTACTCATTCTCTGATTTGCACAAACAGGTAACAGTTTTAGATCTGTAGATTTCTGTCTTTATTTGCTACATTTTTCTTGAGTATGCCAGCAGCACAATGTAAAAGCTGGAGTTTCATGCTACACTTTAAGGGTTAGGAAAATCAGTGTTTTACTCCCTAGCTTGAAATGCTCGTCCAGAAGTACAGTGGGGCAAAAAAGTATTTAGTCAGCCACCAATTGTGCAAGTTCTCCCACTTAAAAAGATGAGAGCAGCCTGAAATATTCATCACAGGTACACCTCAACTATGAGAGACAAACTAAGAAAAAAAAAATCCAGACAAATCACAGTCTGATTTTTAAAGAATTTACTTGCAAATTATGGTGGAAAATAAGTATTTGGTCAATAACAAAAAGTTATATACTTATATATTTGTTATATACCCTTTGTTGGCAATTACAGAGGTCAAACGTTTTCTGTAAGTCTTCACAAGGTTTTCACACACTGTTGCTGGCATTTTGGCCCATTCCTCTATGCAGATCTCTGGAGCAGTGACGTTTTGGGGCTGTCGCTGGGCAACACGGACTTTCAACTCGCTCCAAAGATTTTCTAAGGGGTTGAGATCTGGAGACTGGCTAGGCCACTCCAGGACCTTGACCCAGCAATGTTTCATCTTCAATTCCCTTGCTGATAGAAGGAGGTTTTCACCAAAATCTCACGATACATGGCCCCATTCATTCTTTCCTTTACACGGATCAGTCTTCCTGGTCCCTTTGCAGAAAAACAGCCCCATAGCATGATGTTTCTACCCCCATGCTTCACAGTAGGTTCTTTGGATGCAACTCAGCATTCTTTCTCCTCCAAACACATCAAGTTGAGTTTTTACCAAAAAGTTCTATTTTGGTTTCATCTGACATTCTCCTAATCCTCTTCTGGATCATCCAGATGCTCTCTAGCAAACTTCAGGCGGGCCTGGGGCCTCATGTATCAACGCGGTTTACGCAAGAAAAACTTGCGTACGCCAGGATCGGCGCTCACGTTCAGATGGATCAATGTGAAAAGTTTGTCGATTCTTGCGCTGTTTCCTGCCAACTCTGGAGGTGCCGTAGAAGTTGGCGGAAAGTCAATTCCTGCGTTAACTGCACTTTGGTCTGTTGGCGACACCCTGTGGTGGTGTTTGGTAACTGACATTATTTGACAACCGCACATACATAGGGCACAAAAAGCCAAAAACACAAACCCAAACACCTGCTGGCATTACTTAAGCGGCTATAAAAGAGCCTTCACGATTGTGCTGAATGTGCAACTTTCAACAATGGCTGCACCTGTGCTGTTGGAGGACGAGGCAAACGGTGCAATAAGACGGGAGCGACATTTCAGGGAGCGGAAGTATCTGCTGCACAATTTAGATGAGTGGCCGATGAGCTGGTTCCGGCTACCGCGGGCCATCCTCCTGCAAATTTGATGTTGCTGATAAAAATAAAATAAAATTCTGAAATCAGGATTTTGTTTGTAGTGAGAATTCATTTGATTAGCATTCCTTTCTAGGTCAAAAGATCCTGTGGAAGAGAGGTATTTATCAGCTCCAGCTTCAGTCGGCATAGATGTGAACACAAAATGATGAGTAAATAATTGTGGGCTGCTTCCAACGATTCCAATTTTGGATCCATGTAACAAGTGGTCAGGCCTGGCTATCAACAGTATACATGGAGCTTGTCTGCTTTGCCAGTAACGCGTACAACTTTTTGGCGCACACAATCTTCATACATCCCTTAAAAAGTAATCAAATGACTGGATGGTACTTGATTTCAAAAGTATTATTTAGAGTTGTAGTAACATTACTAGTTACCTCACTAAGGGTAAGCCAGCAGTGGAAATATGTAGCATTTCCTCCATGATATACAGTAACCTACCCAGCAACAAGCTTCATCAGACCTTCTTCACTTACAGTTGATGTTGGATGGGAGAAATCCAGCTTGGGTTGTTTTGCTGGAGGACATCCACTGGCACTGGACCCCAGCCGAGCATTTCTTTCTACACCTGGTATTTTCTCAATTTTTTATATTTTTACTGTGCAGGATGTTAGATTTTTCATGGTTGAAGACATTTTGGTGCCACATAGATGTCAAGGAAAAGAGTGTTCTTGTGTTTGGTCGAGACAAACTCAAAATAATGACTGTACTTTCAACTAATGAGGTGGTGCATTTCTCCCCCTCCTTCCATGCTTGGATTGTTTACACTTGTAGCCACCAAAGTCAGGCATGCACACGTGATGTCATCTACCTGAGACTTCATGGGCAGCAAAAAAAGCTTCTCCTTTTACAGTCTAGATGACAAAAACACTGTGTTCTGTTGGAAATGATGAAACACAACATTAATGTATTGTAACTTGGATAAGTAAACTATCATGTAATTACTGTTTGGAAATTATAAAGTGTTAAATTAGTCTTACTGATAAACTAATCAAATTACAGCATCATGTTACTAAGTAACATTGCCACGAAACAAGTTACTGCCCAACACTGGTGATGATAGGCAGGCTGAAAAGATTAGCAAGGCCCACTTTTGGAGTCAACCCACTTTTTTTCCCCATCCGCCATGCTTCATAGCATTTTAACTGTTGGTCACTGCCTTCCTATGTGAGAGAGCCAACAGTTGCTAGACATGTAGCTGCACGCATACGATGCTCTTAGAGTGGGGCTATAGTGCATCACTAAAATTTACAAATGCAAACAAACACAGGTCATAGGGGGAGTACTAGGTTTTTATATCCCAAAAGGCTGGCTGATCTCAGGCATTTCCTTTGAGAATGATACAGTGGGGGATGTAAAAATAAATACTTTTTTTTTTTCCTATCTGGCTTACATTCTACAACTTTATTAACGTAAAACATAACTGCGTGTGTGACTTATCCCTGTTGTGGTACCAGCAGCTCCACTATTTTCACCAGCGAGATTTGTATGTCGGTTGTTTTATATTGTGCAGGTCGTGTTCAGTCTGAGGCTAGAAAGGAACTTGTTCCGCATCTGCAAAAAACAACGAATACCAGACGAACAAAACAAAGCAACACCCCTCTTTATATTACATATCATATCCTGTGATTGATTGTTGATATAAAAATAGTAATGAGTGGAGCTTTTGAAATGTCTTTAAACTAAAAAATATTGCCTTTGTAAAACGGCAATTGAAATGACAAAATAGCCAGCTGATAACTTGTATAAGTAATTGAATTATTAAGAGCTTAAATCTCTACATTTTCTGAAAAAACATTTGAACTTCATGTATCAAGCTGGTTCACATTCGGTCAGGTGCTTTAAACTTTACGATGGTGTAACAATGGGCTCACTGTTAGTAAAATGAGACACATCAAAAGATCTGAGTTTTTCCCAAAGTCCCTCCATAAACACACACATCAAGAGCAAGTAGCGTGTATTAGATATAATTTAATCAGGGTAGAACAGCAACTGGGCTGTGGTTGAGACTGATAACGACAGCGTGGACGGCTCCGCCGAGAACTCGTCATGTGGATTCTTGAGGTGTCGCAGCAGGCACCTCCTTTGTTGGTGGGGAATGAGGACCGATAAGCAGGGCACCATAATCACCCGTGGAGAATGAGAGGAGGAGGGCAGCTGCGGTGCAAGACAAAGGCTGTTAAATTTAACTGCCAAGGGCATAAAGCCTCGCACTAACTCTGATTGATTTCCTCTGCGAGTCAATGATGATCAGCTGGGGAGAGCTTGCAAAGAGACTGCCTATGTCTCTCAATTTGTTTTTTTATCACTCTTTGTGTCTGTACCCTTTATAAAACACATCTAACCTCACCTCTGCTCTGCACTGTTATACCCCTTTCACACTGAAACATGCGTGTCTATGCGGGTTTTGTGCCCGCGTTTGCTCGGCATTAGCTCCCGCTGTGAGGGCTGCGTGCCTGTTTTTCTCTCTTGTGCGTCATCATGCTGACAATGTCATCATTACACATAAAAGTGCGCCGGAACACTGCGAGGTAAACTAACGACAGCATGGACATCGAGTCAAAACGTTAGCATTGTGTTGTTGAGTGCATTGCAATTTTGTGTCTTGTAAAGCATACAAACTTGGTACAGATTGGAAAATGTCAGAGCGCTAATGCAGCGGAGGAGGATGGAATTTTTGGTGAATCTGGAAGGGAGCCGAAGAAACTACAGGTGAAGGAGGCAAGCCCTTATTTCGTACTGTTTGTCGTATGTGGGTATGAGATCGAGCATGCAGTTTTTGGTTGCTCTTGCCACTGAACACCCGGGTTGCTTGGAGGGTCAGTGGACGTGGGTCGAAATGTCGAGGCGACCCTTCCAGAGTGCCCAAACCCCCGCGTTCATCTGTGTTTTTGGTGCAGTTTGAAAGGGGCTTTAATGTCCTTGAGTAATTTACCTTCTCTGTAACTCTGACCCCATTTACACATTGGATTAACTTGTGTATTCAGCTGAGATGCTATTTGTTTAAAATGGTTGGATAACATCTACAGGTGCTTTTGAAATGCAAAGACATCCAGTTTTCCAGTTCACCACTTGTTTGCTAGGCATAGTTTCTCTTTGAAATGACTCACAGAGAGATGGGAAAAAATACTTTTTTTTTAACTGTCAGCTCATTTCTGTATGCAAGATTAATTTCAGATGCTCAATATTGGATTTTACTGATATGCTGATATTTATTCATATTAGGGCCTGAGCCCAAATGAACTTTGGGGCGAAGACTGTACTGTTATAGTTATGTTTCTTAATTTTTTTTCCTCCGCCACTTTTAACCTCAATTCTTCCCCCTAAACATGCTCAAAAACTAACCAAATTTGGCACACACATCAGGTTTGGCAATTAAAATTTTTTTTTTTAAAAAATTAACCCCCGAAGTGCCAAAATGTGTTGCCACCTAGGTCTCTAAAAATGCCTTCCTTCCTTCCTTCCTTCCTTCCTTCCTTCCTTCCTTCCTTCCTTCCTTCCTCAGAAATACATACTGTCAAACTGATGCTTCTCAAGTCTGAGCTATAACTCGCACCGCTTCACAAATCACATCACTGGACTCCTGACAAATTGAAATTAAATGCAACTTTTGGCCAACCTCATTGGATTTATTAGCTTTAATCACACAACACTCAAAAACTCATCATGTCCTACTCTCCACTCAGTTATGGGAGGGGTTCTTAAAGGCACAGGTCTCAGCTCTGTACTGACACTTTGTGTCAGACTGAAGCTTCTATCTTGTAAGTCTTACCACTTTTCAATTTCCTACTCCACCCCAGTGGCCGCAGGGAGGCGAAGGCCCGTGAAGTGTGAATGGTTGTCTGTGTATATGTGTTGGCCCTGCGATGGACTGGTGACTGGTCCAGGGTGAACCCTGTCTCTTGCCTGAAAGCCTGAAACTGGGATAGGCTCCAGCCCCCCCCCCCCCCCCCCACACACACACACACACACAACCCTTAACAGGATAAGCGGAAGTAAATTGATGGAATGGATGGGTTTTTGCTAAAACTTTATTCATATGATAAGGATTCTGTATTCAAATCCCTCAGCCCTGGTACTCACTGGCCAACTCGCCTCCACGCTGTTCCCAGTCACCAGATCATCCTGAGAGGGTTTGAGACACTCTGCATCATCTGTTTTTATATGCTGATGACGTGCTAGTCTTTATGGAGAGGCCACTCATATGAATTTCTCCTGGAGATTAATAAAGTATCTATCTATCTATCTGTCTGTCTGTCTGTCTGTCTGTCTGTCTGTCTGTCTGTCTGTCTGTCTGTCTGTCTGTCTGTCTGTCTGTCTGTCTGTCTGTCTGTCTGTCTGTCTGTCTGTCTGTCTGTCTGTCTGTCTGTCTGTCTGTCTGTCTGTCTGTCTGTCTGTCTGTCTGTCTGTCTGTCCGTCCGTCCGTCCGTCTGTCCATCCATCCATCTATCTCTGCAATTTATACCTAACTTACTGTCCATTTGTGAGGAATTTAGCTGCCTCTTAGGCTTTAAGATCAACTGGACGAAACAATTACTCCCTCTTAATGACTCGGCTAAAGGGTTACAATTTCCAGCTGGCATCCCAGTTGTACAGAATTTTAAGTACCTCAAAATCCAAATTTTTCCATCTCTTAACCACATTGTAACGCACAACTACACACAAACATTAAATAGAGTCAAAGCAGACTTGGACAGGTGGATCAGTCTTCCTAACTCTCTCGGAGCCCGTATTTCTATAGTCAAAATGAACATCCTGTCCAGGATAAATTCTATTCGTTCAATGATTCCCCTCTCTCCTCTGTTATTCGGACAAAATCAGTTCTATAGTTTTTCGGTTTATTTGGAACAGAAAGCGCCCGCGCCTCAAAGGATCCACCACACAGAGAAATATAGGCTTATCTGTACCAAACTTTAAGTATTACTTCTGGCCATTTGTGCTTAGGCCAGTACTTGTGTGGCATGACACAGTGGCCTCAGTTTCCTGGCGTAAGTTAGAAGAAAACTGTGTAAGGCCCTGGAGCTTGCAGGAGGCTCTTTTTGCTGATATAGCCAATAAACAATGCTGCTTACATTTTTGCCCTATAGTTTCACAACTTATCCAGACATGGCATGCAGCTGAGCTTCAGTGTCTAATGTAAGTGTTACACACTTACACTGCTCTTTAACAACTTTGGCCTCTTAATTGGAGGGAGACCGATTTCATGTTCCGCCTGGAATAACAGTAACATTCGCACTTTAAATAACATATATTGTGACACTGGGCTGTGAACCTTTCGTGACATTAGAGACAGGTTTAATTTGCCAGCACACTCTTTCTTTTTCTATCTCCAACTTAGATCATCTTTACAGGTGCCCCAGTACAACAAGCATTACCTATTCTTACACTACACAAATTACTTGTCACTCAAAGTAAAAATAGAGGTACAATATCTGCTCTATATCATTTTTTCCTGTAGACCTCCTATACCGAATTACCACTTGACAGAATATGGAGGCATGACTGCCCCAATTTGGATTCAGATTTTGCTTGTTTGGACACATATTGGAGAGGCCTCCCGTAACCCAGACCATCAGCAGATCCATTTTAACTATATACACAGAACATACTTAACCCC
Organism: Aulostomus chinensis; assembly: GCF_037954235.1. NCBI lineage: Eukaryota > Metazoa > Chordata > Actinopteri > Syngnathiformes > Aulostomidae > Aulostomus > Aulostomus chinensis. Next base: position 8,007,557 of record NC_141342.1, read on the forward strand.
TCGCAAACTCCACCGTATGAAGTTGATCACTGATCCCTTGTGTAGCTTATGCTCTGAAAGTCTCTGGCACCTTTTTGCATATGATGTGGAACTGCCCTCCTGTCTCACAGTTCTGGTTAAAGGTGGCAGCCAAGCGCTCTGACTTGGTATCAGTGACCAATCCAGTGACAATACTTGTCCTTCTGGTAATTGATCTGTCAGAGATAAATATCACTGAGCTTAAAAAGCATATTGTATTAGTTGGTCTAATGGCTGGCAAGAAGTTGCTTGAGGTGCCATCAGGCAATGGGCACTTACTTTTATTTGGAACTGTCAACTTCTAGAATTAATGGTTCTCGTGAGGCCACCATAAACAATTGGCGCAGAGCAAGCGGCATGGCTCAGGGGTGGAGTGGCTGTCAAGTAACTCAAGGGTTGCGAGTTCAATCCTCGGCCCCGGTGACCATGTCGAAGTGTCCTTGACCAAGATTTTGAACCCATAATTGCTCCTGATGAGTAGATTGGGGCCTTGCATGGCAGCCTTCACCATCAGTGTGTGTGTGTGAGTGTGTGTGTGAATGAGATGACACAGTAAAGCGGTTTGAGTGCCGCAAAGGTATGAAAGCGAAATATAAAATTGAGTCCATTTGCCATTTTACCATGAGTCCAGAGCAGTTGATTCGCTGCAAGATCTTATAAGATTAGCTTTGCCCTTACTTGACTTGACCCGACTGTAATTTCCTTATTTCCCCTGAATTGAGTCTACATATATGTGTGTGTGTAGGTGTATGTGTGTGCACGCATAAGGAACTTATCAGAATCATACCTTAGAGATGTCTTTCGACCAGTAAAGGCGTGTTCACACCAAACGAACTTTTTCGCGTGACGCCAGGGGAATCTCAAGACTGATTGGCTGTCTCGACACAATGTCACGCGAATTTGTCACACAAGTTGAATATTTTCAACTTACGCAAACATGTGAAATTCGCGTCGCATTATTTGCATATACACGTGAATTCGTGTCTAATTGCCTCTCTACATATACTTTACATGTAAACTTGTTGCGTGAAAAATTCACGTTCAAGTCATGTCCCGGACTGTAACTGGTGTTATTGTTTAAATAAAAAAAAAAAATTTGATCATAAAAAAATAGAGTGTCCAATTTTGGACATCGAACAAATGCTATCTCCTTCTAGGGCGTTAATTGTATTGACTTCAAACATTTATACATGACTCATGACACTGTGCTGAACAAAAGTTATTAAAAACTTGGTATAAACTCAAACGGTTTGGATTTTATAAGCCCTCAAAGTCGGGGTGACACATTTCACCTTCAATGTAAACCAATGGGGACACTGTCTCCTCAGAAATACATAGCCTCAAACAGACACTTCTTCATTTTTATCTGTGTTGTGGTGCTGACTAGATATGCTTATTGACAGCTACATATCTTTAAAGAGTGTTTCTCCTCCAGGTGACTTAAAAGAGACTGACTTCAGTCTCAAGTGTTCAAGACAGACGCTGGCCGCCTTCAAACTATTGCCAGCTTTTTTGAGGTTGATATTTTTTAATTCTTATTTTATGTCTGAAGTCAAACACTTCAGACAAATAGCAAGTGACAGATATTGATGGATGTCACACAAATACAAACAATACTTCAGTGGCTACAACTGAATAGATGGAGGTGTGGGCTGGAAAGAACAAACTTTGAGATCAGTATTTTATTTTTAAAGAGGTATTGGGAAGAAATGAAAAAAGGCAGAGTGAAGTAAAGTTGGAATCACACTCCTTTGGGACATTGAGTGTTACACTGACAGGAGTTCTGATAAGTAGCTGCTAATATTTGAATAATTATTTCAAGGCGCAATGAACAGCTTTTACACCTCCCGGTCAGTTGGTGTCTCACTCACTCTTGTCGCACTAATCTGTTCTCCTGCTTACTGGGTTGACACAATGAGCCACATATGGTCAGAGTCCAACTTTTTTTCAAATTGTTGTCTTTTGCACCTTTAACTTTATTTTTTTTTATCTCAGGTCATGGGTGCGTGCAGACCTTTTAAATCCCAAGGGTTGTGTTTGTTTGTAGAACACCAGTCATATATTGTTGCCCATTCAGGTGACAACTGTGCGTTTCATCGGAGTGTCCGGCTCATCTTTAATGCTTAGAAGGACCGGTGGAGCACGCTTCAGATAACAGTCTCACAGGAACTCAATGTGGTTCCCACAAATCAAGATCCACTGGTGACATTATCCTCATCTTAAAGCAGCTGCTGGTGACGCCTCCCACTCAGAGGAAAGGTTGAAACAAACTAGAAATCACTGTCCTATCCACTGCCAAAATCCAAATCCTGGCTCTCCTCTACTTCATCCTCCTCCTCCTCATCATCTTCTTCGATAATTTCACTGTCTTGTCTCTGGAGCAGGAGGGAAGCAAGGACATATGACTGCAATTACCTAAACTCAAAGTCTGATTTATAAGCATCATTGATCCAACAATAATTTACACACTGAAGACTGAAGTTTATCAAATAAATAGTCAGCCTTTTTCTATTTTTAAAATGGCCTGTTCTTTTTAAATCTGCTCAAACGTCAGATGTGTGTGAACCCCGTCAATAATACTGATGGGAGCTTTGATGCTCATGTCATGGGTCACTTTATAGACCTGAGAGAAGTTTGCTCCATTAAAATTCAAACAAAGAGGAAATTAACATTCTGACCATGCTTACCTTACTACTATAACCAGCCTGCATATTGTTGATTCTTCCTCCTAGAATCAACACAAGAAAAAAAAACTCAATTTAAGCTCAAAAAAGGTTATTTTTTCCACCAATGTCAGTAGGATTACCCAAAATCTACCAGAACCATTTGGAGAGTGTAACAGAGTTTATTCTGACTACAGTTATACCTGTTTTGTTTTTTTTTTACCTGCCATGATGTCATTTTGAGTGGGCTGTGGATTAGAAGGAAGTAGGTGTCTAATGTCACAGTCTGAACCTTCGTCCTCAGGAACATCCATATCAGAACCCTCATCTATCATCGCAGAACATAGATTTCATAAATATGAGGTGCGCAACCATAAAACTAGGTGACTATTGCTTAACTTTATACGTGTAAAATCGTCTCACAAGAATCGCACAGAAGACCCCTCTCGTCTTCCCTCAGTTGGTTCAGCATCATCCTTCATTCATGTTCCTCCCTCTGCATCTTAAACAAACACAGAGAGAACAAACACTGCCATGAGCCCTTCAAAACCCAAATTAACTTTCGAATACACTTTCAAACCCCGTGGCAACAGCTCTATTCACCGACCTCCTGATCCCGTTTCTTGTATTCCTCCAACTGAGACTCCAAGTAGCAGAGATTCTTGTACTTCTCCATGTAGATCTGATAATAGTATTGCAGCTCCTCTTCAAACTGATATTCATCCATCTATAATGGCCCAGGAGATTGACAGAGGAGATGGTAAACATCTTAGCGATAGCTGGGCCTGAAACAACATTTTGGAAACATGGTTTTAAACTGACCTGACACTCAGAGTCTTGTGTTACATCTGGTTTCTCTCCAGTTCCAGCCTTTTCTTCTTGATCTTGGTATCCAGATTTGTCATATCAGACGCAAAGGTGCTCAGCATGTCTCAAACAAAAGTTATGTTAATTATTTTTTTCTTTTTAAAGTCTTGTGTAGTCTCAATGTCAAAACCTTTCAAGGAAATACATACAAAAATCTCCATGATGGCAGCATTTAGGGCCTTTTCAGCCTCATCGAGCAATCGCAGCAGCTCTCTTTTCCTGTGGATGAGACAGTTATGTCACCTTCTGTATCACACACAACCCTCAACTGCATTGGGATTTTACAGCTTTTATCATCTAAAAGCAGCAGCTTTGGTTCAGTAAAGGAAAGTAAAAATTTAGCAAACTTCTGCTGCTGCTGCTCCAAAACTAATAATGAAACAATGCATTACTTATGAGTGTTAAGAGTGCTGCCTCTGTCATTAGGGTGGTCAAGACTCAAGGTTGACAGGAAAAAAATGTCAGAGAATTTTGGTGTTTCCCTCACTCACCCTGAGGTCCAGCTCTTTTCCCAGTAAATCATTTAGAGAGACTCCTGTTGACCTGACCTAGACTCCCAGCTCTTGAGCTGCTTTCAGGTCTGAAATCTAGAAAGAAGACAGAGTGAGACTTAATAAACAAAAGAGAACACACACACACGCACACACACACACACACACACACTGCTCTGGATAAAAATATTTTTAATGTAGTCAGGGACAAGGACTTAATACTGACATTACATGTCCTGTTATGAGCCCATCATTTATTGCAATGCCTGTTTGATGGATGTCAGTGTGGGATCATAAACACTAAAACTCAGCACCACAGACGCCAAGTTTAATGTCAACCAGAGGAACATTTTACTGAGACAGTCAAGTCTCAGTCACATCCGCATTTCTTGAACTATAGTGTGATGTAAAGGATTTGTAAGTGTAGTTTTCCACTAAAAAGGTATTGACATACAGAAAAGCTTGGACTGCAGACAGTGCTGACCGTCTATTCAGTGAGCAGATAATCTTATCAGTCTTGTCATTTTAGCCGTACTGACATGATAAAATGTCAAATGACACAAAAAAAACTACAAAATGTCCTCTCACCAAAGGGTCGTTGTGCAAATTGGACTTGTCCTCATCCTTGTCTGTGTCCTCTAAGGACACCTGCGCCAACTTCACAGCATTGTGGAGCACCGTAGTGACCTTCAGCATCTCTTTTACTGCGTGGCCATCAGCTTGGTAGAGATGCTCGGTGTTCAGCAGGATGTGGGCTTCATTGGCCTGCAACCAGGAGAGACAGTAACCATGATGAGCGGCAGGTTCCCAATCGCTAGAAATAAGCTGTTTGTTCCTAGCCAAGACAAGATCTCACCATGAACTGAAAGCTGATGGAAAGAAAATTCAGTGAGAGATTATGGTGTTCAGATTCCTGACCGAACCAAGAAATCAAGAGTGTGCCAGTAGTGTTGTCTGGCTCATTTATCCAATTATACTCAATCAGTTTAATTGAGGATAGCTTTTTTTTTTTTTTTTTTTTTTTTACTCATTATGCAAAAGGAAATCCTTGAGGTGTACCTCGGGGCCAGCTCACAGACCATAATCGGTTATGTATGCAGCTCATCCTATATGCAACTCCAATCAGCGGGTCTGGCACTGGTCACTCCTTTTGTAGGATTTCAACCTGCAGATTTTTCATAAAAAGGGCTCTGAGAATGTGATCGCTGGGAAGTTGTTGAATTCTTGGGAATGACGGCGGTCGTAATTTACTGTAAATGGGCATATCTGTTTCATAACAAGGTTTTATTGGGAAACATTTGAACAAGTTGAAGTTGTTCACTTTCTCCTCTGCAACACTCAACCTACACGTAAAACAGGTTAGACTGAAATTAGACAGTCATTGAAAGGTCATTTATTTTAATTCCTCCACATTGTTGGTTTGAGGAGACCTTGAGAGTATTTACAGTAGCAACTGTCTACACTGTGCAGCAGATTTGCTGATCCAAATAATATGATGAGACATATTGTTCGTCATATGGTTTAGAAGCCTGCAATTCAAAATCCAAAGCATATTTTAGGCTACAAAATGCTTTTATGAAAATAATTTCAAAATGAAGTCTTTAAGATAGTCATTCCCGCCTCAAATCTACCCAGTTACATAGCCTGTTGTTGTTGACATTAACTAACAATCTAAGCCGGCAGGTAATCTATTCCCTATTGGAAAGTCTCTTGATGGGTGCACCCTTGAAAACTTCAGTTTCAGAAAAATAAAATTGGATCGTTTGAATTGAATTTGTTCTAATGAAAGAAGCTGCTCTGCTCACTTTTTTGCCCCCCCCCCAAAAAACTCCCGCCTGTAACATAAAAGGTGGTTATAGGGTATGCATTTTAAATCAACTCTTTTAAAAGTTGTTTCAACTGTTAACTGCTTTTAAACATTACTCACACTTAAAATAGCTTTTTTAAAAAAATATTTTACAACTGATTTTGTCTGATAGCTGATTTTACAATGTTGATATTGTGGGTATAAAAACACTTTCATATGATATTCACATTTTGTATATATGCATGTAAACATTTTGAATTTGAAAAATCAAGTTTCATCTTGTTTTCAATTATTTTGAGCCCATAAATCACAAATATGATAATAAATTGGTATTTCCTCATCACTGATTATTAACAAAGACAAGCACAAAACTAGGCTGATATAAATATTAACATTCAATTGATACTAAATTCAAGCCAGTGCAAATGATGTTTTCATGTGCCTTCACCCTTTAACTAGCAAAAGATGATGTGCTCCGTCTGTGTTGTCAGGTGCCTAAGTATGTTAATGTGTTATATTCTGGCACGTTGCTATTGAGGGACACCAGAAATGGTTTGCACCATAGACCAAGACAAGGCTGGTCTTTTGCCAATGATGTTATGTGTGATGAGCTATTTAAAGGGTGCATCGATCCGATGGGCAGATGCATGGCATTGCAATGCAGTTCTATTGGTGCCCAAAAATGTGGGAACATTGGTCACCACCTCCTTTCAGCCATGTTTTACTTCTTATGGCTTGGTGGATGCCTGCTGCTCCCTTTATATAAACTTAAGATGTGCTTGCATGCCTTCAACTGGTGCTTCTCCAAAGTTGAAATGCTTGTGCCACTGTGATAGCAACATGCCAAGTCCTTGCGCATTCTGGACTTTCAAGGAAATGACGTATTGTTTTGTGACTAGTTTGATTGATGTCATGTCCTAAACACACCTATGATTGATTACATGTCTAATGACTGCCTCTTTGTGCCATGTGCCATGTTTTTTTCCTTTGATTACATTTCTTCTAAATTCCAAAATGAGGCTGAACACACCCTAAAAGCATGGTGCATAGAGACATACGTTTTTTCAATTCAAAACTCAAAAGACAAGTTACCTATGGCACAGGCAACTGGTAGTGGCGCCATATGTTGCTTGTGTGTTGAGTTTTGATTTGAGAACCTTTATGAATTACAGGGGAGCCAATTGAGAGCAATCTTTATTTATTCAGGAGAGTGGAATGAAATTATGGTCTCCTTTTCAATGGTGCCTTGATCACCTGTACATCATAAAAATTGACAGCACATCATTTGAAATTTCAGCACATAAATTAGAAATGCACAGCAAATAATATGTAATATAAACAATATTGCACAAAAAGCAGATGCATTTCCTGTGGGAAGCACAGTCGAAAAGAATCGTAAACATCTCTACAAAGATGAGCTTGTTCAACATTAGAGTCCTGTAGTCTGTCACACTTATCAAGGGCATAAAAACTGGGGGCTTTCTATCCTGTTTCTGTGTATTTTGTGGTGTGTCTAGTCTGTTGTGCAAATGTGCACTAGTATGAGACCTCAAACTACTGATGTGTAAGACAGATGATAAATATGATGGAAGCCTACCAGACAAAGCTTTGTAGATAAATAAAAGACATTATTGCTCTCTATGAATGACAAGAAAAGGCCAACCCACTTTTTCATATAACTCACAGTGAGAAAGTAAGAAACACATCACCAGGAATGAAATGTAGGGCACTACGAAATACTGCATCAAGAGGTTTCAACTATTTCAATTTGCATGTTCTAAAGAGTGTAGCTCCTTATACTGTCAGTCTCATGAGAGCTTGAGAATAGCATGCATTTTGTCCTCTCAGGGTTCAAGACAAGCTTATGTTCACTTATACCCCTTTCACACTGAAATACGCATGTCTATGCAGGTTTTTTTGCCCACGTTTGCTCAGCATTAAGGCACATTCAAACTTCCAGCAGACGCGGGTTTGAGCTCCGGCTGTGAGGGCTGCTGCCTGTGTTTTTCTCTCTTGTGCGTCATCACGCTGACAATGTCATCATTACACATAAAAGTGCACTGGAACACTGCGAGGTAAACAAATGACAGTATGGATATCGTCAAGTCGAACGTTCGCGTTGTCGTTGTGTGCATTGCAATTTCGTCTATTTTGCAACGCATACAAAGTTGCCGCAGATTGGAAAATGTCCAAGGGCTAATGCAACAAAGGGATTTTTTTTTCCCCCCTGCGCTTCCACAATGACAGCCTGACAGGTGGCACAGTGACAAAATCAGAATGCGATAGGAAGGTTGATCTACATCAACGGGTCATATCACAGGAAACCTGAGACAACGTGGGGTGCCTTTTTCACACTGCAGGTGAGCCGAGCAGAGCCGAGGCAAGCTGTTGAACACCCGGGTCACTTGGAGGGTCGTGGACGTGGGTCAAAATGCCGACATGACCCTTTCAGAGTGCCCAAACACCTGTGTTCATCTGTGTTTTTGGTGCAGTGTGAAAGGGGCTTAAGGGACACCTGACATACATCAGTAGCAGACTGCAGATTTGCAGAAAGCATTTTAAGACCAGTACTATATAAGAGTGTGTCATCTGTATAACAATAGATGTCACAATGAAATGAGGGTGGTACAATGTTAATAGATACTGTAGATATGAGTGGACCCAAAAATGGATCCTTGTGGCACACATTTACCAGTTGTGAGAAATAGTCTCACTTTCTGTCTATTGATCTCATATGGTAAAGATTCTGGACTAGTGTTCAAAGGAACACCCTAACTGCTTTGAAAACACACTTAATGTCCATTATTTTAAGCCAAGTCACATCAGTTTTATTTGTATAGCACTAACAAAGTTATCTCATGAAACTTTACAAGTAGAGCAGGTCTAGTACCACACTCCTTCAATGAATTTACACCCAACAATTCTCCATGAGCAAGCACATCTTGCAACAGCGGTGACGAAAACCTTCCTTTTGACAGGCAGGAGCACTGAGTAGATCCAGCCTCAGATCCAGCCTCAGTGGTAACATCCATCTGCTTTGACGGGTTTGGGGCAAAGAGAGCAGGAGAGTGGGGCAGAGACAAATACAGGTAAAAGTGAAAGACAGATATAACATGGAAAGAGGAGCAGCGATAAAGAGGGAGAGAAAGGGGAAGAGAATGATGGAGAGACTGGTGACACTAAGGATGCTAGCTTGTACCTCCTCAGGTCTGTTGCCTCCTCTGGCAGCAGCATCAGTCAGGTATCTGAGAAATGGGGAGAGGAGTTAGTAACACATATAAGTATATAAGGACAGAGAGGAGGAGAGAGAAGCCGAGTGCACCAGGGGAGATCCCCCAACAGTCGAAGCCTATAGCAGCTTATCTAAGGACCAGACTACCCCAGCCCTAACTATAAGGTTCATCAAAAAGGAAAGTCTTAAAGACCCACTCCAATCCTCCTTTTTAGCTATTTTAAAGCATTTTAATTGGTCTTTAAATTGTGATTATGAAGTTTTTAGCCAAAATCACAAGCCCTGTACCATTTTCCGAATTCTGCTTCTGGAGAGAGCCAGTTGCTCATTAAGCCCTGTTCAGACTACACAACTTTTTTTGTCGGCGACACACCCTGCTGTTCACACCACCCAATGCTCAATCAGGCTGGTGTTCACACTACAAGATTTGTCGGCGGACGGGAGTGTTCAGACTACACGATTTTCCCCGTCAGTAGGCGTGGCTGTTGTCCAGCTGGCCAGGAAACTCTTGAACGCAGCACACGCCCCTTTCATTGTAAACATGGACGCGGAGCAGAACGCAGCCCTCCAGGTTATTTGTGCGCTACTATGTAGCAAAAAAAACAAAAAAAGAGGAAGAGAGTGTGGGCGAAGGAATGGACTGGCAAACATGGACAGCTTAAAGGCAGGGGTGCTCACGCTAATGCTTGACCAAGCCTCCCAGATCCTCCTGTGTCCACGGATATTGCAAACCCTTTGTAGAATCCATTCCTCTCATCGTTTTTGTTGTTGTTGTTGTTGGCTATGCGTGGCTTCCCTGCTGCCAGAGCTCTTTTCATCTGGGTTTGCGGTACCTCCCATGTCTGCTTTCATTGGCTGCAGCTCCGTTTACATCACTGCGACAAGTCCTGGATATCTAGCTGTGCCAATTGTTCATTTTTTGTCGCCAACGTTGCATGCGACCTCCCAGTCCATTGTCTTCAGCTGTTCACACCTCATTACTTTTGTCCCGGTGGTCGTCAGTGCCTCACCCCGATTTGGGAGAGGGAAGTCACCGTCATCACAGACGCCTAAAATCGTGTAGTGTGAACTGGGTTTTAGAGATTTGCCTCTGTGTTGTGGGTAGAGACAGCACTGCTCAGTGTCCTCCCTTGTGTTTGACACAGCGGGGGAATACCCCACATGCACTTCTACAGACACGTGTTCACTGGAGAGTTCAAATGTGCCGTGCTCGCCATCCCGAACCTCCACACGGTAGCAGAGATGGGACTGGGGGTGGCCTCCAACGGGCAGGACCCCTGGTGGGCAGGCTCGGTTGAATTGTTAGAACCCGACAGAAAAATAATAAACGTTCTGCTAAAGATACAGGCTGTCCACTTGATGGTGACTTGATGAAAGGCACAGTGTCCGGCTTCAAATTTAACTACCTGGCGAAGGCCACTTTTCTTTCTGTTGCCAGTTGGAGAAAAAAGTCTTCTGTGAAGTGTTGATGGCAAAACTATTGCTAAGACCAAGAAACCTTATCCATTGCTTTCTCAAAGCAAAATGTTTTTGTAGATTATGAAAGCTGATGTCTAATCTTTCTTCTTAGCATTGCAACCTGCTACAGCACACACCTGATGATCCGCCATTGTCTTCTCTACTCCTCAGAGTCTGAGCATCGGGAGTGGGGTGGAGTGGGTCAGCAGCTTGTGGCCCATCCAGTGGCTTTGTGATGTGTGAAAGGCAGTCTGCATGAGGCTGCCCTTTAGGGTCTCCCATTGGTTCACAGCCATTTGAATGTAGAAACCCTCAGAAATGCAATTTTTACCTTAGTTTTCTTTAAGTATGTCCTCTAGCATCAGAAAAATGCCATATGAACAACATGAAAAACATTATTTTCATTGGAGTGGGTCTTTAAAGGATGGATCCCTGTAAAAGATAACACCCGGGTTCCTTACGGTATTGCTGGGAGCCAGGGTAATGCCATCCAGGGTACCTGTCTCATTAGATAAGGTGTTGCTAAGGTGTTTTGGGCCTAGCATAGTTAAAAAAAAACCCTAAGAACAATACACTCAAAATAGCAAAGGCGTGGCTCATTGTGTAGCAATTTCAGGTTTGCGAACATTAATAAACTTAAAAATTGCTAAACAATGAGCCACTTGAGATTCCACATGACTTTTCAGTTCAAGTTGCTTAGCGTTCGACATTTCCGAAGAAGGCCGCTGTCAGCAGAAGCCGTGTACTGTCTTATGAACTTGTCTTTTGAATAAACTTTCTGTACACTTTAAAAGTTCTCAGTGCTTCGATTTACATGTAGAGGCTCTTCTTATATTACCACTGAGGCCAGGGCTCCAGGCTAACTTTTTCACAGGTAGCACTGGTGCCACCTACTGTTTCAGTTGGTAGTGCCACCACAAATTAGGTAGCGTCACCTTTTTCTTCGTAAAGCGTGGTATTAATGCATGACCTTATCATGATGATAGTTGTGTTAATTTGCATACCATAGTTTTGCCTTGATGTTAAGATTGACAATGACCCAAACTTGATATTTGCAAAATATTTTAATGTGCAATTTCATTGCCTTCTATTTGTATAGCTTTTTACTGCTGCATAGACATAACAAATTGTGTTCTGACTGCAACGCACGGGCCACATTTCCTGCAATACTCACACACAATGGCTTGTCCCTCGTGTCCATCGTAACCACAGGAACTGCGCCAGCCACTTTGGCTGAAAACCCCCGTCACTATCTTCTTCACTCTTGTAATCAAAGATTCTCCTCGGTACTTCTCCACCTTCTTCATTGCCTAACTCACCTCCAGCTACCTTATTCGTCTCCTTTGCAATATTTCTTCTCTCGAAAAAATCCAGTAGAGACCGCTTCATGTGTGCTGCGATGCTGGTTGTTTTTTCTTTTTTCACGGGGTTCATGAATTTGCGCGTCGCGTGTACATTTGGTGCACGTGATCAGACTGGTGCAGAGAGAGGGGAGAGGGCACTCAACGGACTGAGTCAGAAAGTAATATTGTATCATCAACCACAAACCATTAAAGCACTAACACAGCCGCCTGTGCCTCAGGGCTGAGGCAGGGAGTGATTTTTTTTTTAAATTTACTCTCCTCTGTAAGTTGCACTGGTGTAACCTTGTTAAATTTTAGAAAGTGGCAACAGAACCACAGAAACTGGTCTTGGATCCACACCACGCTAAAGCCTTATCACAGCCGCCGAGCGTTATCACTTTCTCGCCAATGTAGCTCGCTTGACAACAAACTGGACCATCTGCGATTTGAGCTGACCACCGATCCTGTGACCAGGAACTGCTGTGCACTCATCTTCTTGGAGACGTACCTGGGGAATGGCATCCCTGACAAGGCTGTTGAGCTGCAGGGACTAATATCGTTCTGGGCGGAGAGACCCTGTTAGATCCATCAAAACTTGTGGCTGTGAGCTGTGTGTTTATGTCAACAATGATTGGTGTGCGGACGCTGCAAGTCACTGCTCACCACAGCTGCAGTTTGCCAAAGTGAAATGCCAACCTTTTTATCTGCTGAGGGAATTCACCACCACCACCACCACCATCATCATCACGGCAGTGTACATTTCTCCCAGGAGAGATGCTAAGGGGGCATTAAAGGAACTGCACACTGCTACCTGCGAGCAGCAAACAGCCTACCATGATGCTTTTTTCATTGTAGCTGGGGATTTTAACCTTGCAAACTCAAGAATATTGAACCAAAGTTTTTCCAACATATGAATTGTGCCACCAGGAGAAGTGAGTGAGCATCCCTCACCTTTAGTCTGCTGCCCCAGCACACAACAGCATAGAGGATGGCGCTGGCCACCACAGACTCATAAAATATCCGCAGCATTGTCCGACAGATGTTGAAGGACCTCAGCCGCCTCACAAAATAGAGGCGACTTTAGCCCTTCCTATAGAGGTCGTTTGTGTTTTTAGTCCAGTCCAGTTTATTATCCAAGTACACTCCAAGTACTTGTAGTCCTCCACCATCTCCACACTGGTCCCATGGATGGAAACGGGGGACACTGGAGCCCTAATTCTCCTCATATCCACCACCAGCTCCTTAATCTTTGCCACGTTGAGCTGCAGATGGTTCTGCCCGCACGAAGTGACAAAGTTGTCCACCACAGCCTCTGTACTCAGTCTCTTCACCCTTGTTGATACAACCAACTACTGCAGAGTCATCAGAATATTTCTGAAGGTGACAGCTCCCGGTGCAGTAGCTGAAGTCCGTGGTGTACAAGATGAAGAGGAAGGGAGAGAGAACGGTCCCCTGGGGAGCCCCAGTGTTGCAGATTAGCCTGTCTGTCCTACAGTGCTGCAGACACACATACTGTGGTCTGCCTGTCAGGTAATCTACAATCCAGGACACAAAGGGGGTATCCATATGCATCGCAGTCAGTTTCTCACCCAGTAGAGCCAGCCTGATGGTGTTGAAAGCACAGGAGAAATCAAAAAACATTATCCTCACAGTGCTTGCAGGCTTGTCCAGGTGAGCATAGACACGGTTGAGCAGATAGATGATGGCCTCCTCAATTCCGAGTCTGGTCTGGTAGGCGAACTGGAGGGGGTCCAATTGCTGTCTGACCATGGGCCGGAAGCATCACAGTGTGTTTCAGGAACTGCACGCATTGCAACGCATGGTGAGGTCGGCTGAGAGGATCATCAACCCCCCCCCCCCCCCCCATACAGTACATTTTCCAGAGACACTGTGCACGCAGAGCCTCTGCCATCCTCAAGGACCCCTCCCACTCCTCCGACCCCTCCCATTACCTGTTAACTCCCCTGCCATCAGGCAGTCGACTCCACAGCATCAGAAGCAGCATGGCAAGATACTGCAACAGCTTCTTCCCCTCAGCTGTCAGAATCCTTAACTCTCTGAAGATCACATGAAAACCTATACTGACTCCCACTGCAAAGATCCTGAACTACGTATAAAATTCAGTTTCATAGATCATATTCAATTGCATGTGTATATGTGTGTATTATTATGTAAAAATGTTCTTTACTTTTCATTTCTCTATTTTAGTTCAATATTTTATATCTGTTTTACACCAGAAAAGCAGATCTGAGAGCAACAAATTTTCTTTTACTGGTCAAGCTACGTTCCAACCCTCACCTATGGTCATGAGCTTTGGGTAATGACCGAAAGAACAAGATCGCGAATACAAGTGGCTGAAATGAGTTTCCTCCTCAGGGAGGCTGGGCTCTCCCTTAGAGATAGGATGAGAAGCTCAGTCATTTGGGAGGGACTCGGAGTAGAGCTGCTGCTCCTCCATGTTGAGAGGAGTCAGTTGAGGTGGTTCAGGCATCTGGTGAGGATGGCTCCTAGACGCCTCCCTCGGGGGTGTTCCATGCATGTCCGACATGGAGAATACCTCGGGGCCGACCCATGACATGCTGGAGGGATTATATCACTGGGCTGGCCTGGGAACGCCTCGGGATTTCCCTGGAAGAACTGGTGGAAGTGGCTGAGGAGAGGACAGTCTGGGGTTCTTTGCTGAGGCTGCTGCCCCCGCAACCCGGACCAACTGGATATGTGGAGAAGGAGGAGGAGGACGATGACGACAAATCAGATGGTCCTTCTCCTCTTTGCCCCAGAGGACACAACAACCATAAGTTGAAATGTAGACTTGTCAGACCACAGCACACTTTTCCACTTTTGCGTCAGTCCATCTCAGATGAGCTTGGGCAAAGGGAAGCTGGCAGTGTTTCTGGGTGTTGTTGATATATGGATTTTGCTTCGCATGGTAGAGTTTTAACCTGCACTTATAGATATAGCAAGGAACTGTGTTAACTGACATTGATTTTCTGAAGTGTTCCTGCGCTCATGTGGTAATATCCTTTATACAAATATTGTTGGTTTTTAATGCAGTGCCGCTGGAGAGCTCGAAGGTCACAGGCCTTCAATGTTGGCTTTAGGCCTTGCCGCTTGCGTGCAGAGACTTCTGCAAATACTCTGAATCTTTTGATGATATCATAGAAAGTAGATGATGAAATCTCTAAATTGCTTGCAATTGTATCTTAAGTAAAGTAAAGTAAGTAGTTAAGTAAAGTAAAACTTAAATTGTTGGACTATTTGCTCATGCAGTTATTCACAAAGTGGTGACCCTCTCCCCAACCTTACTTGTAAAAGACTGATGCTGCGTTCCGATCGCCCTGCAGTTCCCTGCAAAGTGGACTGCACACGGTATACAGCCATCTTAACTGAGGTTCCAAACCGCAGGGAACATTTCAAAGGGAACTGAGCACGGTACAGGGAACGCCTGAACAACTGTTGTACACTTTGCCGAAAGTTGACAAGCGAGATTCCCCATGATGCATTGCGGTGTCCGTGCGGCGCGGAAAATAAAAAAAACTCGCCAGCGGCAGCAGACGTGCATCCGAGCCTGGAAAATAATGGCGAATAATGAAAATGAATTCATTTACGTGTGTAAGTGTGGTTGCTAGCTACATCACCTGCACAACAATTCCACAAGAATGTTGATAAAATTTTAGCATCAACATTTATTTCGTGCCACTCCAATCGAAATTTTCGGCATATCATTATTATTTTTAATTACATACCAGGTATAAATTAACAAATATTGGCTTGTTACACTTTTCAGCATCACAACATAAGAACCTGCTTAACAATATTTTTTAAGAAGGACCATACAAATCGTACATTTCTCAAATCACGTTAAATTAACAAGAACATTTATGACATTTAGATGTTACATTATGTAATGTTACAGTAAGTGCATTACAATAAAAAGTAAAATGAAAGGTCGTGTATTCTGTGAAGGCAGTTTTATTTTGTAGCATGTAATGTTTTATTTTGGTGAAGACCAAAGGAAGTGAGGAATGCGCTGATGACGTTGCAGGGTGTTCCGAACGGAGGAACTTTGACGACGCAGGGTATTCCCTGAGCAGGGTGCAGGGAGCAGGGAGTACGGTGCTGATTGGAACGCAGCCTGAGCCTTTCAGCCCATTTATACCCAATCATGACATTCACCTGTTTCCAATTAACCTGTTCACCTGTGGAATGTTCCAAACAGGTGTGTTTTGAGCATTCCCTAACTTTCCCAGTCTTCTTTTTTGGCCCTGTCCCAGCTTTTATGGAAGTGTTACAGGCATCAATTTCAAAATGAGTGAATATTTGCAAAAAAAAAAAAAAAAATGAAGTCAACCAATTTGAACATTAAATATCTTGTCTTTGTAGTGTATTCAATTGAATATAGGTTGAAAAGGATTTGCATTCATTGTATCCTGTTTGTGTGTGTGTGTGTGTGTGTGTGTGTGTGTGTGTGTGTGTGTGTGTGTGTGTGTATACTGCCTCCATAATGCTATATTTTATAAAAATTATACCATACTGTAGCCTCTGTAATATTAGTCCTCAGTGGGTACCTGATCTCTGTGCATGTCTGTGTGTCCTTATGCACAGGGAGAATGAGGTCCTGAAAGTCCAGTTGAAGAAGTATGTGGGGGCAGTACAGATGCTGAAAAGAGAGGGGAGCCAAAGCAGTGACGGTAAAAATCAAAACACACACACATACACAGTTACAATGCATTTCTCAAGGGCACCGATTACTTTTATGGTGTTGAGCCCTGTCAGACAGCATCACCCTGACTTATCCCTCTTTTTTAGTGTCGTGCGGATTTGATAACTTTGACTTTGTTTTCCATTGCCAGGGGATGTAAGCAGTGCTCTGTGCAAATACCAGCCAGATAAGCTCCTGCTGAATTAAAGGGAAATAAAATGAACATAGCAGATTATAGAGGGAGACATAATGGCTAATTGCATTTTGTGGGGATTGAAAGGAGAGCAGTTATCTGTGACACCCTAAAGGGTTTGTATGTTTGTCCCAGAAAGCATAAAAAACACTTACAAATAGGTAGAGAAATGTCAAACCTTACAATATCCTTAAAAGGATAGAAGGCATAAAAAAATGTGTTGGTGGATGGTCAGTTCTTAAAGTAATGGGGCATGATGTCAGCTCCCCGTAATTATTTAAAAAGGATGATGCCCTAAATGTTTGTGGTGTTGTGGGCATTTCATAATCATCTGTTTGTTTGTTCAGTTTTTTGTTATTGCTATGTCAGCAGGAGTGCACAAATATCTGGTCAGTTTTCTCAAAACTTATTGAAAGTTTATAGAATTGGTCAAGGAAGAATTCACGAAATTTTGAGCAGATCTAGGCTGGGGCCTATCAAGAGTGACAATTTGAGCAGGACATCAGTCTGAGATTGCAGTTGGTCATGTATTCGATAATTCCTTATATTACAGTTGTTATGTATGTATTTTAGGTTATGTATGTTATATTTTCCTGGTTGTGATCATTTCAAACAGTGGTTATCTATCTGCACTTGAAAAATTGAGGGTTTATTCAACCATGTAAAAACTAAAATAATATTTCATTAAGGAACCCTGACAATTTAGGACTATTTTACCTTTAATTGTCCCAGTGGCCCTAATTTATCAATCAAGCATGACATCTATCATGGCATACAAATGACCTGGCACTGATAAATACAGCGACTGAAAACAGCCGTTTAAATACCCCCCCCCCCCCCCACACACACACACACTATATTCTGATTTTACAGGCATGTATAATAATCTACACATGGAGAGGAATGTTTCTGACCTGGAGATTGAAACCTTAAAATGGCCTGAAGCTGAACCAACTAGTTTTATGTGAAAACTCTAAAAAGCGAAATGATAGGAAGTCAGAAAATATAATTCTGATTTAAATAAAGGATTATAGTCTACAGGGTTGCTGTCATCCATTGAACACAAGTGAATATTTTGATATTTAATTAATTAATGATGTTCATCATTGAAAGATGATTATCAGCTAGTTGGAGCGCATGGCTGGGCTTGTTTGCATCAGCAAGTGAGACACAGAAGCTCCACTGTGCACATCATACCATCCAATAACACCTGCTTCATTGTGCAGAACCCCATAGGCATATCACTAATTTTTCTCCAGCATGCACAGTAGAGGTCCTCTGCTGATCCAAGACAGCCATCTGTCCCGAAACAGCCTGATGCAGCGCTCCACTGTTAGCGGTGTGTCAGCACACTTACTAACCTGTTCTGCTCTGTTCCAGACTTTATCATATATATATGTACTATGTAATATATATACTGTAAAGCAGTGTAGTTACTCAGTGAGGACATGACACTGCTATCTTCTCCCTGCTGACGCTCAGAATGGTTTCATGATAACGGTTCGACAGATTTACTATGCTGCACCGCAAAGTCACACCCAGTTGAAAATGAGAGTATATGGTCTTTGAGTTGATGTGTGGTCCACATCCCTATTATTGAACTGCAAGATTAGCTGGAAATACTTCAAAATGCTTTGGCCCACATCCCAAATCAAGGTTAGTAAATAGAATAATGGCCAAAACTAGAAAAAAAATTTACCGTTTGCCAGTGACAAGAACAAAACAAAATTAAATTATTTTTTTCCCATCTTGAGTTCAAACAGTCAAACAGCATAAGTTGTCAGGTACACTGACAACCCCCACTTATCAAGCAGGCAGCAACTTCGGGCTACAACATTTTCATGTTTAAAACATCACAACGGCTTCACATTTCATCTCTCTGCTTCCTAGCAGTTACTGACTCAAACAAGGCTGCATTGGTCACTGACACCAGAGCGCACAGCAGGGAGGACAACAGGATAGGAGGTGATTGGAGGGAGTGATAGTGTTTCTCTCTCTCTCTCTCTCTCTCTCTCTCTCTCTCTCTCTCTCTCTCACACACACACACAAACACACACACACACACACACACTTTTGTTATCAGGAAATAACCATCACCCAACCAAACATAATCTTGACAAACCTGGCTTGGTCTTTTGTTGGGCCTCGGTTCTCTTGTCTCACCTCTCATTCTCTTTCTTTGACTTGTAGAATTTCATTCTCAGGCGTTTGTACTGTTCTCCTGTCCTTTTTGATCCCTTCTGTCTTTCCTTCTCCTGCATCCCTGCTCCCCTCATCCCGACAGGCGTAGTAATTTCCTCTCCACAGTGGCGTCTAAATGATTTCATCCTTTCTCGCCCCTGTCTTCTCCTGCTAATGATGTGTCTTTTTCCATCATACTTTGATGTTACTACCAGAATCCCCTTCTGTGCTCGTGTGTGTGTGTGTGTGTGTGTGTGTGTGTGTGCGTGCGCGCGCGTGTTGTGAATGTAGGAGGAGTAATAATGTGTGAGCAGTTTGGGGAGAGTAAAAAATGAAGTGGGTAAAAAGACGCGGATGAATTGATATACAAGCACCCGTTTTTCATGTGCTGTCAGCATGCTTCCTCGTGATCAGTGTGCTGGCTTTTTGAAACCCCCTCTGTCTAATGATAGTGCCGCAGACGTGATCTCTTGAACGCTCCTCTGGTGCTGTCAGCCCCACTGACATCCTGCAAGGGATGCTTCTCCTTTACTTCTGTTCCAGAGAAGTGATAATTATTGTTTCCTGCAAGATGCCATCTATCTCTAATTTGTTGGGGGATGTCCCCTACTACTTGCATATGAGAGAGTAGTGTATTGGATTTATTGTGTTTTTTGTACGAGCATAGATTATGAAATGGTGCAAATGCTGTTCTTGCATTAATTGTTTTACTTCATATACAGGATTATAACTGAGGAAACAATGTGTATACCTCTCATGTCAAATTAAGCCACATGTAATCTTTGCAATGTCACAGTGAGTCATATGTTAAAGTGACTTGAAAATGTGTGTGCACGCACGTGTGTGTCTTTACTAAATTTTAGTCACACACTATACTGTGAAAAGACATGACCGTTGTGCATGAAATACACAAAAAAGCAAGTTTTATTAGGAAACACCTGTGGCAGCTGGCCGCTCGTTGGCTCCAGTCTCACCTTTACCCATTCTTAACCACTCACATGCACAGATTACCAATAGAGTGCTATGTTTAAACAGAGATCAGACTTTCCTGTTTCCCGCTGCTTGTTGCATCCATTCATGCTGTGCTGCTGCTATTGGTATACCAAAAACTATTACTGCTCACCCTCCACAACCCAAGCATCCACCTGTTGATTGAATCTGCTGTTATGAACTATAGGATTTATAGTGGGTTCTATGTACTATCAATTTTCATGGGCGATGTAGTGTACTTCTGTTTTGATAAGTGAGTGTATAGTGCATATTTTTCATATACAGAAAGTTTGTAACAGCATCTGTTCAACACCAAATCAAATAATGAAACAACCCCGATTCCAATGAAGTTGGGATGTTGTGTAAAATGCAAATGAAAACAGAAGACAATGATTTTTAAATCCTTTGCAAACTGTATTCAATTGAATACACTGCAAAGACAAGAGAATTTAAATGTTCAAATTGATACTTTTTTTTGCATGTATTCACCCATTTTGAAATTGATGCCTGCAACGTGTTCCAATAAGCTGTGACAGTGGCAACAAAAGACTTGGAAAGTTGAGGAATGCTCAAAACACACCTGTTTGAACAGTCCACAGATTCATCCGTCCATCCATCCATCCATCCATCCATTGTCTTCCGCTTATTCCTGTTAAGGGTCGTGGGGGGGCTGGAGCCTATCCCAGCGGCTATGGGCGAGAGGCAGGGTTCACCCTGGACAGGTCACCAGTCCATCACAGGGCCAACACATAGAGACAGACAACCATTCACACTCACAGTCACACCTACGGTCAATTTAGAGTATCAATCAGCCTCGTCCCCAATTGCATGTCTTTGGACTGTGGGAAGAAGCCTGAGTACCAGAGAGAACCCACACAGGCACAGGGAGAACATGGAGACTCCACACAGAAAGATCCCGTGCCTGAGCCGGGACTCAAACCTGGAACCTTCTTGCTGTGAGGCGACAGTGCTGACCACTATACCACTGTGCCGCCTACATTCCACAGATGAAGAGGTTAATTGGAAACAGTTCAGTGTGTAGCTCTCTCTCTCTCTCTCTCTCTCTCTCTCTCTCTCTCTCTCTATATATATATATATGTATACATATATAGAGATGTATTTAGATATAGATATGTGTGTATGTATTTATGTGTGTGTATATATGTATGTAAATGTAAAATATGTAACTAAAATAGAGAAATGAAAAGTAAATACACATAAATACACATACATAATCATGCAATCAATGAGATTGAATTTTAAACGTAGTATGAAATATTCTGTTAAGGTATATTTGGTGTTCATATTGTTTGCAGTGGGGAGTGGTTAAGAGGCAGTGGGTGTTCAGAATGTTTGCGGTGGGCGCCAGTGATTAGTATTCAGTTGACTATAGGTTGGTTACATCCTACACAACAACCCAAGTTCATTGGAATCGGGGTTGTATTATTATCAATTTTAGCTTCATTTTAAATTATTTCAATACATATGTTGTCCTGAGTTGTTGGTAGTGTAAAACATGGAAAAACAAAAAGGAAAAAGAACAACAGCACGCTGGCTGAGTGCAAAAGGGACAGCAGTGCAGAGCACAGAGCAGGTGTCTGGGAAGGCGGGGTTGAATAGGCCTAACTGGGAATGCTGGCCAGGTGCTCTCCCTTCAGACCTGCAAAGACACAAACACATCCACCAGCAGTATCCTGCACACAGAGCACTACATAGGCCGTCACACTCTCTCTGTCTCTCTCTCTGTGTCTCTCTCTCAATATATATATATATGTGTGTGTGTATATATATGTATATATATGTGTATATATGTATATATATATATGCATGTATGTATGTATGTATGTATGTATGTATGTATGTATGTATGTATGTATGTATGTATGTATATATATGAATATATGTATGTATATATGAATATATGTATGTATATATGAATATATGTATGTATGTATGTATATATATATGTATGTATATGTATATGTACACATGTATGATTTATTAAAGAGTTGTAGCAGTGCAATGAAAAAGTTGAAAAAGCAGCATTTTAAAAGGGCATTATGAGGAATAGTGTAAACAGTAGAAAAAGACTATCAACAATCAGGTTTTGCATATGGGCTAATATAGTCAGTAACAGTAACAGTGTAAAACATTGGGCAGTCCAATGTTGGCAGTCAATGAGCATTCAGTGAGCAGTGAACAGTCAGTACACAAAACATTGTTATGGGAGGTAGTGCAAGTGATGAAAAGGTTAACAGACTATGCAGAGAGGTCCATCTTTCCTTTTCCTTTAAGTGATGCATTTAACAGGTTTGTGGTTCTGTACACAAATGACTTCCTCAGTCTGTCAGTTGTACATTGCAGCGCTTGTAGTCTCCAACTGATCAAGCTCTTCTGTCTAATAATGATGCTGTGGAGGGGATGACAATCATTGTCCATGATGGTGAACAGTTTGTTCAATGTCCTTTTGTTTGAAACTGATGCAAAGCACACCAGTTCAGTGCCCAGAACAGTGGCAGCTTTCCTAATCAGTCTGTCCAGCTGCCCAGCATCCCTCCTCCTTGTGCTTCCACCCCAACTTACCACAGCACAGTAGAGAACGCTGGTGACAACAGACTGGTAGAACATCCAGAGGAGCACAAAGTCCTCTACTAGGCTTCTGTACTCCACTATTGCACTATTGCAGTATCGTCCAAAAACTTCTGCATGTGGCATGACTCTGTGTTGTAGCAAAAGTCCCATGTGTACAGGTTGAACAGTACAGGAGAGAGCACAGTTCCCTGTGGTGCTATGATACTTCTGACCACCGTGTCAGAGAGGCAGTCCTTCAGTCTGACCAACTGTGTCTAAGTCAGACAGTTTGTAATCCAGGAAACCAAGTGTGTGTCCACTCTACAAACTACAGGAGCTTGTCTCTCAGTCTGATGGGTTGAATGGTATTGAAGGCACTGGAGAAATCAAACATGTTTCTCACAGCACTCTTCCCCTTGTCCAAGTGTGAATGTGTCCTGTGTTGTAGATATGTGATGGCATTGTCCACACCCACCTTCGCCAGGTAAGCAAACTGTAGCCTGTTTTATGCGTCACATCACTGGGGTCTGAGCATTCCCAAGACCAGTCGCTCCATGGTCTTCATCATGTGTGATGTTAGAGCCACCAGCCTGTAGCCATTGACCTCACCTGGGGGTGGCTTCTTTGGGACGGGGATGAGACATGATGTCTTTTACATTGTTGGTTGTCGTGACTCTTCCAAGATGGAGACTGAGGTTGAGATGTGCCTCAGTGGCTCACCCAGTTCAGCAGCACACACCTTGGGCAGCCTTGAGCACAGCGGGTCTGGTCCAGCTGGCTGTTGCGCCATGCGTTTGTGCAGTTGTTGTTCTGTCTCCCCCATGTACAGGTCAGAGCACTCCTTGTTACACTGTACTGCATAAACAACATTACTCTGTTTATGCCTTGGAACCTACAGTTTCACCCACCTACAATGCCGTCCTTAGACAGCAGTTGTCCAGCCGCAGTTCCTGGAGAAAGCGGTGAAATTCACCCAATGGTGTGCTCCTCCAGATTACGCCATGGATCCGGATACAGCGGCATTTGGTTTTCCGCCGTATCGGGGACTTCCAAAACAGATACAAGCCAGCAACGGTTGTTAGGTGAGCCGTGGTTGATGATGGAAAGAAATGGCGGAAATAAATTCTCCTGTGCAAATGAAGCGAATAAAAACAAATGATCCAGCGATCCAAGGACAATATATGCCATTTCAGCATGGGGTTACTGTGGACGTGCACTATTGTTCACATGATCTTTCAGTGGTGGGCTTCCTAGATCCACTTTCCTATTACTCATGTTAAAATATATATGTGGGCAGGTGGCATAAACCAAGTTGAATGTCAGTAAATTCCTTTAAATGTTGCATTTTATTGATTCTGCAACTACTTCAACAGGTAAACAAAGCATCTTTAATTTCAGATTTTTGGTGCTCTATTTCTTGCCAAGCAAGACCTTCAGAGCAATCAGAGGGCCTCTGCAAACTCATGTCCAAGTGAATGTGGTAGCTTCCTCTCCCCCTCTGATGTTCCAAGTCACCAGCAGTCCATTTACTTAAGCATGGTCAGTCTTTGATAAGCCCTAACAGTTAAAGCCACTGTGACTTATGATCGAATGCTGTTGTCCAAGTTAATTGGTGCAATGATATTGACCAAGGACTGCAAATTAGATTGGTGACTAAAAAATGAAGTTTTCTGCTGTCTTGCTCTGGGTTATTTGCCTTATGTTACAGCTAATAATGCTTTCATTCTCCCAGAGGGTAGTTTAATGGCTAGCTGGCTGAATGGTTGGTGTTTGACTGACTGATTTACCCATGAGATTGATTCTGCAGGGAGATAGTTGCCGAACCCAGAAAACTGGCCTCAGTGTCTTCCACCAAGATGGCTGATTGCTGTACACAGTCAACTGAAATTGGCTTGCAGTGGCATATATTAAAAAGATTAGGCTGCCATGATGGGAGAGAGATCAGGCGTTATTAACCTGTTCAGTGCTGGTGAGGCTCACTGGGAGATCAATAAAGGGTCAGAGGCCACTAAATCTTTCTAGATAGGATTCTCTCTCCTCTTACCTTGCCAAGATCTCTGTAATGTCTCTATTTCTGCTCCTCATCATGTAGTCCATTATTCTGTTACATGAGTGTTACATTGTTGTTTAAGAAAGGAGGAGTGACCTTGAGATACAGTATGATGGAAAGTTAAGAATGATTTGCTTGCTTTGTTTCCTTTCGCGGTTCTTACTGCAGCTGATAAAAGGATCCATCCATCATTTTCTACCGCTTATCCTGTTAAGAGTTGGGGGGGGGGGGGGCGCTGGAGCCTATCCCAGCTGCCTTCTGGCAAGAGATGGGGTACACCCTGGATGGGTCACCAGTCCATCGCAGGGCCAACATATATAGACAGATAACCATTCTCTCTCACAGCCACACCTGTTGCTGATCAACCTAGTCCTCTCTTGTGTGTCTTTGGACTGTGTGAGAAGGCCGGAGTACCTGGAGAGAACCCACGCAGGCACAGGAGAACATGCAAACGCCACACAGAATGACCCTGGGTTCGAACCATGGCTCGAACCTTCTTGCTGTGAGGTGACAATGCTAATCACTGCCCCACTGCCCTCTGATAAAAGGATTTTCACCTCAAAATCTTCTGCACAAGAAACAGGTGGAACATCATTTTAATCTATACAGAAGTATGGAATTGGCTCCCCCTGGGGTTACACATTTTTTTAAATTTTCTTTTTGTCTGACAGTTGTTTTAAGCTTTGTTTTTGCATTCATGTCATGTAAATATGCTTTAGATTCCACAATTAAATGCAATTTTTATGATACAAAGTATGAATTATTATTACTTATCCTTAGACAGAGCCTAAACGTCTTGAGTTTTGTGAGTCAGCTCTCTGAAGTTCCCAGCAATGCACTGAACTTGCTGTTAACATGTGACTGTTCCATAGCCAGACTCTCAACAGACTAGACAGACAAGATGTCAAAAGAGTCTGGAATCTGGAAGAACTTCCAAATTGCAGAGATGAGCCCAAAAACGTTTAGTGCCAGATAAAGCTGGCTTATCTCAAATCCCTTATGGGTTTGGCTAATAAATTGAAATGTTTAAATCACTGTTTAATGGTGGGACTTGCTAGAAATTTCTATGGCTAATATTTGCTTAGTTAATGTGATCTACATTCTATTAAACCTTGTTTAAGGAGAAGCAGGTAATTAACACCTACTGTAAGCTTTAAAGCCCAAAAATGTGTATTTTGGACAGGTGTATCCATAGTAGATTTGTATGGAGAGCTTTCAGCTATGGTAGCTCTGAAGGTCAGCATTGTACTGCTGTGGATGGGTTATTGTAAGAAAAATGTATTTTATCCACCTTGATAAATGGCCCCCTGGAAAGATCAATATCTACTTACATATACACTTTATTTGAAACATTTTCCCCGTTTTACTTTTGCCAACAGTTTTCAACTTAAAAAAAATCTTCCTATGCTGTGCACTGTGGAAGTGGCATCCTCAGTGTTGCGCAGAAGATGCTGTGATCCAAATTGATGGAGGTAGTCATCCATAGTTCAGCACTAACTCTTACAATCCCACGTGATCTATCCGTTTGATATGCTGGCTTTGGGAATAAACTGTTTTTTGGACACAGGCCCTTAGAGGTGGTTTTTGATTCCTTGTGTTTCTGCCTGTCACTGTATACATGTTTAATTTGACCATAAATAAACCCACCATGGACAGGATCATACTCAGCCACAGTAAGAGAATGAATTACATGGCTGTTTTATATGCAATAAGCTCTCCTAATTGTGCCCCTGTTCTCTCCTGCTTCAACTGACAGCCATGGCCTAATGAAGGAATGAGAGGCATTTATCACTTTTGCCTGCACTAATAGCAGTGTGTATCTTATTCATTATACATATAGATCTAAATTTACTGCTCCTTTGCATGCTTTGCTTTTGCCCTTGTATGTCCTCAGGCAGGTCACACATCCAACTCTGAGGTGTCAGCTGTGTGTTTATGTGTGCACACCTTTCCTGAGTTAACAGGTTAATTAAAACTTTAGATAGTTGATATTGCTTTTTGGAGCTGACATGTCTTTGTTCAACAAGCAACATGGTGCATGTGTTTTCATGGGTTTCATTAGTTCTTACCTAGCTGTGTGTCTTTGGGGTTTAATGAAAGAAAAGCAGGTCACAGTAGCGAAAGGGGAGTCATTATTAAACAAATGAGTTTAGCTCTGTGTTTTGTCAGGGCAATTGTGTATGTGTGTACGTCCGTATACTTTAATTGTGATATTGTGGTCAGGTCCCTTGAGCAAGTATCGGTGAGACAAGGTGTGTATGGATGTGTGTGAGGCCTAAATTAAACTGTGCATTAGTGTTGGTACAGAAGGTGGGTATGAAACTGTTGTAACTGGTATGTAAGTGTTTTGTGTTATGAAGTTATTTAGGTCCCAGTAGGCCGACTGTAAAAGAGCAAATGATGAGTCACTCTCAATGTGGAATGAGCTTGATTTTGCCCACACATTTAGCATCAGTCTCCAAAAACAAGAGCAGCGGGCAGCAGCTCATGTTGCCCCTCCGGGTTCAATCTGACGGATTGCGCATGTTTACTAGCTCAGAGGTGTGGGGGATTTTCATTTTATCAGCAGAGGGTGGTCTGCTTGTGTCTCTGTGTGTGTATATCACAATTTATTCAGATGACATTGTTTGTTTACCTGGCACAAGAGAGGTGACACTGTATTATGTTGGTCACAGGTGTGGCCAGGTGGTCAAAGAGCTCTGTGTGTGTGTGTGTGTGTGTGTGTGTGTGTGTGTGTGTGTGTGTGTGTGTGTGTGTGTGTGTGTGTAGAGATATGGTGTCATATGTCCCAGGCCTTTCCATGTGGCTGCAGCAGGGTTATTTAACAGATTCCATCACATGGGTGAATCCATGGTAATGAACATTTTAATCCTCTTGCTGAATGCCAGATCCTGGTGGTTGTCTTCACATTCACAATTCCCTCAGATGGTATGTCAAGGAGGGAAAACACTCCAGCGGAGTGTCCGTTCTCATTTGGAGTAAATACAGTATTTAATAACCCAAATATTACTACCATGTAATATGAACTGTTAAAAAAAAGATGAGACCATTTCACAACAATGATGTTCTAAACACAGATCTTTTGTCATAGCCATTAGTAAAAGCTAACACTATGTAGTGCTAATCTGTGGGTTCACTACTTGGTTTAAGGCTGGTTATATTGTCGACAGCCTTATACCACAGGAATTTAACATTTTCATCTGCCTAGCTACAGGATCTTGTATATATGCAACTGTAACTCGCCGAAGCCCAGCTCTTCTAACTTTGGCATGGCTGAGAATTGATTTATATTTATTCTTCAGTTGCTAACAGTAAAATAATGTCGGTGTTGCAGCTGGCAGAATGATATTGACTTACATTCCATAACAATACATTTAAGCAACCAATTTTGATTAAAGTCAGATCTACTGTATAAACCTTTGAATTACCATCCCACAGTAGGCATATTTTGACAGTTTACTTCCCCAGCTTTGGCAGGAGTAAGTTAGTTGAGTTGTTTCAGCCATGTTTGTTTCAATGATGAAATCATCTTTCCACAGGATCAGAGGAAAGCGTATGGGGGTGCAGGGGATTTTTAAGCTTTCAGCCTGTTTTTAAGGCAAAATTTGAGGGTGATTACATCTAAATAATATTTGTGCTCTTGCAGTCCTCTTGAAGCTTTCTAATAAAGTGAGCTGCTCAGATAGATTAAGTCTAGTTAGAGATGCTACGAGTCTGAAAAAAATGAAACAGGGAGAGGGAGGCCTCCAGGTGATGCATCTTATTTTCCTCTGGTGCCTCAGGGTTGTTGAATGCATGCACACATATACACACACACACACATCATATACATGAGTCTCAGGGCAACCCAGTCTCATGTCAAAATGTGAAAAGGCTGCGTTTGTCCACAGGGCAAAATGTATCAGTCCTACGATAAAGGCCTGAAAATTGTGAAATGTTTACGTTTTCTTTCCCTATTCTTTTCTATTGGAACGCTGGTAGGTCATGTGACTTTCATGTGGGCCTCTCAAAACAAAAACATGGCGGCCACGCCTGTCATTGTCGGAGGAAAGTGCCTTATTCCAAGATAGTTTTGATTTAAAAAAAGCATTCTGATGACATTTCTAGTGAGAAATATACGTTTTATTTTCATAATATTTGCTCAGTTCTTGTGTGTAATCTTTGGTTTGTTTGTTTTCACAATGAATCTATCACCTCTTGGAATAGAGTTGTTACAATGTTACGTTTTTTGCAGTTGTTATGGCGGTCGCTAAGGACGCTACTACGGACGAGCGTCATTCCAAGATAGTTTTGATTTAAAAAAATAATAATTTTGGGGACATTTCTGGCGAGAAATATACATTTTATCTTCATAATATTCACTCAGTTCTTGTATATAATCTTTGGTTGGTTCGTTTTCACATTGAATCTTTCAATTCTCGGAATAAAGTCGTTACAGTGTCATGTTTTCTGCAGTTGTTATGGTGGTTGCTAAGGACGCTACTGCAGACGAAACCAAATGGCGTGTATGTTATTGTATTTTGTCGTTACATTGTGTCGTTTTCTGAACTGATAAAATATTTTTGGGATTGTTGACTATAAATATTTATATATATATATATATGTTTAATAAAAAATAGTATAAAACATATTGCCCCAGGAATTACCATCAAAATATAAAATAGCTACGCTTGTTTGTTGTTGTTTGTGTGTTTGTTGACTATCGCTGTTCAATAAAAATAATATGAAATGGATTTAAGTGCCCCAGGAATTCCATATATCAGCTTCCGTGCAATTCGGCACCCCGTTCTTCTGTGAGACAATCCAGAAGTTATCGCTCGCTCCGAGGAAAAAAACAAACATATTTTTAATACTTTGTTTTTTGATTAATAATACAATCAACAATTTATTATTGCAATGGGTTACTTGCTGTTACCTATGCTTAACGGGGTGTATGTAATTCCTTGGGCACTAAAATCCATTTCATATTATTTTTATTGAACAGCTGTAGTCAACAATCACGCAAACAACAACAAACAAGCATAGCTATTTTATTTTTTGATGGTAATTCCTGGGGCAATATGTTTTATATTATTTTTTTATTAAATATATATAGTCAACAATCACAAACATATTATCAACTCAGATAAGGAGGCAATGTGACAACAAAATACAATAACATAAATGCCATTTAGGTTTCTGTGGTTTTAACCACCATAACAACAGCAGAAAACGTAACATTGTAACGACTTTATTCCGAGAGGTGAAAGATTCATTGTGAAAACGAACAAATCAAAGATTATATAAATGAGCTGAACTGATATTGTGATAGGGCACTTTCCTCCGACAGTGACAGGAATGGCCATGTTGTTTTGTTTACAACTGCAGAAAACGTAACACTGTAACGACTCTATTCCGAGTGGTGAAAGATTAATTGTGATAACGAACAAATCAAAGATTATATACAAGAGCTGAACTAATATTGTGAAAAAATGTATACATCTCTCGCTAGAAATGTAATCAAAATGTTTTATTTTAAATCAAAACTATATTGGAATAACGTACTTTCCTCTGAGAATTAAAGGAATGGCCATCATGTTTTTGTTTTGAGAGGCCCGCATGAAAGAGTCACGTGACATTCTTGCGTTCCAATAGAAAAGAATAGGGGGAAAAACACGTAGACATTTTACAATTTTTAGGCCTTTATCGTAGGACTGATATGTTTTGCCCAGTGGACAAACGTAGCCTTTTCACATTCTGACATGAGACTGGGTTGCTCAGGGCCATCACTTTGCCTGGCAGTTGGAGTCACTAATCCTGCCACCCTGTAACAACAGGAGTATTTGTGTGGAACACAAGGTACTTTTGTTTTGGGAGAACTTCCCGATCTTAACCAAACATGACATACAAGGTCCGTTTGTCCATCACAGGGATTGCATCTGGTCCCAACTCACCTGGTACTGGTGCTACACAAGCAGAGACAAGTAAAACCTCATTCCCTGCATGAATGCCTGTGCTGTTAATAACGTAGACTTACTTCAGTATGCAGGCTAGTTGCGTGGGGGCCCAATGCTTTGGTTGCTGGGAGCAATTGTTGGGGGCAGAGGGGAAATCTGACGGCTGCTTCTTGTTTTACTCAGACATATTTTGTTGCATCTACGCAAGGTGAAAGTGGTGTGTGCGCAATGCTAAAGGACATTTTGAGGTTAGGTGAGTATGTTTGTCTGTGTGCACCTGCGCTTTAATCACAGGACTTTTTGAGATTGTGCCCTTGTTTAAAAGGGTGGATTTTAATTACAACAGTAGCTCCATATTGGATATGTTTCCACACCTCCTCCCATGTCTTTGCAAAGCACTCTGGGCAGTAGACAGTGGCTTGCATTTATGTTTCAGTAGTAGTGATGCCATTTACTCTACTGGAACAAGGGGGCTCTTAATCAGAGTTGATCGCTGCACTGTGGCAGCCAATTGTTGTGCATCTCATGCAGAGCTGATAATAAGCTTGTAGGTACATCTGTCTCTGTTTCCTTTGTCCCTTTTAGTATTGTCTTCTCATGCTAGTAAACATTTTGGTGTAGCATTTTAGGTTTTTAAAGGAGAGCTTTTGTCATATACTGTATATTGCTTTTGCCTTTTTGACTATTAAGTGGGGCTCCAAAGTAATATTATTATTCCATTTCAGTACATTAAGAACTGCAGTAGTAGCATCAGCATAGTTTAATTTTGTTTCAAGCAACCATCATCAATGTTAATAAGATAATATGTGTATCAGATGACAATGAAAGATGCTTTAGCAGTTTTATAGGGAATTGAGATAACTTCTTTGCTAGGAAGTTTATGTAAAACTCCACTAAAAGGTTTCTGTTGTTTTTTTCACTGATATCGTCAGGCACTCATAATAACAGTCTTAGCCTGTGAGCACTTTCAGTTGGTGAACTTTGAAGTTAAGACTGAAATTTGAATGATTCAGAATAAGTTATGGGCCCTATAAATGTTGTCAGCCCTGAGACAGTGTTGCAAAAAGGACTATTATATAGGATCAAACTTGCAATATAGTTGTTGTTTTTTTTCACAACCTTTTGGTAAGAGGCCATCCTACAGGAATTTATGCTGGAGGGCAAAATGTCCTTTTATGTCCTTGTGTAATTGTGCAGAATATAATTAGTTGCACCCTGACAACCACTCTCTTTTTAAAATGGCTTCTCTTTGACAATAACCTGCAGAAATTGTGCTTTGAGGGAGTGTGGGTTTGGTGAAATGGTTGTTGAAATGGTGGAGGTGGATGATGAAGTGAGGGGCTACAAAGAGGTATATAATAATTTTATTAAACAAAAGGTCTAGCTCAAAGTGAGCACATGATAATTAAAAGTGCCCTCAAGTCACTAAAAAATTTGTTATTTCAGGTTCATTTTCAATATCCAAAATAAAAATGATCTGTATTTCTTGATATAAAATGAACTGCAACAAATTGTTCAAGTATAGTTAGTATATAAGTGTGAATAGGGAAGGTAATTTAGTTGTTCATCAGCTTTGACAGCTGACAATTAATCATTATCCACATGAGCTTAAATCCCTCTTCCCTGTTTTATTTCCATTACTGATGCCAGGTGGAAACCATCCCAGTGAATAAGACATTTTAAAATGTACCTCTTTGCATCTGTTTTTCAAAAGATTTTCCAGTTGTGAAATGCTGTTTTAATTAATTGCCTTAGGAAGGAAAAGTGCAATCAGCCATTTTACAGTCCTTTTCTGAGTCTGACAGACAGTGGTGGTCTGCTGATGGAATTACTTTATCCATCCATCCATCCATCTATCTTCTTCTACTTATCCAGGGTTGGTTTGCAGGGGCAGCAGCCTAAACAGAGAAACCCAGACTATGTGATTCACCCTTCTTTCTAGAACCCTGAATAGACCTTACCAGGAAGGCTGAATAGTGTGATCCCACAATAATTGTAACACACCGTCCGGTCCCCCTTCTTAAAAAGGGGGAACCACCACCCGGTCTTCCTATCAAGAGGCACTGCCCCTGATATCAGTGCGATGCTGCAGTGTTGTGTCAACCAAGACAGCCCCACAGAATTCAGGGCCTTGAGGAACTCTGGGTGGATCTCATCCCCAGGTACTGCTTCCGCATTGGAAGACATGTCAGCAGGCTTAGGGAGGTCCTCGAAGTATTCCCTCCACCTGACCACAACATCTCGAGTCAAGGTCAGCAGCACGCCACCTGCACCATACATGGTGTTGAAAATGCATTGCTTCTCCCTTCTGAGACAGCGGATGGTAGTCTACAATCTCTTCAAAGCCGTCTGGATGTCTTTCTCTATGGTCTTGCTGAGCTGAGAATTCCTCCCATGTCCATTTTTGCCTTGGCAACAGCCAAGGCCAAACATCGCTTGGCCTTCCGGTACCTGTCAGTTGCTTCCTGAGTCCCTTGGGCTAAAAAGGCCCAATTAGACTCCTTCTCAGCTTGACAGCATCCCTCACTGCTGGTGTCTACTCACGGGTTCTGGGATTACCACCATGACAGGCACCGACCACCTTATGGCCACAGCTCTGATCGGCCGCCTTGACAATGGAGGCCCACTCGGACTCAATGTTCCTCGTTACATGGACGAAACTCTCCTGGAGATGGGAGTTGAAACTCCTTCTGACTCTGCCATAATTTCACAGCAGGCCCTCACAATGTGTTTGGGCCTGCCAGGTCTGGCCGGCATCCTGCCCCACCATTGGAGCCAATTCACCACCTGAGTGTCGTACATATATGACCACAAGTCCGACAACATGTCCTTTAAGTCGATCATCGCACTGCTGCTGGGGTGTCCTGGTGCCAAGTGCATATGTGGACACCCTTATGCCTGAACATGCTGTTGGTTATGGACAATCTGTGTGTGTGTGTGTGTGTCTCTCTCTCTCTCTACTTTCTCTCCCCCACTTGACTTCACCCCACCTGAAGATGTAGGGAGACTACCTTCTTGTCCACTGGGTTATACTCCAACGTACAGGCAATGAGCTGAGGTGCAACAAGTATTGCCACCCCTGCCCATCGCCTCGCACTGCTGACAATGACAGAGTGGAAGAGAGTCCAGCCCCTCTCGAGAAGACTGGTTCCAGAGTCCTTGCTGTGCGTTGAGGTGAGTCCAACTTTATCTAGCCGGAACTTCTCAACCTCACGCACCAGCTTGGGCTTTTTCCCCACTAGAGAGGGGACATTCCACCTTCTCAGAGCCAGCTTTTGGAGCTGAGGATCAGACCACCGGTCTCCTCTCTCGACTGCCACCCATCCCACACAGCACCAGAACCCTTTGGCCCCTCCCATTGGTGTTAAGCCCATTGGAGGGGGGACCCACATTTCCTCTTCGGGCTGTGCCCAGCTGGGCCCCATGAGTGCAAGCCTGGCCACCAGGTGCTCCCGGGGCCCAGTGAGCCTTGTCTAGGTGAAGGAAAACTCTATCCAGCTTTGTTGATCATCATTGTGGTCTTTTGAACTTATCTTTGTCTGGTCCCTTCCTTAGGACCCGTTTGTCTTGGGTGAACCTACCAGGGGCAAAAGCCTCCAACAACTTAGCCCCTAGGATCGTTGGGACACAATGCACGATAAGGTGATAGCTCAAGGAGGAGTGAATTACTTTGTTAATCAAAATAGTTGCTTCAGTCATATACATTATGTGGTCAATAGTTGTCTGATACAGAGCATCATGATTTTCTCCTCAGGACTATCGAATAATTTTACTAGTGGTTATTTATAATTTTTTTTAGAAACATTTTTATCTTGCCTACATACATATTTGGATCATGTTTGTTATATTTTTGAATATTTCTGAATGTTTTACTAACTTGGACGCCCTCCTCTGTTTTTGCTGCAAAACAAATCTACCTTCGGGTACAAATAAAGTAACCTAAACCTGAGGTATGGCCTTTATACATCAGGGGTGAGATGAATAAATGACTATAAAACCTGAAATACTTACAGTATATGAATATTTTGCAAGGGGAGCTCCTCTTTTTAATATAGGAGCTGAAACTCTACAATGGCAGGCTCTGACATATTTTCTGACACATTTTTTATATTTTGTCTATGGTACAGTTTTAGGCCCTTCTCGGGATACTAGTGCAAGAGAAGATGAGTCAAATGACCAGCTAATGTTATTGACCCAGAGCAGCACCTGGCAGCCTTTCTGCAGTTCTATAAATGGGATATCTGTACAATGTGACTGCATTCATTCACCGTTTTAAATCCTAAAAAAAATCTCTTCATTGTGAAAATAGGGGAAATTTACATTTTGTGTACTCATGATAGTTTCAAAACATATATCGATATATCACTTAAGCACACACACAACAAAAACAGAAGAAGAAAAACCTGCAAGGTGTGTCTGTAGTCTTTATTTCAGATGAGGTAAGGAGCAGCCTTTGCTTAAACCCATTGGGCATACTATCTAAAACTTTCAAAGAGTATCAAAGTTGGTGGTGAGTCAGAGGTAAATTATATTTGAGTGTTTTTTGCTTTTGGGCTGTTTGGTTGGATTGACAGGCAGCAGTCCCGGTAAACTCAAGTGGAGATATTTTTACAGTGACTGAAATTTACATTTGAATTGATGAGGATCAAGGGAGCGTCAGTAATAATCTGATCATTTTTCTGGCCTTATCAGGGTAATTTCCAGTGATTATAAAAGATGAGTTTCTGTGCTTTGATCAGAGAGATTACAAGCAGGGTTTACAAGAACTGCAAAGGTCAAAGCCACTATACCATGACAAATGACTCACTAGTGCAGGTTCAGCTAAGGCTGTTAGCAGTGTCAATAGAGCAGTGGAAAATAAAAGCTACACAACTTCAGTTTACTATGCTCAGAAGCATTTAGCTCAGATAATAACAATACATTTATGCCTTTTAAGGAAAGGGGGAAGGATTCTGCACAACACTCTTGTCGAGTTTGAGATATGCTCTCCAAACATGTGGGAGTAATCTGTTTTGAATGATATGTCTCGGCTTGATTATGAGTTCTATTTTTCTTTTTAGGAGCACTGTTGGGATTTGGATGTGAATATTTAGAGTCTTACACTGATAACCATCCATGCTTGTTTGGAGCCTTTTCATTTGGAACCCCATGGAGCTTTTTGAGAGGCTGCTGCAACTCTCCCTGAATAAGTGCCACCAGAAAATCAGCAAATCTCTTTCTCTTTATCATTTGCCCATCACAAATTTCACCCCCCTCCATTCACTCTGATTTACTATTGTGTTTATCTTCTTCTAAGACCCCCCTCACCCTCCCATCATGTATCGATGTTTGTGTTTGTCTAAGGCTATGTTTGTTCTTTTTTTTTTTTAAAAATGTGCTCTTGTGATAACACTTGCTTTATAAACAAGACATATGTGCCAGGTAGCTGCTCCCTGCCCCGTCAAAGATATGGAGGATATAAAAACATAATGTGCACAAGTAACTAGACAAAGAAATGAAAACAACTGCAATGAAGAAGTGTACTTTCACATGATATGTAGTGTTTGCCTAGATGGCACGGTGGTGCAGTGGTTAGCACAGTCGGTTTTAGCCCCTGCTCGGGCACGGGGTCTTTCTGTGTGGAGTCTGCATGTTCTCCCTGTTCCTGTGTGGGTTCTCTCCGGGTACTCTGGCTTCCTTCCACAGTCCACAAACATTCAAATGAGGACTAGGCTGATTGATACTCTAAATTGACCGCAGGCGTGGCTGTGAGTGTGCATGGTTGTCTGTCTATATGTGTTGGCCCTGCAATGGACTGGTGTTCCCTGCCTCATGCCCGAAAGCTGCCGGGATAGGCTCCAGCCCCCCCCCCCCCCACGACCTTTAACAGGATGAGCGAAAGAAAATGGATGGATGATATTTAACCAACCTTCAGACCTCAAAATTAAGACAGGATTTCAAGGGGGGGTTCTACATGCCTCATACCTCATTCAGTTCATCTGTGAAGGTGATGCTGGCCCCTGCCCTGTCATCACTTTCTTATACTTATCATTGGTTAGTGGGTGGTCATGTTGGTTTGACTGTACTCGATGGAATAACCCCAAACTTATAAAAAGCATACCCTTTATAACTTTGTGAGAAAGTTGAATTTATCCTTTCACAACTGCGTGAATTTACAGGAATTTGTCCTTTTTTGCACTCTCCATTCTTTCTCAATAAACCATTCAAATTGGTAGAAAAAGTTCTAGAACCTGGTTGTGAGACGGAAAAAGATCTAATTAATTGAGAGAAGTGTTGGAGAATTGTGACCTGGGAGCTGGCAGTGAAAAATTGAATTGGAGCAGCCAAATTGACCATATTCACTGTGTGAGACAAGCTCAGTTTTATATTTCTTTCCTCGTTGCGCATCAGTGTAGCCCTTCAGGCAAACCCTTCTTTGGCATTATGCATTGTGCATGTCAAATGGTCATAGCTTATGGTAGCAGTATATGTAGCCACTTACACCACGCTTGTCGCCCTCACAGTAACTTGACATGCACCTCCCTAAAAATGTGACTGCATGTTGCAATGATGCAGTGTCTGGTTGGCTTCAATGCAACACAGTACCTCCTACAGAGTTCACCTCTTCTTTGGGTTGGAGCTAAAATATTCTACTTTGATGAACTGTCATATTTCAAGTCGTCTAAAACAAAGATCGCATTTAAAAATTAAAAGATACTAACAGAGCTTTTTATATGGAAATACAGTTCCTAAAATAAATAGCTTATATTTAGAAAATGTAAATAAAAAGTACACTAGTTTGCATTTCCTTTTTTGACACCACAAAGCTTGTTTCTAAGTTTTACCACAGGAGCAGATTAAATCAAACTATACAAAAAAATCTTGGTCAAGCCATTCATATCATTATCACTAAAATACCATGTTTATTTTATGTTCATCATGACAAGACTGTGGAATTATATCACTGTGCCAACGAGTGTAAGTAGCTAGGGGTCTGCAAAATGTCATTATGTTCTCATAATGACAATAAAGACTCTTGATTTGACTTGACTTGATTTAGGCTGACATGCAATCAAAATTCTTCCAATCCTTTCTTCATAACAACTTTTACACTTTTTCCAAATAAAATGGTGTAATAAAATTTTAGCTTGAGAAACACACTTGTTGAAAGAGTTCAAATGTGTAACAGTGACATTTTCTATTACATCTTACATCAAACAATAGTTTTGATGTGTTGCTTTTCTAGACAACACAAGACAGAGGTGAGAGAGGTGGGGAGGGATTTACAGAGGGAGAATAGGCTGAGTGAGTCGGAAAGAGGGGTTGAAGATGAGGAATTTTGCAGAGC
Organism: Aulostomus chinensis; assembly: GCF_037954235.1. Lineage (NCBI taxonomy): Eukaryota > Metazoa > Chordata > Actinopteri > Syngnathiformes > Aulostomidae > Aulostomus > Aulostomus chinensis. Next base: position 8,045,386 of record NC_141342.1, read on the forward strand.
CTCTTATCCTGACAACTTTCTCATCTTCACTCCAGAGGGCTTTTTAGTTTTGGTGAAATACCCATACTGAGGATAGAGAAAGCTCTAAAGGCCTTTGCGGTGCTTCTTGTCATTCCTCTCTCCTGCTCCAGCAGTGGGACAAAGGATTTACCTTTGTGCCCAACCAGCTGCACCACATCAGGTTCAGAATACTGATGAAGTGGTGAAATGAATTAGGTAGTCTGCTGAGAAAATTCAGCAGCAACACAGAGGCCATGAATCATTCACAAGTCTTTACATCCTGCTTTGACACTAATGTACATCATACATTGAGTGACATACCATCTTCATTGTTCATACCATACATACATACATATGTGGTATTTCTGCATTCAGCACAACCCCACCTTTCCAATAAACTATCATATGAGTTCCTATGATAATTCCTGGCAAAGCAACTACAAAGTAAATGATAAGATTCTGCATAGATATTACTTTTTCACTGTCTGCTTATTTTAGGTATGTGTTTATAGGTCTCCATCTACTTTATACATCAAGTTATTCACATCCAGGTTTTTCCAGTAGGTACAGTGACTCCTACAAACTCCGCTACAAACATGCCAAGTTTCAAAGCTCTCAGAGCTTGTGTTATTATTCTGCATTAGTTTATATGTCCTACCTCCCATAAGGACAGGCTATATTTTAAGCCTTTTTGTGTGGAGGGGTATGACAATATCTTTCAATTTCACAATCTTAGCAGTAAATATTTTTTTATCCAAGAATCCATTTCATGTATGGGAGACCTTGTTCATGAGGAAAAAACATTGTTGGGTTTCGTCCTACCTCCCATAGGGGTATCTCAAAATTTGGGGGGCGTTGTCACTAGCATATTAGCAAAGTTGTTATTCAGAGCATTTTATGAGGACTTTCTCCCCCAGTGAATCCAACCGTGCTGTAGCCAACTCAAAGAACTGCTTGTTTTGTGAAAGTCCTTTAGAGTCAGGATCAAAAGGCTTTTCCAACTTAATCTGTGATTGAAATATTTAATACTGGCACCAAGCCTCATGCAATCTCCCCTCTCATTCTGCCACTTTCATTTCCCTTCCTTTACATTTCTATCCTCCTGTTCTCTCAATTGCTACCCCCTCCATCTGTCATCTTTACTCTCACTTTTGTTCTCTGCCTCACTATCACTGCATTAATAATCCACACTAATGCAGAGTGGATGTAGGGATATAAATAAGATGTTCCATGTATATTTGAATGTCTTTCGGACCTTTAACCAACCATAGAAAACCACCACCACTTCTCGTATCAGCCTTATTCTGGAATTGCTGCTCTGACTCGTCACAGAAGAAAAAAAAAAAACAATGGTTGTGGGGGAAAGAGAAACAAAGAAGTATACTTTAGAGGGTTTTTGCCACACTCCACATTCGTTTCATCCCCATACTGAAAAGCTTCTGAAGTGCCTTTTTTCTCCCTGAGAATGGAAAACAAATGATGTTTCACATGAAGCTGTTGACATCACATCAGAGAAGCAGAAAAAAAATTGTGGAAGGTAATTGCTTAATGATTGTATGAATGTATGTGTTCTGCATATGCCAGGGATGAGGCGGGTGATGTGCTGTTGAAATCGTAAGCTTAAGCAGCTTTCTGGCGTCAACACAACAAGGGTCATTTTCCAGCTCCTCGTAGGCTTGGATTCCCCATGTTTCCGTGGAGAACTGCACTGTTGATTAGGCTAAAGAAAGAATAAGTCTCTGAAGAAAGAAAGTATGCACAATTTATCTATGCTCTCATAATGACAATAAAGACTCGACTTGAATACTCTTCTGCAGATGTGTTTGCATGAATAAAGGCCACCTAATCAACTGCTTGGACAAGTGTACTTCTTAGCTATGGCACAGAGAGCAGGTTCATAGTTATGAAGGAGCCTGGCTTCTGACTCACACACCACTGTGAGGTTTACAGAAACAAAATCTATGCCGGTACTGTTGTTTTCGACAAGCAATGAGTGAGGAGCAGGTGGTGCTGATTGAAAGATGCTGTCAGCTCCAGTGATTAGATGTGTCTGTGTAATTGTGTCCTCATCTCCCATGTAATTAGCTTTCTTATTGATTAAATAACGTATGCAGTTGCTCATGTTTGTTTCGAAACTCTGGAAGTTGTACTTCTGTGGCTTGTGTGTCAACACCCTTGTGTCTGTCAGTGTGAAGTCAAGTTTCGAACCGCTACTGTTTAATTAAAGGCAAGATGCATATGCTTTGGATTTTGTCAAGGATCTTTGATCTGAGGTTGTGTGTAACGTACTTCATCTACCAAAAAGACTTCATAGCCACATGTCTAAACAAGTTTCAGATTTGTGTCTTGTGTTTTTTTTAGTTGGTTCTAAAAACAGATTTCAGCTTTCTATCAAAATCACAGTTAAGTCATGTGCAACAAATACTTTTAGCAAGATGTGTAGATACACCAGTTGATCAACTGGTGACCTGAATCAGACGGCTTTTGGCTTCATCAGCATGACGGGGGACCTACTGATTGGTGTCAGTGCCTCCAATTCTGCGCTGGTCAAATTCACAAATGCAGACAGTAATGATGGTTTGGATCATGAACAGAGTGACTCAGACTGTCAGAGTTACAAAATAAGCTGCTGATGAACAACCATGAAAACATTCAGAACAACAAGCCTAATCAGACACTCACCACTAGTTTTGTAATGTACACAAATTATTTGTTCAAAAAGAAATAATATTTTTTGCTGAAAGGACCAAACTCAATCATTTACTGAAACTATTCTTTTGTTTCTCACTTCAGCTGAACTCTCCTTTCATAATACGCGAGGCAGTGAAAAATGCGCTGCGATCAAACGTTATTCGTTCCCTGAAAACAAATGACTTGCTCACTGGCTCACTTCCTAAGTGAGTGTCCTCTTGTATACACTGAGCAAAAGCGTCCAAAAACATTTGCTTACAAACTGAAGTGCATTGCCTTCTTTATCCAGCCATATGTTCAGTAATCGGTAATCGACAACAATTTGAGATGTGGAAATACCAACCCCCCCCCCCCCCCAAAAAAACCCCAAAAACTCACCACAACCCTTCCAATTTCAATTTGTGAGTTTAATTTTTCTAATGGAAAATATGTGATGTCAATAAATTGTATTTTGTGTACTGTTAGATTTATTTGTTGCACTTATTTCCTTTAGAGAAAGTCCAGCATGTTAGCTACTGTAGCAAATGGTTCCTTTTCATTTGGATTTTGTCGGTACAAACTCCATCCAGTAACTTGTGGCTGTAAAAGATTTCTTTCCCTTATTCATTTAAACAAAACTTAATGGCCAATTATTTGCCATCTGTGCATCCCTAGTCTGACGATCAGCCATTGGATGTGTGGATTAATAGCATAATCCCACATGTATCATTTAGGGCTGTATGATATACAAAATATATGATTAAATAAAAAAAATATAGAAAAAAACAATGTTTATAAATGCTAAGGATTTTGGTTAGTACACTAAAATTGTCAAAAATTGTGTTACTGGAGAGCATATGAAATATAAATCATTTATTTGCTCATAGAGATGGTACATTCTTCTTGTCTAAAACTCCAGTATCTTAGCTGTTCCTAGGACTGCGCTCCTGTAGACTGAGTTTTCAGGTGTTGTTCCAGGAATCTTCTGCTGCAATTCTCCCAGTTTTGGGGTCACTGCCCCCAGTGCTCCTACTATTATAGGGACCACATCAGCCTTGACCTTCCACATCAGATTAGAGCCCAGATAAATGCCACACAATTTTAGTAGCAGACACATTAGTACATCAACTGCTCAGAGGGGACTGTGTCAATAGCTGCTAAGAAACCACTACTAAGGAAAAGCAACAGGCAGAAGAAATTTGTTTGGGCCAAGAAACACAAGGAACGGACATGAGACCAGTGGAAATCTGTGCTTTGGTCTGATGAATCCAAATTTGAGATCTTTGGTTCCACCCACTGTGTCTTTGTGCGATGCAGAAAAGGTGAACGGATGGTCTCTACATGCATGGTTCCCACCGTGAATCATGGAGGTGGAGGTGTGATGGTGTGGGGGTGCTTTGTTGGTGACACTGTTGGGGATTTATTCAAAATTGGTACACTGAACCCGCATGGCTACCACAGCATCCTGCAGAGACCTGCCATCCCATCCAGTTTGCCTTTAGCTGGACCATCATTTATTTTTCAACAGGACAATGACCCCAAAAACAACTCCAGGCTGTCTAAGGGCTATTTGACCAACAAGGAGAGTGATAGAATGCTGCACCAGTCACCTGACCTAAACCTCATCCAGATGATTTGGGATTAGAGGGACTGCAGGGTGAAGGCAAAAGGCTCAACAAGTGCTCGGCATCTCTAGGAACTTCAAGACTGTTGGAAAACCATTTTAGGTGCCGACCTCATGAAGCTCATCGAGAGAATGCCAAGAGTGTGCAAAGCTGTACAACAAAAGCAGAGTGGCTATTTTGAAGAATCTCATAATATATTTTGAGTTATTTCACACTTTTGTTTACTACATACAGTGGGGCAAAAAAAAGTATTTAGTCAGCCCCCAATTGTGCAAATTCTCCCACTTACAAAGATGAGAGAGGCCTGCAATTTTCATCATAGGTATACCTCCACTATGAGAGACAAACTGAGAAAAAAAATCCAGAAAATCCCATTGTCTGATTTTTAAAGAATTTATTTGCAAATTATGGTGGAAAATTAGTATTTGGTCAATAACAAAGAGTTCATCGCAATACTTTGTTATATACCCTTTGTTGGCAATTACAGCGGTCGAATATTTTCTGAAAGTCTTCAAGGATTCAAGGTTTTTATTTGCCATTTCTGCAAAAACAGACAGTCCAGGTACATTGGAAATCTTGTGCGGTATTTCTCCTAGTCGACAGTCATACGTGGAAGTCGAAAAAAATGTCAATGTACAGAATAAAAAATTATAAAAATATAATATAAATAACCGCAACATCCAAAAACCTATACACACAAACCTATATATGAGAGAAAGAGGTGTTGTAGTATTGCACTGGAAAGTGTTTGCTTTTGTATTGCAAGGGGGTCAATTTGCACATTTATCCCGGAATATTGCACAGTCAGTGAAGTAGTGTCTGGTTGTTTTTAAAGTGTTCAGTGTTTTTTGCCGTTTGCCATCAGTCTGACTGTGGCCAGGTAAAAGCTGTTGAAAAATCGAGTTCTGTGGGTTATGATGCTGTTCGCTCTGCTGTCTTTACAAGGTTTTCACACACTGTTGCTGGTATTTTTGCCCATACGTCCTTGCAGAGCTCCTCTAGAGCAGGAATGTATTGGTGCTGTCGCTGGGCAACACAGACTTTCAACTCCCCCGGAAGATTTTCTATGGGGTTGAGATCTAGAGACTGGCTTGACTGTCTGCACTCGCCCTGTTGTTCACACCACCCGACTCTGGATCGGGCTGCTGTTCACACTGCAAGATTTGTCGGCGGACGGGAGTGTTCAGAGTACACGACTTTCCTCTATAGGCGTGGCAGACTGCCCAGCTGGTCTCTGCAGGGGTTGATCCTCCAGAACTGCTCTCCGGCTCCTCAGATAAATTCATAAATTAATATGTCAGGGAGTGGCGCGTTTTGGACGGGAACGGAGTTCTGGCAGGTTTCAGTGTGTTTCATAAATAATATTGTTCAAACCAGTTGTCCATTCTAATCAGGAATTCTTGACCGTAAAAAACATAGACATCCACAAATTTTCCTCCTTTGTCTGAGCGCTGCCGAACGAGCACCTTCGATCAGCTGATCTGTGTTTACATGCTGAACGCCGCGACTGCTGCCAAGCGAGAGCGGCTGGGAAAACAGCCTCCACGGTGCGGCGAATTGCCAGTCTGCCGGTAGATGGTCCCGATTCATTCACGCCGCTCCCTCCCATAGCAGCGGTGCCATCCAGCAGGTAAACACAGCGGAGCAGCTGTTCACTACTATGCCACCGCTCCTGACTTCTGTGTTTCCCCCCGGTGTCTGCTTTCATTGGCATAGCTCCGTTACGTCACTGCGACCTGCGAAGTCCTGGATGTCTAGCAGTGGTAGATGTCCACTTTTTTCGCTGACGTCGCATGCGACCTCCCAGTCCATCGTCTTCCAGCTGTTCACACCTCATTACTTTTGTCAGGGCGGTTGTTAGTGCCTCACGCCGATTTGGGGGAGGGACTTGCCAACGCCTAAGATCGTGTAGTGTGAACTGGGCTTTACATGGATCAGTCGTCCTGGTCTCTTGGCAGAAAAACAGCCCCAAAGCACGATGTTTCCACCTCCATGCTTCACAGTAGGTAGATCTTCTTTGGATGCAACTCAGCATTCTCTCTCTTCCAAACACAACAAGTTGAGTTTTTACCAAAAAGTTCCATTTTGGTTTCATCTGATATTCTCCTAATCCTCTTTTGGATCATCCAAATGCTCTTTAGCAAACTTCAGATGGGCCTGGACATGTACTGGCTTGAGCAGGGGGACACATCTAGCATGCAGGATTTGAGTCTCTGGCAGCATAGTGTGTTACTGATGGTAGCCTTTGTTACTTTGGTCCCAGCTCTCTGCAGCTCATTCACTAGGTCCTCCCGTGTGGTTCTTGGATTTTTGCTCACTGTTCTTGTGATCATTTTGACCCCACAGGGTGAGCTCTTGCATGGAGCCCCAGATCGAGGGAGATTCTCAGCGGTCTTGTATGTCTTCCGTTTTCTAATAATTGCTCCCACAGTTGATTTCTTCACACCAAGCTGCTTACCTATTTCAGATTCAGTCTTCGCAGCCTGGTGCAGGTCTTCAATTTTGTTTCTGGTGTCCTTTGACAGCTCTTTGGTCTTGGCCATAGTGGAGTTTGGAGTGGGACTGTTTGAAGTTGTGGACAGGTGTCTTTTATACTGATAACGAGTTCAAACGGGTGCCATCAATACAGGTAACGGAGGACAAGAGGAGCCTCTTAAAGAAGAAGTTACACGTCTGTGAAACCCAGAAATCTATCTATCTATCTCTATGTCTATATATTTATGTGTATAAGAAGAAGGATAGAGCCAGCTCGCAGAGCTGCAGCAAGGAAACACAGTGAATAAAGTGTGTGCCCCGCAAATGCACCAAGCTATCCAGACCAGAGGCACTTGAAACTGCCAAACAAAGGCGAACAGCTCTGGCCACCCAACAGAAGAGATACACCAAGGAGGTAGAGGCCAGGAGAGTGAACAAGATGTTCTCCGCTGACCCAGCCTAAGAGGCAGCGTAACACCGGGAGTAACAACCAGCCAGGCCCACCAAGAGCTGAGATGGAAATGTACTGGAGGAGCACATGGGAAAGAGAAGTATCACACAATGCTCATGGTGAATTGTGAGGTATGAATTCATTTGAGGAGTGTAGTATTCGACCTGCTCTACTTGTAAACTGTCATGAGATAACTTTTGTTATTCTATACAAATAAAATTGATTTGACTACGTTACTGCACAATGGCGAGTGGACCTGTGGATTGACCACAAAAACCTCCCAGAACAAGGCCCAATAACCATCTCAATGGCAGACATCCAAGACAGAGTGTCAAAGATGAAAAGCTGGATGGCACAGGGCCCCGATATGATCCACCCATACTGGCTGAAGAAGCTAACTGCAGTCCATGAATGCCTTGTAGCACAGATGAACCAGCTGCTTAGGGATAGGACGCACCCAGAAAACTCTAGAGGCCAACTCAAAGCCAATAGTCTAAGTTAACATAAAGTGTGGCATGTACCAAGAAGATCCACTGTCACTGCTACTGTTCTGGATAGGCCTGAACTCCCTCAGTCAGAGCAAGTCAACAAGTGGTTAGGGATACCGACTCTGAAAAGGGGCAACAATCAGCCACCTGCTCATGGAATGGAACATGCTGGACTGAAAGACAGCACAGAGGCACTCATCACGGCAGCAAAAAAGCAGGCCCTAAGCACAAGAGCCATAGAGGCCAAGGTCTACCACACAACATCAGACCCATGGTGCAGACTGTGTAAGGATGCTCCTGAAATGATGGTCCAGCTAAAGGCAAACTGGATGGGATGGCAGGTCTCTGCAGGATGCTGTGGTAGCCATGCGGGTTCAGTGTACCTTCAATTTTGAATAAATCCCCAACAGTGTCACCAGCAAAGCACCCCCACACCATCACACCTCCACCTCCATGCTTCACGGTGGGAACCATGCATGTAGAGACCATCTGTTCACCTTTTCTGCATCGCACAAAGACACAGCGGGTGGAACCAAAGATCTCAAATTTGGACTCATCAGACCAAAGCACAGATTTCCACTGGTCTCATGTCCATTCCTTGTGTTTCTTGGCCCAAACAAATTTCTTCTGCCTGTTGCTTTTCCTTAGATGTGGTTTCTTAGCAGCTATTCGACCATAAAGGCCTGATTGGCGCAGTCTTCTCTGAACAGTTGATGTAGAGATGTGTCTGCTACTCAGACTTTGTGTGGCATTTATCTGGGCTCGAATCTGAGGTGCTGTTAACTTGTGATTTTTGAGGCTGGTGACTCTGATGAACTCATCCTCAGCAGAGGTGACTCTTGGTCTTCTTTCCTGAGGCGTTCCTCATGTGAGCCAGTTTTGTCGTAGCGCTTGATGGTTTTTGCGACTGCACTTGGGAAAACATTCAAAGTTTTTGCAATTTTCCAGACTGACTGACCTTCAGTTCTTAAAGTAATGACGAACTTTCATTTTTCTTTACTTCGCTGATTGGTTCCTGCCATTATATGGATTCTAACAGTTGTCAAATAGGGCTATCAGCTGCGTAACAACATGATTTACGCACAACACAACTGATGATCTTAACCCAATTAAGAAGGCAAGAAATTCCACAGATGAACCCTAACAAGGCACACCTGTGAAGTGAAAACCATTTCAGGTGACCACATCATGAAGCTCATTGAGAGAAGGCCAAAGGTTTGTAGCTGCCAACAAAGCAAGGGGTGGCTACTTTGAGGAATCTAAAATATCAAACATTTAGAGTTATTTAAAATTTTTTCTTTGCTACTTAAGCCATATATCTTGCTTCACATATTTGATGTCATATGTGATGATATGTGTGTGTATATGTACAGTATATGTATGTGTGTATGTTTATGTATATATATATTTACATATATATATATATATATATATATATATATACAAACACACATTTTATATATATATATATATATATATATATATATATATTTTTTAGACACAAAAATATATATTGAAAATGGTCGACCCATTGTGTGTGTATTTTTTTCAGAAGAACAACATTCATGGCCAATTTTGGAGGGACATACCTTAGTAATTTGGAACAAAGGCGCAGGCAGAATTTCAATTACAAACCGGTCACAGATTGTAAATAAAACATGCAACTTTCCATATATTGCATTGCGTGACTTTTGTGGTTTGTTTTGTGTTGTAGATGCACCAGTTCTACCTTCTCCTGCTTTACCCATAGAGGGCAGTGTGTCCACGAGTCTCTAAAATTGTGTGTGTGTGTGTGTGTGTATGTCTCATGCGCTGTAATTGTGTGAAGACGCATTCAGCCACTGACATCACTCTGTAATGTAGATTTACAGTAATGGCCTGCAAGGAAATGAGATGTACACCATTAAGTAGTTTGGAAAGACATCTTGCTCTGCCCCGCTGTGCAATGACCTGGCTCTATGAGGCGGCGTAACACCAACCCAGATCATTGATTTCACAAAAGCTTTGACTAATGATACTAGTGATGAAGTGGGAAGATAAGGTAAAAAAGCTTTTACAACCCTCTTTATTTCTCACCTCTGCCTCCTTTTTCTACACAGGGAATAAAATGGTGGGAATGCTTTGATAAGGATACAGAAGTGGAATTTAGCATGCATATGCACATGTCATGCTCTTTGCCATCTCTTTCCTCTGGCAGGTCTTCTTTTGTCCTTTTACCAGCAGCTTGATGAAGATGATGATGATGATGATGATGAATCACAGTGAAGATGCTTTCAACATGGAGGGTTAAAGCAAGAAATGTTGTTTGAAGTTTTTTTCCTGAATATTCTTCCCAGTTGTCAAAAATTTTTCCATACTTATTCTCGGAGCTTAGTACCTATCCCTCTTATTAAAATACATGGGCTAATTGAATTTGATCCAAATATGCTCACGTTTTTTTTTTAAGAGAAATATTAATGGTTATATTAAAAATAAGTCTTCTGATCAGGGATCCAGAATATGATCAAGGGTATGTCTTGCAATTTTTTTTCCCTGCTGTCCCAAAGAGGTCAAAACTCAATTTAAATTTTAATTAGGTACTATGTTTCCTTCTTTTTAGCCCGAGTCTGGCAACTTTTCGGCCTGGCGTCCCTTCCTGGATTGGATTTGCTCATTAATTTCTGGAGTTGGTACCACCCTAGACCAACCTTTTTACAGACTCATCTTTTAGTTAGAGTGAATTATTTTTCTTAATGACAGTATTTGTGTTGTGTGTGGTGTGTGTGTGTGTGTATGTAAGAAGGAGCGAGAGAGACAGTTTCATGACACTCCCCTTTTCCACTCATAATATTCTACTGATAGCATCAAAATCAAAGACCTCTAGTGATGCAATAACAAGCTATGTCGTGTCTTCTTTGCTGTGTCTTGCTTCTGCTGTTTCCTATCATCTCTCCCTCTCTGTCTATCTCTCTTCCTTTCATTTTCAGTAGTCCGCCATTGCCATTGGTCTGGCAACCTAAAAGGTTGCAACAGCACTTCTCAGTCCTCTCCTTCTCTTTTTAATTGAATTTAAGCTCTAGAATAGATTTTATTTGATACTAAATGAAATAATTGTTCTAATGAACTCTAGGAAGACAAAAAACCCAACCTATCTTCTCCTTTCCGATGTCCTCCAGATGGGAACATCAATTCTTAATGCTCTTTCTGCCACGCTGCTACCCGTCTCTCCCTCAGGCGTACAAATCAAGCACAGGGTACCAACTTGAACACTTAGTATCTTACTTTTCTTTTCTGAAGCACTTACACCAAGATTTAGGCATCTCCTTTTTCAATAAACAAAACCAAGACACAACAGCAATCTCATCTTTAAAAACACTCCACACAGCACTGACATTTCAGTGGTTGATTAACTTGTAATCCAAAATTGTACAGTAATTATAATGCACAAACCTAACAATCAATGAGAAGATTGGCCTATATTTGCAAGAGCTCTGGTTTTCTGGCTTTATATCTACACAAAAGAGAAAAGGATATCTATTTATCCAACCATATATGGAGATGAATGCCGGAATTACTCAAAATGTCAGACAGTGAAGGAAATGACAGAAGCAGATTTCTTTATCCGAAACCAACAAAGTGATGGTCCTCACTTCTGTTTGAAATAGTTCAAAAGAAAACATTAATTCTAATGTGAGGGCTACAACTAATTTTTTTAACAAACAAAAACTAATACCAAGTGAAAACATGTATTAGAAGCAGAACATTTTAAGGTTTATTAGTCCAAAGTGACTTCAGTGCAGCACTGGAGCACAATGTGATGTACTGGACAATCAATGAAAGGACATCATTTCAAAATAAAATCAATTAACTTACCGAAACAAAAAAAAAAGGGGGGGGGGGGTCAGTTAATATCATCTGGGCCCTGTCTGATATCGAAATGTCTGACAGACTAAAATCAGTCAGGCCATATTCAGAATGTCTCAAAATGACTTAACCTACGGAATTTTTTTTTACTTATTTGCTTACAGTCTCCAAAAAATGGCAGCAGGTTTTTTTTGTCTTTTGTAATCATTTTGATCGACAGATTGCAGTAGAAATGACAAAAACATCTGTGCATCTATCTATTTTCTACCGCTTATCTTGTTGAGGGTTATGGGGGGCTGGAGCCTATCCCAGCTGCCTTCTGGTGAGAGGTGGGGTTCACCCTGGTAGGTCCAGTCAATCGCAGGACCAACACATAGAGACAAACAACCATTCACACTCAGATTCACACCTACGGTCAATTTAGAGTATCCGATTAACCTCGTCCCCTCCTGCATGTCTTTGGACTGTGTGAGAAGGCCAGAGTACCTGGAGAGAACCCACGCAGGCACAGGGAGAACATGGAGACTCCACACAGAGAGACCCCGGGTTCAAGCCCTGAACCATCTTGCTGTAACGCGACAGTGCTAACCACTGCACCACCGTGCCGCCTGAAATGACAAACCATGTGCTTAAAATGTGCACCAGTTCTACATCCATTGAACAAAACCTCACATTTAATGTTTTAAAAGCAATAGAAATGTAATATTTTCCCTTGATTAATTGTTCACAGGCTATAAATGGTCAACCTTTGGTTTTCTGTGGAGATGTTCTGTAAATGTATTCATAATCATCTCTTACATTATGTCATGATTATAACAGTGACCCAATAGCGATTTTTCAGTTCGACCAATGTGACTTTTCCAGTTTTTTTGGTTGTTATTTGTTTTCTGTGACCAAAAACTGAATATTTTGGTATCTGAATAACCGGTTGCAAAACAAAACATCTGAAGATGGATGAACATTTTACACCGTTTTCTTATTTTCAATTGATCGGTTATAGGATACATAATGATAACGACAGGCATTTTCAGCTGCAGCCCAGGCCCCAACCTAACTAGCCTGTCAATCATGCCTGTTAGCCTGTCAGTCCTTGGTACATTATTCATTCTACCCCCACCTATGTTTCATGGGCTCTCTAATGCATTTTCACTATATTATCTGTTAAACTGACAGTGGAGTCAGTGGAATCACATTAGACGCTGTTACTTCAGTGTTTAGGCAGCGGTCCATGGCAGACAGATTGGCGAGACATGCTCACTTGTTGCTATGGCTTCATGTTGCCTTTTGAAGTATTAAGCAGTAATACAGCTGTAAAATGTCAAGACCAGTTGTTTTTTTTTTTTTTTGTATGCATATTGGATTTATTTCTCTGCTGCCATGATGCATGACAGCATTTTTAAACAGTTCTTTCCTCCTTAACAGTATTGGCTTTTGCTTTATTTTGGTTGAGATATTGAGAATCATACGTGTTGTTATTTTTTAACACAAAGGGACTGTTTTGCAGACAGGTAAACTTATTCACATGCTTTAAATACTACAAGTGAGGACTGAGGGAGCTTTAATTTTCAATACTGCAAAGCGCAATGATTCAGGGTGCATTGACCTCTTTGGGATTAATCATCATTTTTCCATTTTCTGTTCCACCAAATTTCAAAACCTATTCCAAAACCAAGCTTTATTTATATGGAAAATTTCAAAGAAATTTCAGTTTTAAATAATTCACAAGCACTTCACCAAATGGAAGGGTTTGAATGAGAAGACACTTTGAGACTTATGCACACTGAACAACCCAAGAAGAGAAATTATGTATCTGACCAGACAGCAATAAAAACACAATTAAAACAGGAATGGCAAAACAATAGATCCATGAAAGTAAAAGTTGTCAATAAAAGACTGAGTATAACACTTATAAATAAAGGATTTGGTCTAATACTGTTTACATTTGCTCATAATAAAACAATGATGAAACACAATAAAATACTAATAAGATTTGGAATGACTATATGTAAAAAAAACCCCATAGAATTATGAAACTCTACATTAAAGTCAAACTGTATATATGAGTTTCTATTTTTTATTTAAAAATATCCACATTTTCAGATCCTCTGGGATACTTTTCTGGTGTATCAGAGTAATTACTGGAAGCAGCTTCATCAGATTTTTTTTGGGTTCTGCTTCATGGAATAGTTAAATACGAAGAAATGGAGGATCTAAAGGGGCCCTCCAGGTTTGCAAACTTAAAGCATCTATGAAGCAAATCTAAATTTGTAGGCAGCTTAACAATTCTCTCACTTGCTTCTTGTACCTGCTGTCTAATTGTGGTTTTACTGCATGCTGCTTTGACGTCTTGAACCTTTCTAATTAGCAAATTGGCCTTATATGGTGGTCGGTCAGTGGGTGTGTCATGGTTAACTGCTGCTTAAATAGCTGTGCCAAACAGCCACAGCTGCAGAAAATAAATGGTCTATGTGATTAGGTTGATGTTAGTGGTGCAGGTGCTTTTAAGAACAGACACGATCAACACAGTAACCAAAAGGCAATTAGATTATCCTTGTAAAATAGAACCAATTAGCAGTGCAATGCTTCGTGGGAAAAGTGAGACAGAAAAATAATGTTTAGATGACATGAAAAATTGTTGGGCCTCACTTAATAATGTGCCAGTGACTCCTGATGTTGCTGATGGTTTTGTTGTAGCCTTACAAGACAGCAAACTAGCTGTTCCGTTGCCAGAGGGAGCAAATATCAATATACAGCCTGTTTGCATTCTGATGCAGTTAAGACCAAATAACCAATTTTATACCCACCAATTCAATTTATTATTAAAATGATATTTTTCTCTGTCTTTCAGTGACAGTTGAAACATTGCTGGAGGAGATTTACATGTCTAATTGTGCCCATTAACATCTGTTGTTTCATTTTTTTTTCTGGTTTTACAGGTTTGATGACTTTGCAGACTTTTTTTTTTATACGCAAGTGTCATCCATTAAAACACAACTCATTCTAGGCTTGGACTTGCTTTGATCTATGTCTGTGCAGTCACTCATTACAAGATCAATGTCTCCTGTGAGTACCACAAATCCAAAATGATAGACATACCGGTAGATGAGGCAAGACGCAAATTTAGCATTCTTTTTGCGGTGTCCAAGAATAAGATTTAAAAGCAAAGTCTGTATGTGATGTGGGCAAGATAGTGCTTCCATTCCCATTTCATACGTCATGCTGTGACATGTACATTTTCTTGTTGATTTGTGATCCAACACTCACCTCTAGGAAGAGAGTGTTATCATGAAACAGACAGACAGGCTGGCATTAGGCTAAAATAAACTCCCTAAAGTGATATTTCATCCAAAAAGTGTATTTTGCCTTTAAAGTACTCATAAATAGGTGTCTTGAGCTTGCAAAGATGTTTTCATCACCGATGCATCATTTCTTCCTGACTCCAGATTACAGAAAAAAATGCAACCACATATATTTCACTTGAGGTTAATGGTGCACTGTTGAACTACTGTGCACCATTAACTATGACTATAATTGGCCCATATTACCATGTTATCACCTGGTGTCTAATATTCTGCTAGGAGAATGCCATAACTACTACATTTGGGCCAAGGGGGATAAGAGTGAAAGGCTTGAGACTTAACTTGGACTTTTAGTTTCGGCGACAGTTTGATGCCATTCAAAATCATCATTATTCTCTGGAACTCCAATGTCAATTTGAGTCCTGGAGAATTCTTGGGTTGATTGTTTAAATCAGAGTAAAAGCATGGCACACCCAGACAAAATAGTTTTCAAGTCACATAGGAGTTCCACATTGTCCTAGTGGTGAAAAACAAATGAACTACTTGTATATTACTAACCAAGTATTCCTTGATGAGAGCATTGTTGTCCTTATTTACATAAAAAGACTTCCAGACTTTGTGCCCATCCTGCAAAAGAGAGCGCAGCCAATAAGAAGAATCCCCCCTTTAGAGATTTTCCAGGACAACGGCCCTCATTCACCAAATATATTTCGTGTTAAGTACATTTCTTAAATTGGTTCTTAAGCAAGAAAAGTCTTGAAGAAGTGTTCATCCTCACTGAAGTTCCAGTTTCTCCTTATTAGCACCCAGCCAGTCTTTGTTTCAAAACCTACTGAAGTTACAAATGGAAAATGAAAACAAACGTTGAGAGAATTCAAGAATGCTAAATGAACATCCCAATGGAATCAGATGTGTCAGTATTGAAGAATAAGTGCATCTGCAGAAATTAGATGATATAATGACAAAAAAGATACGTGAAATGCACTGTAGATGTTCAGTGATCACTGAATCCAGAGAAATGCAAAATACTGGTGAAGTACTAAAATAATTTCATTTCTTCACCAGGGAAGAAAATACTCGTGCTTTAGTGAGTGAGTGAGTGTAAAAAATAGGACACAGACTATGGAAAGGAGGGTTAGCATTTGAGTTCCATTTTGGTCCTATTTTCTTGAAGAGGAATAATCTATAAATAGTGTTCTGGAATGTGTATTACCATTTCATTTTTATATTGAGAGACTTTATCAAATTAAAGAACATGGAGTCTGAAGGACATAAGTAACACATCTGTCACTCATTGGGCCCTGCACATGATTGCTGTTTTCTTAAGATTACAATATTCTGATTTGCAGCAGCTTGCCTTGTTTCCATGGAAACTGTGTAGATGGATAGGCAACCCTGTGCCATTGAGAGCCAGCAGTCTACAGGTTTTCATTTCAACTAAACACTTCAGTAGCTAATTTCATTGATTACTTCCCATTCAAACAGGGAGGAGGAATTAGTGAAATCACCTGATGAAAAGCCGGAGAGTCGGCCCTCCATGACACATTTGCTTAACCCACCTCATGTCACAACCCAGGCACATAGTCAAGCTTTACAGATGGCTTTAAAGAATACATTTGTGCCTTTCTAATCCAGCCACCCCAAATCAATACCAAATTACACTGGAACACAGCGGATGGTAAACAGTTAGTCACGTTTGCCCTACTGTGTCAGAATGCCTCGTCCAGCTCCACTCTTCCTCTCCTTCTTGCAACTTATAACCAAATCACAGTGACCAACTATGTTACATTTTTGGCAGAAGCTCTAAAACAGATCTGTCCAAGCTATTTGTGAAGAATGTTTTAGGTCCATATTGTTAATCCCTCTGATTTCTAGTTCATTCTTCAATGATAACTGTCCATCCTTTGCATATTCAGGACAACAAATACTAATGTGATTGCAGGTCTCACATGTTTTGCTTAAATGTTTCCTAATGAGACGTAGAAATTAGTTTAATATAGCATGTCCCAGTCTAATCCTCATAATCATGCACTACTCTTTCCTTCTTCTCCCTGGTGATCTCCCCTCTCAAGTCTCTGGCACAAATACCGTCCTTTCGTATCCTTGTTCCATAACCTCAGCCACGATTGAAACCAAATTAAAGCTTTAGTTTCTGCTTTACTCATCACTGTTACCACTATTTTTTGCTTGAGGATGTGCTGCTCAATTTCCCTGGATGCCTATGCCTGAGCTGGTACATCATATCAATTCTTAGCCTTTCAGTCCCATGTACAGTCTGCATAATTTCACCTAGAATGTCATTTTAACTGCTTGTACTTTTGGATGAACTGTGCACTCACTTAACTTTCAGCATGGCTCGCTTTGTCATTCTCTGGATCTTTTCATCCAGATGTAAATATGTAAACAATGTCCACAGCTCTCTTTAATATGGTGTTCATGTAAGCCTGCAAATTGAGCATTTTATCACTTAAATCCACCAACATTAAGAATTAGAAGGTTTTTTTTGAGGTACTAGCCACGGTGGAAAGCTGGGATCGAACAACCATGATCAAATTGTTATTCAGTGCAAAAACTGAATTTGTTTCATTACCTTTCCAGAAAATCTCTATAAACCTTTTTATGGCTTTGTAAATCTGTGTGATAATTCATATTTAATTTCCTAGCTGAATGAAAATTTAGGTTCATTTTACCAGTGTGCCTCTTTCTTCACCTTATTTTTGGTATAAACTACTTTTTGGGATTGACTAAACTGCGGAATCTTGGGTAATTTTGGGACTGACCTCATTGTGTATTTGATGAAATTACCCTTGCAGGGCACAAAAATGGAGAAGGTATTCAAAAGACATAATGATGCAATGTGAGGTGCATTTTACTGCCATTTGCACCACAATTTAATTTCCCAAAAAAGCACGTCTCAATTTCATGAATGACCCATCAATCATAGCTGCAGCTTGCAGGAAGCACAGTGGTTGCAGAGAGGAGTGTGGGAAAGGAAGTCCACGAAACCTTTCATTCTGCTTCTCCTTCCCAAAATATTAGGTTGTAAATATTGTAAATAGATGGAAAATGCAAGGACATAAATATGTCTGACGTGCTTTATTTTAGGCCTTTTTTTTAGGCCCTGATACTTTTCCAAAACTGTTCCAAAACCCTTTTTATTATCAGGATGAATATCTTTTTTTTGCAGTCATGTATCATACTTAATACCCTCGGGTGTTCTTATGTGCTGCTCTAAGTTGTGTTGTACTTGTATGACTACATTAATCATTGTCATAAAGTGCCTGTTACTGTGCATCAGTTTTGCACTGTTTTGTAAAATCTGGCCCTTAGTGTCCTTTTTTATTTAGTTTATGCTAACCATATTTATCATATCTATTTGAAGAAGTAAGATTATTGTAATATTATTATTATTATTATTATTATTATTTTCATACTTGGAGAGGACTATCCATCCATCCATTTTCTACTGCTTATCCTGTTAGGGGTCGCAAGGGGGGGGGGGGGGGCTGGACCCCGGACCCCGGACCCCGGACCCCAGACGCCTTTGGGTGACACACGGGGTTCACCGTAGACGGGTTGCCAGTCAATCACAGGCCCAACACATATATACACAGACAACCATTCGCTCTCACAGCTACACCTACGGTCAATTTAGAGCATCTGATGAACTTAGTCCCCTCTTGCATGTCTTTGGATTGTGGGAGGAAGCCGGAGTACCGGAGAAAAACCCTGTGCCTGAGCCGGGGCTCAAGCCCGGAACCTTCTTACGTTGAGGCGACAGTGCTAATCACTTCACCACTGTGCTGCCTATGAGAGGAATATATTTATTTATCTTACTTTACATGAATATGAATCATGAAATGTTATTCTTCTTTTGGTATATGTTTGATTTGTTATTGTCCTGTGTTGACCAGGAAAGTGTGCAATTATGATGAGGAGTGTACAACACCTCATGCATCGCTAAACATAAATGCCTGCATGCTGTGTTATGGGAGTGCTTTTGTAATTCCCTTACTTTGCTGCATATTGTGTGTTTGTCTCAATTTGTAAGTAAGTGGTTGAACATGGTGTACCTGAGTATTGTTTTAAGTAAACCAGTTTGCATTTTGCATGCGATTGCTTTTGTAAATTTGTGAATGCTGTCAGCAGGAGTGTCGGAGTGTGTAAGCGCCCTGTGAATGCTTAATAACGCTTTTAATAGGTTGCAGCAGATTGAGCTGTGATGCTTTCACGCTGAGACATTTTTGGGTCAGAGCCCCCCAATAATTTCTTTGATCACAGGAATAATTAGGTTTTCTTCTTTTCTTTTCTCCCTGCTCAAAACACACATTCGCAGACATACACACCTGCTCGCACACATTTCTCTTCCATCCTTCAGTGAATATGGACGTATGGTACACACCTTCAGCTGAATGCAAGAGAAGCACCATTGGTTTGAAGACTTACAGGAAGCAGTACTATTGTCTTAATCCACAATACCTAGAGAAATTGAATTTAAATCAGAACCCTTGCTTCATTGTTCTCTCTTGAAACTACTGTCTTACTGGTTACCTATTTGTTGAAAATCTCTGAGCGTCCTGTGCTCGAAGTGGAAGAAACCCAAATTCAATTCAGCCCTTAACCATGTTTCTTTCCTCGAGTTTTTTTAAATTTTAGTACTACAAACCTATCTTGCCATGAAGGTGTATCCCTGAGGCCAGGAATTTGGCAGGTTTTGTTTGCAATTTTACTTCTATTGAGATGGAATCATGATAAATGAATGGCAGCAAAATGCAACATTTAAATAATTGTCGTATTATTCAACCTGAGACCAATTTTCCTCTGCATTTGTATTGAAATAATTGATAGGGACCATATGATGACCAGATGATGAAATGTTCCAATACTAACTGCACGAAAATGCTATGCCAAAATCCACCAAACGGCTACAAAGTAAACATAAGGGCCAACCATTCACTGCTTAAAGAGCTTGTTTTTGACACTGACAGGCCAAGGGTTATGCCATCGATTTCTCACATCATTGAAAAGAATCCACAGAGACTGATTTCATATCCTTGATCGGAGGTGTGAATCCACCCCAAACTCAGGATCCTTTCATTTATGCCAGTCAGTGGAAATAATAATCTGAACCTGTCGGTGGTAAAAACCCTCCAGTCAATGGACTTGACTTGAACAACATGAAGTAGCTTCCTCAGAATTGGAACAGTCCCAGTTTATCATTTTAACCCAAATCTGTTAATATACAGAGGGGCCAAGTTGAAATGTACAAAAAGAGTACTTTAATCATCAAAACTCATTCGACCCCCTGACATTAACAACGTTTATTTCGGTATACAATATGTAGAGGTGAGGTAAAGTAAAAGCACCGATGGCAGAAAAACAACTTTTTGTAGGAAGAAATATATATAAAAGTTTGAAACACCCCAGCAACGTGGCTTTTTCTGTCTGCAGATTTATTTTTACACAAATGAGTTTCCTTGCTTAAACCTCAGCCATCAATATGCTTAGTATACACTGAATGAAGAAACTTTTCACAGGTTTAATTTGTGAAATACTATTTTGCATTGGCAATTTAGCTGTTCTGTTATTGTGTGTGTGTGTGTGTGTGTGTGTGTGTGTGTGTGTGTGTGTGTGTGTGTGTGTATTTCCATGTTTGTAATTTAGATTGCACTTTGCTGTGAAATCAGTGTCGGTCAATCTCTTTACATGTCTTCACATTCCCTATTAATATTTATCAAATCATTCCACTGTAATCTTAATATTGATTGTGAGCACCTCCCCTACATGAGCAGTATCTTATCTTTTTCATCAGAGGCAGGTGTGAGCGCTGCTCCCATAATTCTTCACTTTCACCTCAGTGATTTTGAAAGGTGTGAAGCCAAAACAAAGGCTGAATGCTTTAGATTAGAACGATGATAAAATGAAACTTTAATAATTGCCGCAGGGAAACTGGGCCACAGCAGATGTGGAGACCAGATGACAGATATAGAGCAAATGGAGGCTTGAAGTCAATACAAGTAATCACGACGACAGCACAAATTGTTCTGTGGGTAAAACACAGACAAAGAAAAATAGGGCAAATTTGTTGGCAGGACCAGAGGGGTGTACTATGAGGCAAGATTAGTGGGTTAGCGAGGTATGTTGAGACTAAAGCCAGGGTTTTTAATGTCACGAAGGTGGCTCTCTTTTAACCTGGCTAGATCACCATGGTAACTGATGTGGCAAACTTAACCCGGTCCGGAGCAGGTTATGTTCCGAGTTTCAGCTTAAATCGGCTATAAAAAAACACTGCCCTTTCACTAACCACCTCATTTGAATATGGCATCACCATTTTTGAAAAATCCGGTGGACCTCGGCACAATTATTGCGCAAGGTTCTCTAAGAAGGGAGGGAGTATTTTGAGACTGGAATGATCTGCTATCATTTCCTTACATCATTCTCTATGAACGCTAAAGATTCTCAGCTGCTCAACTGCTGGAGTCATATGTGAGTAACTCCCCAAAAAGGAGCCATGCACTCACAGGAGCACAAACTGTGAGCATATCATTGCGTTTTTTTTGCCATGGGAACCTACATGCATTCAGTTGGTGATGCACAAAATCTGAGCAAGAATATTGTATGCCACACTATTCGCAAAGTTGTACTTACTCTCACTGAACTATTGAATATGTTTATAGTGCTCCCTGGCCATTTGCCCACAATGGCTATAAAAGAGGCCTTCTATAAAATTGCAGGTAACATACATTTATAGTTCACTATATTAATGATCAGTATGACAAATACTTGCAAGTGAAATGTAATGTATAAATCTAATTCCTTAATAGGATTCCCTTGGGAATTTAAGCGCTTTGGATGTGGGAGGCACAGAGAGTGCATTGAGTGGTAAAATAAATTTATAAACTTTCATATTTACACAATTGGCAATTTTCTGCCAGCCTTTCTCCCTCTCCTTATTTGCAGCAACTGTGTCGCTTTTTGCTTTCGTAATTGTTTGATATTGTTCATCACCCTCCATTATAGTCACTTGTTCTACTTGACTAAAGTAGGCGGCGCGCAATCTGTCGATTTCCAAAGAGGCAAATGATGTGTTAAACACCCCTTGTATGGACGTACACAGAGCCTGAAGCTGAAAACCTGAATTGACAAAGAAAGATCATATCCACTGTCGTGATACCAAGTATCTCTGATTGCGAGTTGAGGGTTTGTCGAGCCAGCTTATTGAAAGAAAGCCTGGCTACGCTGTATGAAATATATTTATAAAACATACCTCATTCCACTCTGTCACTTTTTGTCATCACACTGATACATACTGGGTGGGCCACACAATCACATCAATGATTTGAAGAGTTCTGAAGTTGACAAAGTTCTATTGTTGAATTTCTTTCTATAGTGAAGTGTAGTTGTGAGGGAACTGGTGGTAGAGGTATGGTAGCGCTTCCTCACAGTAATCCAATGGGATTGAATTTTCTTCTGGTTTTGTTTGACTTGATCAGCAGTTGTTGGGTGATTAAGTGATTAACTGGGTGATCAAAGATGTATGTTGGATAACATAAATTGTCTGTTGATCCCTGACTTGGCACACACTTACCCCAAAGCCACACTGCATAATCATTGTAAATAGTATTCTCTCCTCTTTTATTGCATAATTTTCCTGCAATTTTGAGTTCAGCAAATTAATTTACTTTCTTACTACAGGGAAATGAGATGACTGATGAGGACTGTGAAATGAAGTTAATAAGGAGAAATCAATATTTCCCTGTTTGCTCCAAGATAAATATGGTTTTATTTCAGTTTAGAGAGGTTTCTTTGGTCTGCTCGTCATCTGTGATAATTGATTTTAATTTTTCTACCTTGGTGCAGCTTCTCAAATTCCTCTGTGCATTGTTTTGTGCCTAAACATGAGTTCGCAAGACTCTTTCAACTCAAGACGCGAAACAGAAATTGGGTAACTCCCCAAGAATCGACACAAAATCACTGCATTAACCAGTGACTTGTCGCAAGCAAGTCACCATCACCTGGCGGCATCAGATGGTCTGAAACATAATGTCCCTGAGGTGTTCCATTGGATTTAGGTCAGGTGAACATGGGGGCCAGTCAGTGGTATCAATGCCTTCATCCTTGAGGAACTGTCTAAATTCTCTTGCCATATGAGGCCAGGCATTGTCATGCACCAGGAGGAACCCAAAATCCATCCTTTGCACCAGGAAGGATGTCATCGTGTGTGTGCGCATGTGTATTTTTATATATATGTGTATATATGTATATATAAACACACACATTTACATATATATATAAGTGAATGGAGGCCCTTTGATTGAGTATATCCTTGATGCAGTTCTTGAAACAATGACATTACATACACAAAACATAAAAACATCACTGAAAAAAATGGCAGTGTAATTGTCTTAGGCTTCATCACTCTGATGCCCTTCACAAAGTACTTTTTGACTTTCTTACTATAAATGCTATATAAAGGAAGTGTAAGGACATCTAACCTAAAGGCTGTTGAATGTCTTTGCCCATGTTCTTCTCCTCCGCAGCATCAGTAAAGAGGTGTAAGATGCTGAAAAACACACTGATCATCTCAAATGTTCTGCATGAGGCTTATTTTGATCTTTTTACATCTCCAGGCCCAAAATATCTTGAGCCTTGTTGAAGCGATCTACAGTACCAGGAGGTTGGCAGATGTCGCCATATGTGCGCTGTGCATTTGGGGGGGTTATCAGCCTCACTTTGGTATTGAGAGTATGAGCAATCAGCAGAAACCACGGTGCACCACTCTCATTAGACACCTAATTATTAATAGGTGTGTTTCGGGCGTGACATCAATCCAACCAATCATAGTGCCACATATTCCTTTTGAAGCTGAGGCTGTGCTCGGACTTGATGTGTTGCTATTTCAGAAGCCCATGCATTTCAACTTGGAAAAGGCAAATGCTTTCATTTGTGAAACAGACCTCCTGGTGTGCCAGGTGAAGATGTGCATGGGAGCAACAGGCATCCCCCCGAAGCCATCAGGGGTGAGGCAGGCCTGGGAGGAGGTGGCACCCAATGTTTCCATATTTTCACACATCATTAAAACCACGGGGCAATGCTATTCTCATTGGTTGATACACCCTTTAAATAGCACTTCACACATAATGCCATTGACCAAAGACCAGCCTTTTCTTAGTCTATGGCGCAAATGTTTTCTGTTGTCCCAAAATAGCAATGTACCGTGGTTGAACCTCATTAACATACCTGCCAGCACAGGCAGAGCTATAGTTGAACCTCATCAACATACTGAAGCACCTGCCAGTGCAGGCACAGTGCATGTTCATTTAGTCGGTTGGTGAAAGCGTGTGGGCACTTCGCATTAAAATGTTACTTTTGCAGGCTCTAAACGGGCAACACACTTGTGCTTCACTGAGCAGCAGCTTGCGCCATGCCTTAAATAGGGAAAAAAAATAGTCTTTCTACAATGACTCGGGCGGCACAATGGTGCAGTGGTTAGCACTGTCGCCTCACAGCAAGAAGCATCCGGATTCAGCCCTGGCTTGAGCACAGGATCTTTCTGTGTGGAGTTCTCTGGCTTCCTCCCACAGAACAAAGACATGCAAATGGAGACTAGACTCATTGGACTGACCGTGAAATTGACCGTAGGCGTGGCTGCGAGTGTGAATGGTTGTCTGTCTATATATGTTGGCCCTGCAATGGACTGGTGACTAGTCCAGGGTGAATCCCGCCTCTTGCCTGAAGGCTGGTGGGATAGCCCCCCCCCCCCCCCCCCCCAAACACACACACAACCCTTAACAGGATAAGCAGTAGATAATGGATGTATATTGACTCATAAATTATTATTTCTTGCCATTTATCAATATCCAATTTTATACTTGAGTTTCGCAGGGGTCTTCCAAGCTGCTGACACATTTTGTTCAAGGAGTGTGTCAGTGAACCATCTAAGAACAGCTCATGTCAAATAATCCAAATTGATTTCACATTGCATTACCTGGAAAAAGGCTTTTGGATATCTATTAAGGTTTTTGGGACCTAACTTGACCCCATGTGTCGTTTGAAAAATAAGACAAATAACTGCCTACACAAGTTTCCTGATGACAGGTGGTTGATGGCACTGGTTTTCTGTCGAGCGTTTTTCTGGAGACTTGTAAAAACAGAGAAAAAAGAAGTAGCACACAGAAATGGCCAGATGGTTTCAAATGATTGGTTTAAATCTGGACTGGTGCAATATTTTTGAGGACACTGCCCATTTCCTCTCTATATTATAAAGGTTGCAGATGGCTGTATTTTAGTGTTAATTTCATTGAGGGAAACTAGTCAACCCTGCTGATTGATTTGAAGATTATTTTGGATAAATTATAATAAAACAGTGATCAAATTGACAAAAATGAGATTAAAATTCAAAGAGATGTTGTCAACTAAAACAAGTTTATAAAGTTAACATGATGACTACAATTCAACCAATATGCATTTTAGCCCCCTGATAAAAACTAAATCAAAATCAGCCCAAAAAACTGCTGCATTACTACTTTGTGACTCCAGAGTGCAAAAAAGAGCCAGCCAAGGATATTTAACTTGACGTTAATGGTCCTCCCATGGCACCAACTGCAAGCAACAGCAAAACTGTAAAAAACTTTTGTTTACAAGTGCATTTGCAATGTCTTCTTTTTTCCAGCCATTCTCAGTTATCCACAGAGGCTTTTCATCTGGATTGAAAATAAACCATAAGCCTGTTTTCTGCTTTGTCATTTGTCTCTTTTTCATGTCAGTACTGAACCAAATGTTTAATTAATTTATTGATTTTTTTTTTTTTTTTAGCTCAAATTAAAGTTTTGCTCTTGTTACTGCTTGTTGGTAGCCATCGGGCATAATTACCTTTGAGCTAAATCTATGTGCTGGATGTCTCTGTGTTCTTGAGTTACAAATAGGTGATGCAATGGTTAATGAGAAGCATTTTTGTGAGCCCAAGGCACCTATTTGTGAAAACTTGAAAGGTAAAATACACTTTTTGGGAGAAATATCACTTGAAATGTGTGTGCGCCAAAATTGAATTAGGTCTCTGTTGCTTCATGTTACACTGGCCTGATAGTTTTTCTGTAATACTAAAAGACACATCACTAGGTTTTACAATAGCTGTCAAAATAAACAGTATTTCGCTTGATAATCCAAATCCTCTATATTTGATTTATTTTAGTTTAATCGTTGGAGGCAGTAATTTTTTCAGATTCATGAGTAAACTAACTCTGAGCTCAGTCACAGTTTTTACTCCACATATTTTTCTTTCGTGCTGAGAGAGAGTGAAGAAGGTGCGTTTGTGTATGTTTTTTCAGTGTACCTGTGTGATCAGGATCTTGGTGATGGCTCACTGGTGGCCAGGAGGCCTCTAAGCCAAACAGCTGGCTTGGAATCTGTTAATTGGAGCCATCAAAACAGGGGAGAGTAGCAACCTCCATAATTCTCATGTGTTTGTGAATGAAAGTCTGAGTTTGGTGCATGTAAAAAGAGTGGGCTGTTCTTCAACAACACACGCACGGGCTCATACACACATGCTCATACACAACGGCTCCTGTTATCTGAGAGATGAATGTGAGAAATTAACTATGAACAATTAGAAAATGAAAGAAGAATGTTTTTGATAAGCGCCTGTTAATTAACTCAGTCAACTGTTTGCCTGGTCCCTTGCCATACATCATCAGTATATGGCCTGACTATGTGTGTGTGTGTGTGTGTGTGTTTGAGTGAGAGAGAGAGAGAGAGAGAGAGAGAGAGAGAGAGAGAGAGAATGTAATCGTTCGGGCAGCCAAGCAAGAATACATTTTGTCCTCTTCCCATTTTTGATCTTGTAGTTTTATAATGAAAATTGTAATCTTGTTTTGCCTTTGACATCTTCATGCATGTGTGGCACAAGTATTACCCTGGTTGTGTATGAAATTAATTAATATGCATGGTGAAAATTGGCTGCCCTGCAACAGAGTGGTGACCTGTCCAAGGTGTACAATTTCAGCTGGGATAGGCTCCAGCACCCCCCCGCCCCCCTCCCCAACGGCCCATAGCGGTATAGAAAATGGATGGATGGATGGATGGGAAAGGGGCCAGCATGCAAGATTAGAGGCACAACATCACAGTTGCACAACAGCATGGTACGCTGGCAAGTTGAATTTAATCGCAGTGAAGGACAGATAAGAGAAATAAGAAATTTAAGTGGAGAAGGACAAAAGTACAAACATTTCAAAGGTAAAATTTGTGAGGAGGGAAAGAATGAATGAAGTTTGCTTAAATGTGTTGTGATTTTGGATGCAACAAAGAAAGACAGGAAGGCGATACAGGAGGAAGCTTGAGCATATCAAGGACATGATTTAAGCCAAAAGTTAAGAAAACAAGAAAGAACAAAGGAGGGCAAGCGGAGGCTGGGAGAGACGGAGCCATTTCATAAGAAGATCCGATATGGAAGACAAGATCCACAGAGCCCCAATTTCACACTGATGTTAGTGGGTTGGTACTGTTACAGCCTTACACAGAGTGCTTCACTTGATTGCACATTAGTCCTGTTGTTGAGGGAGCCCTGCACATGTTTTATTTAGCAGGCTTGCTCTGGCTTGTCGAGCGCCTGGCTGGTGGTGGATGGACATTTGTTTGTTCTCCAGCCTGTGCGCTGTGTGTGCCCGGGGTCGCAGAAGCGGAGCCATGTCTCCTTACTGCTAATGGACGGAGCTGCATTAGTCAAGTGCGTCAGCCTCTGTGCCGCTTTCTCTGCAACTGGCACCTGGCGCCTGTCAACACTTCTGCACAGAAAGGGACATCGCAGGTTTTTCTCAATTTCAAAGGAAGTGACACAATGAACACTGTGTGGATTTTATATGAACTTATCTGTTATATGTGAAGCTCATAAGATTACTGAAATAAGGTGTCTCCTCTCACCTCCCACTGATCTTGTGCATCCAGCTAATAGAACCAGCAAATCACCAGAGACAGGAAATGTCACATCATCCATGCTTCCCCTTTTATGCTCACGTGCTCTTTTGATTTCCTTGTCCACTAATCTAACACCTAAGTCCACCCATCCACCCATCCATCCATTTTCTACCGCTTATCCTGTTAAAGGTTGTGGGGGGCTGGAGCCTATCCCAGCAGCCTTTGGGCGAGAGGCGAGGTTCACCCTGGACGGGTTGCCAGTCCATCACAGGGCCAACACATAGAGACAGACAACCATTCACACTCACACAGCTACACCCACGGTCAATTTAGAGTATCAATCAGCCTCGTCCCCATTTGCATGTTTTTGGACTGTGGTAGGAAGCCGGAGTACCTGGGGAGAACCCACACAGGCACATTAATTTGATTCATCTAGTGATGATAGGGCAATAAGAATAATGATACAAAATACTGTACTTGATGATCTACACAACAAAAAAACATCATTTTTTTTCTTTCCTTTGACTTTTTATTGTTGTGCTTGATGTTCTGTGTTTTGCGCCCCTGTCATAAGCTTTAAATAGCTTCTGGGGAGACCTATTTTTACAAAATGTACTTTAAAAATTTTTGATGTCAATTTGCATTTGTATTTTAATAGATTTGTAAAATAAACTGAACTGAGCTGAATTATAGCATGGCAAACATGAAAAGACATATAATGTTGTGGTTGGCATTCGCTGCAGGAGATGTGTGTGGAGAAATTACATCTCATGTTTAGCACAACTGCTAACTTCTGTACAGGTACGCCAGCTTCCTCCCACAGTCCAAAGACATCAAGAGGGGACGAGGCTAATTGGATAATCTAAATTGGCCATGGGTGTGGCTGTTTGAGTGAATGGTTGTCTCTCTATATGTGTTGGTGCTGCGATGGACTGGCTCCCCATCCAGGGTGAACCCTGCCTTTCACCCAAAGGCAGCTGGGATAGGCTCCAGCCCTTAACAGGATAAGTGGTAGAAAATGGATGGAAGGATGGATGGGTTACATATAGTCCTCCATGTTGCCTGTGGTGTTTCTTGTGGCCAGAAGGTAGCAATATGAATTAATATTGGGTCGTAGATATTCTCATGCCAGAATTCTTATCAAACATGATATTTGGGGCTGATTGGACAATGTATGTTCAAGGTACATATGAATACCTTTTTAGCAGCAAAACAAAGAAATTCATTTAAAATAGTTTTTCACCAATTCAATACCCCAGAAGATGAAAAGAAAAAAAGTCAAATTGTGATAAGGGATTCATAATCTTGAGGAGACCTACAGCAAGAAGGTTAAAACCCATGAGCACTAGCGTGTGTATGTCTCTTAAGGAGTCGAGAGTAAGGTTTCATCTCTGCACAAAACTACAGGTGCTGGTTACCATTACATCTATTGAATGTGATGCATGCAGAAGATCCTATATAACAGGTGTAAGCCTCAGTGTCATTTAGGGGTGCAAGAAAGCCTCTGGGCCCCATCCCGGGCCAAAGCCTCTACTGAGTAACTGTCAACTGTCTTTCACAAACAGCAAAGATTAATTTAACTTTAAAGATTTAACAATGGTTTTTAGTCGTTGTCTTGGTGCTCTAAGTATTGATTGTTGGTTTTTTTTGTTGTTGCTGATTTAAACTCTTTCCCCCTTCCTGTCTTTGCCATGTTTAAGAGCTCTTATGGTTTCAGCAGAATCCTCTTGTTTGTACAGTTGAAAATGGTCTGTCTTTGGTAGTTGTTGGATGTCTGCAATGACATGACCATTTAATTGCTCTATGTCCCATTGCCATCCATCAACAGAAAACAAGCTACTACCGGTGACTTGTGTGTCTTTTTGTCATTTCTACCACAAATTCAACAGTCAAGAGGAAAAGTATCCACTTTATTGAATCACTGCCCTCTGTGGTACATTCTCTTGCATTTGTAAAATGAAAT
Organism: Aulostomus chinensis; assembly: GCF_037954235.1. Lineage (NCBI taxonomy): Eukaryota > Metazoa > Chordata > Actinopteri > Syngnathiformes > Aulostomidae > Aulostomus > Aulostomus chinensis. The sequence goes on from NC_141342.1 coordinate 8,075,109, forward strand.
GTGACATACCAGAAAAAAACAAAAACATATTGTTAGCTATCTGCTCACTATGTGCAAGGGCTAAACAAGGGAAGTTTACAGACTTAAGGAGCAGATGTGCAGAGCTCAGAGGAGGAATCAAATTGGCACCAATCTTCTCATTCATAAGTCAATGTAACATCAAAATATAATGCTGAAACTTTCAGTTGAAGTTAAAATTGCTTCAACGTTGGGCCGTTTTCTTTGTTCTTTCTTTACATCTCTTATGGCAGCTGTTGTTACGAAATGATGGGAGGTACCCAAAGCTGCCTCTGGTAATTTCAAAGAGAGAGAGAGTGAATATTTGGTATTTTACTTCTTTATAAGTTAAAGACGGTATGACTATATTTGTTCAGCTGTGAATAATTTAATAGCATGACTGCAGGTCAACAGTTGTAATGAGTTGTTGCATCCCCAAATGCTCTCTAAGGTCAGGCAGTTGCTTAGTCTGGTAAGTTTCTTCACTGTGTTTTAGATAAAACTGCTAAATAGTCAGGTGACACTCTCATAGATAAGTTCTAGATCCTCTTTGTTGAATGCAGGAAACATGGACAGCAGTAGTTGGAGCAAAAACAAAAGTTTGCCAGGCCATCATCTGCTTGTTTCTGTTTTTAACATTCAGCCCAGTTTTGGACTGAAATTTTCCTCAGTGCACAGATGTTGCCACTGGCCTGTGTTTGTATGTCTGCATCTCAGTGGATCTCTACACTAAACTGGCTCATTATCTCACACACATTAGAGTGGTCTATGGAGATGCACACACTTAGGTGGAAACCCAGGGGATTGGGACTTCTGGGAATAATGTGACTGTGCAGCACAGCACCCTGTCTTACAGTATGTCACCTGAAACATTTTCTCCAGTTACAGTTGCTAACACACCACTCATAGGCAACCCAAAATTTCTGAGGCTTTCTCCATCTCACTCTCTCTCTCTCTCTCTCTCTCTCTCTCTCTCTCTCTCGCTCTCTCTCGCTCTCTTGCTTACAAACATGCTCACACACACATACACACACACAGCTGCTCGGTGTCGCTCAGTTAGCTTTGTTATTGCAGACCAGCTGTCTGCTCAATTTTCTTGAGTCAGGAACATCTGTGGGTATCCCCCCCCCCCCCCTTGTTTGCCCACCCACTCTGTGTATGTTTCATTATTAAGAACCTAACAGTGTGACAGGTAACAGGGATCCAACTTAAGTCAGGTTAGGAAAAAAAAAAAACCTAAGCTGAGGCAAATTTGTGCCACAACACCAACTGTCAGCAGTCCTCTGTGTTTGTGTGAGTGCTTTTTTCTATCTTTATGCAATTGTTCCAATTTGTCTGTGTGCTTCACTGTGGACAGATGTCTTTTCGTATATATTTACAGTGTGTATAATTTTTTTTTCTGTGTGTGTGTGTATAAATGTGTATGTATGTGTTTTCGAGGTTATTAGGCTGCTGACTGAGGTATCCAGTTCAGTGCCATTGGTGGGCCAAAGATAAGCTTGGGTATTTCTGTGCCACAGGGCCCTTTGCAGGAGCCATGATAATTATTTTCTGTCAGCTTCTGTGAATTAGTGTGAGTGCCCTTTGTGTACGTGTGTGGGTTGGTTTGGGTGCATGCATGTGCATTTGTTATTTTGTCCTGTCAATAACTTTATGAGGCAGCATTACAGAATGTTTGTGTATTTCAGTGCATGCGTAGTGCATGGAGTTGAAAAATGCTAAAATGATTAAAAATGTCAATCAGTCCAAATTTGATTTTGGTTTATTTTTCACTGATCTTTAATCTTTTGGTTATGCTTAATTAAAGTAATACATCACCCAAAAATTGTATTTTGTACAAAGTGCTTAAACATTCAAAAATAAGTAACCCCCCCCCCCCCATGAACATCAATTCTTTGTGACTCCAGATTACAAAATTAGCTTTTAAATTAGTATTTAGCTTGAAGCTAATAGCTAATAATGGCTAATAAACAACGTTCTGTAACATAACCCTTACGTTTCAGTTTTTGTTCCAAACAAGTGCAACCAGTTGATGCATTCGATTGAACCAAACAAACTTAAATCAAAGTTTTTATGGACTACTGGGACTATGGCTGGACAAAGAAGACATGTATTATTCTGGACAATGTGCTTGAGAGTTTCAAAACATAAATTTTTGTTACCAGTCAGCCACCATGTAACTTCAAGCTAAATATACAAGATTAGCCCTTTCTGCTCTCTGGGTCACAAAGAAGTAATGGAAGAGGGGAAAAAAAAAACACCCTCTTAAGCACAGGAGTGTGGCTGATACTCACCTTGCAGGAGAGAGAGAGAGAGAGACAGCGCGGTGTGCTGTTTGCACTGAGAGCAGCTGCGCTCGCATTAACTGTGTGAACAAATTCTATAATTTGCTGGACGTATAGAAGAGAAACTGCAGCAAAAGTATTAATCTCATCACACAAGTATCGATCCGATACTGATAAGTATCGATATTTAGATCGATACGCCCTGTACTGTACCCACTACGTGTTGTATACGTCCAGTATGTTAACGTAGATAAACAACAAGCCAAACTTGGTTCCGCAAGCCAGGGTCAGTGTGTCTTGTTCCCTTTATTACCAGGTGACAAATGACTCATGAAATTAGAGTGAGTATATTTAGCTTGAAGTTACATGGTGGCTGACTGGTAACCACTACTGCTTCTTGAAGCGTAGGAAGTAGCAGCAGGGCCGCAGCTTGTCAACAGGCAAGGCAGGCAACTGCTTGGGCCACAAGCTGCTAGGGGGCCCTGAGGGCTGGTCTCAGTGCGCTTGCCGGTGGGACAAGCCAAGCAAGAATTTCGTCCATGGAGATTGAATGATGGATGACATGATTTTGCTTGCTCCTGTTCTGTTGTCCATCCATTGTCGTTTTCCGCTTATTCCTTACTAGTAAGGGTCGCGGGGGGGCTGGAGCCTATCCCAGCATCTACGGGCGAGAGGCGGGGTTCACTCTGGACAGGTCGCCAGTCCATCGCAGGGCCAACATCCGTCCCAGCGAACAACCACTCACACTCACATTCATACCTACGGTCAATTTAGAGTATCAATCAGCCTCGTCCCCAAATTGCATGTCTTTTGATGGTGGGAGGAAGCCAGAGTACCAGAGAGAACCCACACAGGCACAGGGAGAACATGGAGACTCCACACAGAAAGATCCCGCGCCCGAGCCGGGACTCGAACCCGCAACCTTCTTGCTGTGAGGCCACAGTGCTAACCACTGCACCACCGTGCAGCCCCCTGTCCTGTTGTATAAACAGTAAATGCTATGCCCTTATAAACAGCAGATCTGTGTTCACAAAAGTTCAAAGAATCCACACTTCTTTTTTTTAAACCGTGGACATGCGCGGTAATCTTGCTTTAGGCCCCCACAGACTCTAGAATCACCTCTGAGTAGGATTAACCAAGAAGTAGATGCTCACATCTGTCCACAGTTATACCACTACTGTTGTGGACTGACAGATTTCTTTCCTGTGACACATTACAGCTTTCACAAATGCCTTCAAAATAAAACACTCAATGATACATAATAATGTCCATTTATGTTTTTGGCATTAGAAATTAGACATCAAGTCAACAATGATGATCAACCTTTAAAGGGAACAAATTCTAATACTGTCCGTCAACCTGCTGGGCAGAACATGCCCAGCCCTACAACAAACCATTACCTCAAGTTTATTTCAGCTTTACACATTACAGTGTATTGCTATATGTAAATAATGCTGTGCTGTCTTTCTTTTGCAGCTCTGTCAATGTTGCAGTCGAGTGAAGAACAGACCCCTGTCCCTCAGAGTAAGAGCATGGGTGACATTGAAGAGTTGGCAGCCAGCTATGAACGTAAACTCATAGAGGTGAGTGCTGTGTGTAGTCACACCTGTATACAGTAGTCCCTTGTCAATCGCGGGAGTTATGTTCTAAAAATAACCCGCAATAAACGAAATCTACGAAGTAGTCAGCTTTATTTTTTACAATTATTGTAGTCGCAGAACTTCTACCTTCCCTTAGCATTTCCAGAAGTCCAACTTTTTGAGCGATGGTTAGCATCTTCCTCTGCCATTTGGGTGCTACTGCAGGTGCCTTTGACGGTGCAGAAAGTATCGTCGACATTGTCGGGTTTGTTGGGGAAAACTTGCAAAGATACAGTACAGCACTTCAGAGTCACACTGCTAGTCATCAAACATTTATGTAAATTTGGCAAGCTGAACGCATTGCAGTATGTACTGTACAGGAGACACGTCACGGAGGAGATTGATTGACAATGGTCTACAGCCAATCAGGACGCAGAACACAATGCGCTGAAAAAAAAAGCATGCAAAATTGCACGAAAAAAATCAGCAAAACTGCGAGGCCACGAAAGGTGAACCGTGTTATAGTGAAGGACCACTGTACTGCCACTATTCTTTTTCAAGATTTAGCTTTCTAAAAATTGTGTCTCTCGTGTCTGTTAAATGTGAAGTTGAAGGCAACCAGCTTACCTAAATATAAAGACTGGAGGCAGGTGGAAATTGTGGATGTACTGTATAAAGAGAACTGTGGCTTTTCAAGACCCAAGATTCAAAACTGTAGAATACGGACCCCCAGGGGTAAGCACTGGTACATCAGAGAGATACAAAAAAATGTGTTGTTTCTTCTTGAAATTAATCAAAAATAGCTCAGATTCTGTTTTTCCTACTCACATTCTGTGAAGCCCGTCCCTACTCTTGTTTGATTTGCTCTGACTCTGATCCATTTCATCATCCCAAGTATAAACTGATCAGAGGCAGGGGTTGTGGGTAGGTCTTCAGAGGATGCGACCCTAGTAGGCCTACGACCATTTCCTTGAAACAATCTTGCCACACATCATCCATCATCCAGACTGTCAGTGGGCACAATGCATTGGTTGTTAGAATAATATGAGCAGTGCTAACTTAGCCACTGGTGGGGCACTATCCGTGTTTGATAATTTAAAGAGAGACAGAAATGTGTTCTGGCTCACATAAGAGTACTCTGAACAGTGAAAAAGTTAGTGTTCTGTCCTCCTTAATTTGTAACTGGTAATCTGAGATGTACTATTCAACATACTTTTGGATTTTAAAAAATGGACTTTTCAAATGCGATACACTGCTCAGTGCAAGTTCATGCCACTTCTTCCCTGGTATTTGTCTGCATGGCGTCAAATGATAGTGTAAATAGGATATAGCAATTATATACAGCAAAGTGAACAATTGTTTTTGTGACATTACATCAGAGCTGTCTTTGTCACCATTGTTGTAGTATTGCTGACACTTCGGATTTACATTGTGGAATATTTATGCTGGCATTCATTGCTTGCAAAGTCTGGTTTAATTTGAAGATGTCTAATCTACTAACTATTATAGAGTCCTAAATAGCACATTAGTCCTGCAAACCTTCAACTCGTCATTTTTATGTTTTGGATTATTACGTATTTTAGGGGTGTTCTCATCAAGCCAATATGTGTATTTATTTCTCCAAGACAAATTTTCCTGACTAGTAATGTTGCCTTGTGAACTGCACCTTCACGTGATTAGTGTTATTAAATAAATAATAAGGAGGTAGTCTCACTGTCATTGAAATATGCAAGCCAGTTTGCTTCTTGTTACAAATAGGAAGTTCATTCTTTGGTCTAAGGTTTGTCATGTTTGTTTTTCTGAGGAGGATAAACAGGATTTTTACTTCTGCACATCTCTCTTTGTATCATCTGTCAGTGCCAGAACCTTGAACAGCTTTCGCTATGTTTGCTATAGAAGAACTGGGCAAATTCCCAGCTGCTGCCAGACAGTGTGAAGAGAGTAAGGAGGGAAATTTTCTTGATTTGATATACTTAAATGTATAGGCCCTAATTATATATTTTTTTTCATAATACCAGAGAACCATATGATGTTGACTGACAGTACATCACAGCTGAACTTGGAATAGCACAGTATTGTGGTCACAAGTGTGAAAATCAACCACGTTTACTTCATTTAAATAGAAACCATGGGAGATTACAAGATCCAGAGTGTGCCCTTTGTTTTGGGTGGGATCCTTCATATGTTGGTTCATAGTTAAAAGTCTGAAAAGATCTAAAAGGTACATAAAATTAGAGGCAAACAAAGAGGGGACAACAGGCATGGATGTTGAAATCTCTGCGATACAGTGGTCCATAGAAAAATAGGCGTTTTTGCAACAATATGTTTTCTTTAATGTTTATTTGATGAACTGGTGAATTTATTTACATTAACAGGAGATACACTGAGTGGCAGGGTGTGAAATGTCCCTCAGTGTCAAGAACAGGGTTTGTCCATGAGGTCATATTTTCCATAGTTCCAATCTGTCTACATGAGGAGGAAACTATTAACTATGGGAAAAACAACGAACGTGTTTTCGTACTGTTGTGAGAAGAATAGTGTTGCAAGATTTAAAAAAAAAAAAATCATGTTCTAATCATGTACACTATTATGATTTGTGATAAAGCAAACAAATGTTATTTTGAATCTACTTTCCTGGCAATGTGGAAAAAGCACACAAATTACTGATCATTTTGAAATGTATATTTCTCACCTAAAACATACAAACTCACTTTTTCAAAATCACATTTAAATAAAGGTTAAAGATTCTTTTTAACAAAAATAGAGCCAGTACCACTTAAAATATTGATTGCATTTTTTTTTCAGTTCTACGCATGGGCTGCAGCACCAGTGAAGAAAATACTAATCATTTCTTCAGACTGTCAGAAAATAAAATATTGCTAAGACATGTGGAGCATTAGTTTTAAGAAATGGCAGATGATTTGTCAACAAGGAGTAGAAGAAAAGAATAAATGCTTAATTTCAAGCATAGGAACATACATAAGGCTGTTTACTTTTTGTAGTAAACATTTGTCTGAACATAGTGAACCCTAGATGACTTATGACAGCTGTAAATTTCTCTGAAAACTTGTAATCCTTGGCCATGGAGCATCTGCAGCTCATTAATTCCGTCTCATTAAGATTTCTCCTTATTGTTTCTCCTTAGTCATACCAACAGCACCAGCTTCAAAGTTAAATTTGGAACTTCCACATACAATAGACTGCCCTATGTGGTTCAGGTCAGATCGGAAAGTACATAGAAAATAGGGCAAATGCTGTCAATCCCGTCTTTCAGCCCAAACAGTGTGCTTTTGTGTGGTTTCTGTTAAGAAGGCACAAACCAAACAGGTTAAGAAGAGAGAAAAAGACAGTGAGAGAGCGCCATGACTGCAAGTTTCTTCATAACATAATCTAAACTACCGCATATTTCACCATATTTAACACTCACTCTTGCTACAGTAGCACAGTCCATGGCCCATGGACATTCTGGATATCCAGCAAATACACCAAGCCGTCCTGGCTAGTGTGTGGAGAAATATAGAAAAGGTTTGCTAGCTATGTGTAAATTGCAGCTTCAAAGGGCCATTCTGTAAAACCCCTTGGTTAAACATCTCATTCCAGTCTTTACCACACATTGTAAAAATGACAAAGTTTATCAACCCCTACATCGATTTGGAGGATCTTTCTGTGTGAGTCTCCATGTTCCCCCTGTTCCTGTGTGGGTTCTCTCTGGTACTCCAGCTTCTTCCCACAGTCCAAAGACATCAAGAGGGGACGAGGCTGATTGATACTCTAAATTGACTGTAGGTGTGACTGTGAGTGTGAATGGTTGTCTGTCTCTATGTGTTGGCCCTGCGATGGACTGGTGACCTGTCCAGGGTGAACCCCGCCTTTCCTGCTGGGATAGGCTCCAGCCCTCCTGTGACCCTTAACAGGATAAGCAGTTGAAAATGGATGGATGGATGGGTGGCCAGGATGGCAATGTCTCACTGGAAAATAAAGGGGTATGTAGGGCACACAAACTACACCTCCACAATAATTGGAATGCAGGTAATGGTGGAAAAGATCAAATCATATTCAGTGTATCTAACTTTTTCCTTATTCCTGCAAGTAAAGTAACAAAGATGCTGACACTATACAAACATAGCACAATACACATACAACTGTACCGCTAACTGTATTGAGAGGACTCGGGTTGGGAGATGTTCAGCTCAGCCTGTAGTGATCCCTATGAGCTCATTCTCTTGGTCCATCATGAATACACGGACATAATTTGAAAAACAGTTGATTTTATTATAGTTATATTAGTTTTATATAGTTAGGATGACTTCACCAATGCATAAAGAAGTTAAACAATGCTTATACTTTTTGCTATCACCTCTTGTTAGTGAGCTTGCTGATATAACTTACCTGTTATGTGACTCTGGTCACGTCTCCAACACTCTGGATATGACCAAAGTATCTTTGTTATGCCTAGAAAAAAATGGATGTGTACACAAGATGTGTACGCATCTAACTTGCCGGAAGTGCAGTCGCAGCGCAGGAAAGGTTCTGCACGTCGGAAAGTAGTGACAGCTGTGATGCAGTGGTTGCATCTGGTTGGGATCAGGCCATGGTGGCCAATAGGGTGGCCAGGATTCGGCGTGAGGTGGCCACGGTCACCCCATGCCACCTCCATTGCCTTAGTCCCAATGTGTTCCCAGGATAGTAAAGGGCATTTCCTATTACAGATGGCCCAAGTGTCTGTATCTGTTTATATGTTTTTACAGGGGTATAACCGGATTATGAAGCACTCTGGATCCCTTAATATTTATGCCATTTCAAGTAATAGGAATGATGTCTGTATGTATGGAACACCAAAACTGTTGCTGGACATACAGGATACTGACTGAAAAAGAGTGGCATAGAAATAAGTCTAAAAACCTGTAAAAAAGTTGGCATTGTTGAAAGTAAAATTTTATCGTCTCATGTCAATGGATTTAATTTTTTTTTTTTAGTGTAATGCCTTTGATAATGTCTGTTGTTCACACTAGTGTGCAGATTTTAAAATATTGTTCAAAGCATAAAATACATCAGTCAATCCCATGTTTGTGAATGTTGACTATCTAAAAAGTGGTAGGTGCTAATAAGTGGCCAAAGGAGAATACAGAGGTCGTCACAGCAATTAAATGTCATTACACTGAAAGCGGGAGGAGTGCAAAGCTAGTTGAAGTTGTTGAAGTCATGCATCTGTGCTGTGACAATACAACAGTATTAGCTTTGTACTTACAATGATTGCACTTACAGTTCTAAATGCTGTTCCCTCAATCATGTGACAAGTACTCAACAGAGTGGATGAACCTAAGCCAAGAATGAAACTGGCATGAAAATTCACAAAGGAAAGTCCGTGTGTGAAGAGCAACTACGGCAATGCAAAGCATCTAATACAACCCAGAGTTACCTCTGAGTGTTTTAAGTCTGCTTGTTAGTTGGTGGAGGACAAGGGCCAGGAGGCAAACCTCAGATCTCTGGACCTCTCTGCTGAACAAGAAGAACAGGCGAATCAAAAAGCCAAAAGGGTTTGGGAAAAAAAATTACAGGACTGAATCTACTGTACCAGCAGTAGCAGATTGTTGAATCTGAATATCGTCCAGGACAACATCATGGAAGGAGATGCAACCAAGAATGTAATGACCAATGTGTGAACGGTGTATCAGACCTGGCATGATACCAATGAGATGAAGGAAGGTCCCTGTGGAAGGCATTTCCAGATCACAGAATTACGTAAGGAACTAGAACTACTCAAGACAGGTGTCAGAAAGCAGATGAGAGAGAGGAGGACATGAATGAATAAGCTCAGAACTGCGGGAAAATCTGCTCCAACTTTGCAGGACAGAGGCAATTCAAAAAAGGCAGGCAGAGAAGCATTGACAGAGGAAAGCATTCTTTAACAACTCCTTCTGATTCGCAACTGACCTCCTTGGAAACCCTAAGGACAAGTGGATATAGTGTGGCAGCAGCACGTGCCAAACCTAAGATTCCTTTGGGAGACTGTCCTTTCCAGATGCCTGTTGTCTGTCCTTTCCAGCTGCCTGATGAAGTAAAGGCAGCTGTGAAAAAATCTCAAGCAGGATCTGCTCCAGGAATACCAAGATCTACAAAATCTACCCACAGCTGCTGAAAACATGGCCAAAGCACTTATCGTCACTTTCGAAGCAGCAGGAACTCTGATTCAGGACTCTTGGTCAGGGCTGCTGTGTCCCAAAAGAACCAAACTTACCAGGTCTAGATCATCTCCCTGGTAGATGTCGAATGGAAACATTTGTGGTTCACCTTCACTCAAATGTTAACATGTTGTCTTTTCAAAAACAAGTACAGTACATGTAATTTGAAGCCCCTTAAAAATATACATGTGCAATGATTTATCTAAAATGTATGTAAAAGCAATAATTAATTTGGGGAACATGGGACCACCGACTCAGAATCTCCAGCAGCAATTTTTTTGGAACAATTAAACAATGTATGTATTGTGACATGGCATTCAGTAGTGATGATGGGAGATGTTTCCTGACAGAGAGACCACTGAGGTACAGCAGTAGTGACGGTCATACAGGTAGAGTAAAGTCAAGTCTTTGTATTCCATTGGGTTTTGAGCTTTTGTGTTGTGGACATGAATAATAAATGTATTGCTTCATACTTCTTTAATAAGAAATAATTCTGCCTATGTTTGGCCAAACTATGTTTTTATTTATTCATGCAACGTATGTGTGATGCATTTTTAATGGTGTTTACCTTTTCTTTTCTTTCTTTCTTTTTTTTTTTTTCATTTGCTGGGACTGTTGGTCTCAATCTGGCTTTCACATTGAGCCAAGAGGATGGCTTTGGAACATGGCGGGCTCTCATTTGGTCCCACGCCAGCCAGTCCTTAGCTTTGTTTGAATGGGCTAATCATACACAAAGCAGGTGCTTTCATTGTCCCTGATATGTAGCAAGTTAACTAGCACAAATATTGTTGAATGTCAAAGTGGCTGCAGCTGCAATGCTTGCTGTGGTTCTTCGGCAAATGATATTTTCAGGTCAACTAAAGGGGAGGGGAAAAAGATACGGTATATGCAGGATGTTATCGTCATCGTTCCCTGCACTTGTTTCTACAATCTGGTTAATTGAAAGTTGCCGTAATATTTAAAGGGAAACTAGCATTGAAATATTTTCATAAGATACATAAAAGAGGAAACGTGTAAAAGATGTGTGGCTTCTTTGACTGTTTTCAGTTGGTATGTGTGGATTCAACTGATTGAGCAGCATGACCGCCAGTCCTGATGTGGGGAGTCAGAGGTTGTGTGATTTACATTAGTAGCTGCCTAGCCTCTGCAGCTATGACAGAATCTGACGGACCAATTTATTGATTTTTGAAAATGTCACATCCAGGCTGCTTGATTACACAGAGGACTGCCAGACACAAATAAATGTTGGGACGTGGCTCAGTCTTCATTAACCTGGGAAACACACTGCTATTTTTGACCTCGTTCAGTTTTAATTTAATGACTGTAATATATTATATTGACTCTAACATTGTTTACATTTGAGCCAAATCTCAAGGTGCTCTGTGCTCTTTTCCTACTGCATCCTCATCGGCTCATGTGTCCTGCCAGGCCGTGCGCAGGACAATGAAAGGTCATGAAATAAATTATCTGACTGAAAGGCATTTAGAAATAGGGTTGGGCAATAGGGAAAACTTTTTTTCTGGCCTATTTGTGAGTACTTGAAAAGCATTCATGATATTTTCAATGCAAAAATGTGTTCTTACTGTACACATCAAAGCCTGCAATTTTTTGAGTCAGATGGATTAAATTGTAGATCCAAAATCCCGAAAGCTCTTCTCGGTCACTGGTAGGCTGTAATATCTGGGTGTATTTTTTCTAGGTGACTTTTCAAAGTTGGATCAAACTTCCTCAGCCCGTGCACATTTATCAGCACATTTAAACCATACCATGATGACACCTGCAACTGCAATCATCATTTGCTGGTCTTTGTTTCTGGTTTATTGTATTATTCTGTACAATAATTACATGACAGGGTAGTACAAACTCTGTTCTTCAACTGCTCCAGCTGGACTTGACCCTAAAGAACAGACTACCTGGTGTGCTTACTAGTCTCTCTGGTAATGTTTGTTCAGAGAAATGCATCCCAATCTATGCTCAAACTCTTGGAGAGGTTGGACTTTTTTTTTTTTTGGACCCTAAAACAGGATTAACAGCCCCTGACAATTCCTTCCTTCCTCCACTGATTTAATTTTCACCCTCTGAACACATGTACAGTATTCCCTAACTGTAACACATTGCTGAAGGGACCTTACATGCTCTCCTGTCTCTCTTTTACATTCGCTCCTTCGCTCCTAAACTGTGACAGGGAGAAAGTGATATTAAATGATGTGTTCAGCTATGCGTGCATACATCAGATGTGCAAAATCCCATCTGGATGAGTGAGATTTCCTACATGGAACTGCATGTATATCTGATCTAAGTGGCTTTAAAAAGCTATGAGAGTAGGAGGGCACTTAAACGTATCCCCAGTGGAGTGTTGCCGGTCTGAAATGAGACAATTAGTCTAGAGTGGAAAGAAGAAAATGAGTTGAAGACACTTGAATGTGTGCAAAGCTTCAAACCAGGAGGGAAGAAACAGGAGCTGTTGAAACTCAGGGGGATAGAGGATTCTTTGTAGGGGACATTTTTATTTTTTTATTGTTGAATATTTTTCAATGCCTGTGAGTAATAAAAACAAATTACATAATGCTGTGAGCATGTCCACGGAAATTTCTGGGAAACAGCAAAACTGCATGACATTGATCTATGAGTCTGGAAAGATAGGGAGCAGGTAGGCAGCTTATGATGTAACAAATCATCTTATCAGTTCACACAGGCCGTTGTGGTCATTGTACTTAGAACCAACTCACCAAACTTACAGTCTGCAAATCGCTCACCCTCACAGGGCTATGAGTCATTATTTTAAATTACATTTTTGATCAGTTGTCAAAAAGAAAATATAGCTGTTTGGAGTTATTATTGTGTCCACCGCTATCATTCACATTATGTCACAGTGTTGTTTTTTTTAAAAACTTTATGGCTATATGTTGTGTTTTTTGTTGAAACATTCTCATTCAAGACAGATTCGATGTGTATGGTCTTTAGCGAAAACAATCTCCAATAATGTAAATAGACAGTAAATCATAAATATTCAATCAGGGAAACCACAATACTTAACCAATTGTTTGAGTTGCTGTACAAGGCAACAGGATGACCGAACCAACACTGAAAGCAAATAACCCAATCAAACTGTGTCTGAAAGCTCTGTATAATGTCAAAATTATTTAGAATTAAATTAAAATGTCATCTGGAGATATGTTCATCTTAAATATTACATTTATTTACATTTACATTTACACAATATGGTGCATGTGGATGTACCAGTGATTGTTTACACCCAAACTGACAGTAGCAAATGTAATAAAGTAGCTTCAGGGTCATGAAAAAGTGGTGTTTGAATCTGTTAAGGGATTTGGTCAGCAACAATATTTGGAAAGTACGGATTTCTGGTCCGTATCAAAACCAAACCACATCCAGGGGAGAGACGTAGCCCCTCTCTCAGCCATCAGCTCCTCATTTTTTGGGGGCTGGCATTTGTCTCCTGTTTTGAATGAGGCTGTTGTCTGTGTCATTTTCACTCTTCTCCATGTTTGTCTGCCCTCATGTAAATTGCCTGTCTGTATCCACGTGGAAGAACATAATCATCCAAAGACCGAAACAGAAATAGAAAATGTGTTAAAGACTGATGTACAACACAACAAAATACACAATAAATCGTATTCTAGAGGTTTCTCTTTTGTCACAGGATTTATATTGTTATATTGCACAGGCCTACTTCAAATTCAAACCATCCAAGTTGCTTTGATGGTTTAGGTAATTCCAATGTAGAGTTGCAGTCCCAATCCTCATTGAGGTCTCATTACATCATGAAGTAGTGCTGTAAACTAATCCAAATCCTCCAGCAAACGTCTGACTCATAGCCAGTAAACAAACAGACTCTTAACTACATTAGATTCTTGTGACTATGCATTTACATTTCGTGCAGATTTTTTTTTGTTTTGTACCCCCAATGGTATATTTTTCTATCTGCTGTATTGTATTGCGGTGTGGAGGTAGGCTACTGTTGGAAGATAGAGAGGAGATATGGGTCAAAAACTTCCAGTGGGAGCAGGGATTCTCCCTTTGATCCACCAGCTCATTAATTAACCATAAACAACATCAAGAACAAGAGCAACAATTACAAGACACCGACTCAGAATCTCCTGCAGAAATTACTGAGAATATGAAGTGATACGCCTGTAAAAAGTTTGCTGTGTAATGCAAGTGAATGTGACCCTTACAAAGCCAAAGCACCCGATTATGCATGCAATTCTTTTCAGAGTAATGCAAGGGAATGAGCTGTGATTGTGTTCACACATGATCTAAGATCCTACCAATTCAAGATCAAAATGGCTTTGTTTTGAATTTATTTTAAGAGACACTGTCGCAGAACGTCAAGGTTTTGACAGGACACGCTCAGACATAATATCCACAACAATGATGTCTGTTTCAAGACAATTTTACCGCTTTCACACAGAAAAACCTGCGTCAAAGCGGTTTTTGTACCCGCGTTTGCTCGACATTAGTGCGCATTCAAGCTTCCAGCAGATGCGGTCCGAGCTTCCGCTGTGTGGGCTGCGTGCCTATGTTTTTCTCTTTTACATCATCGCGCTGACAATGTCATCATTACATGTGCGCCGTATCTCAAAATGCTGGCGATGTTCCCAATAAATCACCGTGTCCCATACGGTTCCAGAAATCTGCTGCCGGATCTCCTCCACCGTGGATGGCGAGCAGCTCGCTAACTTCACGATCTTGCCAGTGCGTTGCCATGATCATTAAAAAAGATGTGCAAGATCGCAATACAAGTTGTTTATAAACACGGTCACGCTTGTGCAGTTCACGTTAGGGTTTCCCGATTGGTGGGAGTTCCCAAGCATAGATTATTTCACCTAAGATCATACCAGTGTAAATTGTTTGAAAAAAAGACAAAATAGAGTAATAGAGTCTCTGGGACATCAACAGGAAGTCTGATCTTATGGCAGAGGCCAAAACCTTATTGAGAGACGAGTGAGCAGCTCTGGCAGTGCAGCCCAGCCCACCCCAATTTCTTTTTTGTTTATTTTTTTCCGGAGCTTCCACAATGACAGCCTGACAGGCGGAACAGTGACAAAATCAGAATGCGACAGGAAGGTCGCGTGAAACCTGAGACAACGCGGGTTGCCTTTTTCACACTGCAGGCGAGCCGAGCCGAGCCGCTAAACACCCGGGTCGCTTTGCGAGACGGTCGATGCAGGTTGAAATGCCGAGTCGACCCTTTCAGAGTGCCCAAACACCCATGTTCACCCGCGTTTTTTGGTGCTGTGTGAAAGGGGCTTTTTACTCCTATATGGCATTCATTTTTATGGACCTTCTATACAGTACACTCCTCACACCAGTATTAAATCTTAATGGTCCCACTATGGAAGTCGATGATGGGCATGTATGTGAAAGTCATACATCTTATTTCCCCTAATTTTACTGTGGAGCTCAGTGGAGAAATGACTACTGAGCTCTTTAATGATGCCTTTGAAGGCGTGCAGAAGCAGTGTGATGGGTAAAAATCTGTCATTTCAGGGTTTTTCTTTAGCCAGCCTTTTGATTTTATACTCTTCACCCCAACCCCATCTGCTGTAGTTCATGTAAGGCTGCCTCTCTACTCTCACATGCAACATTCACAGCGAATGATGAATTGTAGATTTATATTGTAGATTTGATCACTTAAACTTCAATGTTGAATGTCAAAGGTAGGGAAAGGCAATTTTTGTCTTCAGTTGAACCGAGAGTTGGTCATTTTGCTCATTAAGTAGCTAAAGTGATAATTCCCCCAAAAGTACATTTTGCCATTCAGATACTCAGAAATTGATATTTTCAAGGGGATGTTTTTTCTTCCTGCATTATGTCTTTGTGACTCCAGAATCTCCAGAGCCAACCATGTATATTAAGGTTAATTATAAAGTTGAAACTAATGAAGACTGACACCTGACGGCAGCTACAGCAAAAACAAAACAACAACAACAACATCAAAAAACAATAACAGTGAACCTGTAAAAAAACAAACAAAAAAAAACAATGTCCAGACAAAGATGACATGTTTTATATTGGACAATGTGCTTGAGACAGACATTTATTTTTTTTGGCGGTTTTGTTGTTGCTTGGTTGCTTTAGCTGTTGCTAGCTGTTAGCTTCAAGCTACAAATGGAAAGGGGAAGGAAATGACATTGTGAGCTCAAGACTCATATTTGTGAGTACTTGAAGGCAAAGTATTGGGTGAAGTATGGTTTTAAGCTTGGCAAAGGCTTACACTTGTAATGCAATGTAGAGCAACTTAATAGATCTGTCATAAACATCTCAGACAGCTATTTTGTACTAACATAATCACATGTAGCTGCTCAGTTTACGATCCGTATTTCATGATAATTTTTTAACACTTTCTTTCATGCCTTGTCATTTACTTTCATATTCATGTATTCACATTTGCAAAACTGACATGTGGTGCAAAATGTCACTTTATCATGTAGTAAGATTATTAGCTTACTGTACATATTTAACGAATATTTCTGCTTCACAATGAAGAAAACTTCATTCTCCTTTACCTTCTTCTTGTAATTTCATATTTTTAATTCTTAGATTTATTTATTGTTATTTTATTTATTTGTTCATTACATCTGGTGGACCACATATGATGTCAGGAGGCAGCAAATTTGGCCTTTAGGCCCTGCTTTCAGAGGACCTTTCAAAGACCCACTGTTATACAAAGGTGTATGTGATTATAATGCAATAAGATAATTCATGATATAATAATAATTTTACTAATGTATGTTTTAAGAGGGTATTTGAGATAAGGATAGATAGGGTATACATACAGTAAGTATCGGTCATAGTAAGCTGCTTAAACAAATGTGTGTGTGTGGTTTGCAGGGATAGGATATTCTCCCCCAATATTTCTCCCTGCTTACTCACTGACAGAGCTTAAGCCAAGTCCACACTACACAATTTTCAGTGTCATAAGATCACTGTGTATTCACACATAAGTTGTCATCTTGAGTCATAAATCATGAAGTTGTGGTTTACACATTACATGACTGAGCGGCAACATGACTGAGCGGCAATAGGGACAACAAACTAACTAACCATTCCAAATGAGACCAGCTGGCATATTCAGTTGCACCAACTTGTGAATGCGCGTCTCCACTTGTCCACGGGCACACAGAGCTGGAGGTGTTGTAGTTTGTTTTTAGGTCAAATCAACGTGTTTGTGAATTACTGAGATAATGGCTGACTCAAGAAAATGAGGATTATACCAGTCAATTTGCAGGACAGATGGTAAATAGATAATTTTAGACAGTGCTGTTTTTTGTTGTTGTTGTTGTAACTGTTAGCCATCAGATGCCATTAGCCTTCAAATAACATATTTGTGGCTGGCTCTTGCTGCTGTTTAGAATCACAAAGAACTGATGCAGGGGGGAAAAACACATTTTTGAGGTCACAGTAGCTATCACTCTTTAGGGTAAGGATGTGAATAACAGTCAATTACTCTTGGGATACATTAGCTGCAAGGCCAGAACGAAACAATCACAGGCAATCAGTCATGTAAAATCAAAGAAGCAAAGATTCATATGTAAATACTTCAACAACAAAAAAACTTTGCTGAAACAATCCATTATACTGTAGCTACAATCTTTATATGGGCAAATTTCTGTCAGTATAGATTAGAATGTGTAGCGTTTTGAATGTGGAGCTCTTTTTAATCCGTCTGACATGTGTAGACTGGGAGAACATGCACTATGGTTCCTTGGATGTTCATCTGCTTATGATGAAAACACCTTGAAATTGAAGCTGACAGAGAATATTCTCAAAAGCTCCGATGATGACACTATTAAAGTAATAATACCACAGAGCAAAAAGAATGTGAGCTGGCTTTGTAATCCGGCAGTGACAAAGAACTACGTCTGTACCACAGGCCAGATTTAGCCTTTTTCTATAAACTCCCGCCCTTGCCTTTTCTATTGGTCCATCTGCTGCTCTCATTTTCTCACACTTCTTCCCTCATCACCCCCTTCTCATTGTATCTTCTTTTCCACCTCATTTCAAAGTGGACAGCACAGCTTGTAATGTCTATATTCATCCTCGCTGACACTTTTCCTCCTGTCTCTCAGCCATGTTTCTTCCTGTTACGGTGCAGCTGTGCTGAAGTGAGTCACACATTCAGATTTACATTGCAAACCAGTAGTGGCCATATTTCATTCTCACTTTGTTTAAGATGATGAAATGATTGTTTGATACCGTGCGACTGGGTCTCCATTCCGCCATAAATGAGAAATAAATAAAATAATTTACCTGCTCTACCCTGCTCATTCAGAAATTGCGGTTGTACTATGAACTCGAAGAACTTCCAGCAACTTGGTTTCATACATCATCACAGCACTAAAATGACTTTAAATTAATGTTTCATTTGACTCGTAAATAAGTACCCAGGAGTTGCTTTAAGAAGTACAATATGAAAGAAGCATTTCTATTATCAAGTATCAGATTCCAGTCTGGCTAAATCATATATACCTCCAGTTGTTCTTAATTTCGAACCACTTAAAACATCCAATTTCAGAAAACTTCTGTCTTTTTTATTTCTATTTTTGGCATCAAGTGCAGGAGATTGACTTTAGGGTTTAAATACATTGAGATTTATAAAGTGCCACAGGGATCATGTATTTTTTCTTGGCCAAGCTAGAAGTTAGCATTGCTATGGATTTCCGTGACCAAAAGCCAATGGGGTTTTTACCTCAGATTTTGGGTTAGTGTCGATAATAAACAATGCACTTTTCAGACTCACACATTTTTTTTCACAAGATAATCTTCCCAAATGAACATCACTTGTGCCATTTTTGAAGATTCCATCCATCCATCCATCCATTTTCTACCACTTATCCTGTTAAGGGTCATGGGGGGGCTGGAGCCTATCCCAGCTGCCTTCGGGCAAGAGGCAAGGTTCACCCTGGACAGGTAGGACCAACACATAGAGACAGACAGACATTTGCACTCACAGCCACACCTACGGTCAATTTAGAGTATCAATCAGCCTCGTCCCCTCTTGATGTCTTCGGACTGTGGGAGGAAGCTGGAGTACCAGAGACACCCCATGCAGGCACAATTGCACAACATGCAAACTCCACACAGAAAGACCCAGTGATCAGGCTGGGACTCAAACCTGGAACCCATTTTTGAAGATTAAAGTTTAGAAATAAAAAAGCCAACCCAATGCTATGTCAGACTAACACACTACCACACCTGCAGCTTAGATATCACCAGAATTAGCTTTGCGTGTCTGTTTTCAGCGTGGTGATGTTTTAATGTCAGAGACTAATGCTTTACTCGTCTTTAGCCACCTGGCAAACACAGTTTTTGAAATGCATAGAAAACTTCAGAAATCACAGGTGTAGTGTTTAATGACTATTCTGGGCTGAGGAACAAAATGTTAGAATATTATGAACTACTGTCAACCACTGGTCTTATTTCAGCTATCAGAGCTATCTCAGCTACTAAACCCATTCAAGAAACCAATTGACTTGGAGGTGACAGACCTGGACAATCAACAACAATAGGGCAATAGTGCTCATTCTAGCTACACAATATAGATGCACAGATTTAAAATCTGGAAAAAAAAATTGCAGGAATTGTGGGAAAATAATCAGTGTTTGATTCTGTGTGTTTGATGTCATGCACCCACATGAGGAAGTATCATGTATGTGCACTTGAGAAGACTATAGATTTACCAAAAGTAGGTGAATGGAGAACAAAATTCAGCTGCAATGTCTCTGTCCTTTCCTTTCATCTTGTCAGGCCATTTGAACATTTATTTTTCATGTCTTGACCCAATTCATTTCATCCCATTCATTGCCTGAGTCCCATTTAATTAGGGTTATTAGGTCAGCTATACCACTGCTGGCCTCTCTATTTAGGCTTGCTCAGCTTGGCAAGGCTCAGATCGGATCACACAGTATATCCGGGCAGAGGAGGGGAAGAGTCACAAACGGATTCTGTAAAGATGGGAGAGTGAGAAAGAGGGCTGTGCGTTTGTGTGTTTGTTTGAGTGTTTGAGCCGTGTGAAACACAGCGTGTATGATAGAGCATTCAGTCGGCATGACTTAGGTGGTAGCTGTGACGGCTCCAACGCTGCCAATAATTCCGACACGTGAACCAAATCATGTCTGTGATGCAAATCATGTTTCATGATATCATTGCTTTGATTTGGTTTGATTTTCAGTCACACTTGGCCATGAAATCTTACCATACATTACTGTATATGAATGAATGTCACACGTTAGATAATAATCACAGTTTATGGCAATAAAATGACAACAATTTTGATATTGATTTATTAACAAAGATAATTATTGTGACTACTGTATGCTGATTTTGTCAGAACACCAATAGTAAAATTATTTTGTATCAGCACAGTTTATGTGTCTCATAAATACTTATGTAATGGTTCTACAAAAAAATAGTGTTGCATTTATGAGGCCCCTTTTCTCTCCCACACACGGTCAGATGCTTCGTCCTTGCTGTTCAGCGATAGTAACTGTTGAGTAATCAACAGAAAGTTCCCAGGTTGGCTAAGCCAGTCAGGAAAATGGGCAGGTTGGATTTGGAGTGGTAATATAACGACTAGAAAAATGTTTCTACATCAAAATCAGCAACTCTGCTTTGCCTCCATAGCCATGGATCCCACTCTCGCAAAAGAGATTTCTCAGGAACACCTAAGAATTTCCTGCAAATTGTGAATAACTTTCACTTGGACTAATGGATGAGCTGGTGAGGTTTTGGTGTCCACTGTGACTTCACAAAACACGTTTTTGCACTCAAGAATTCACACGCTTCTAAAATCAAAATTTAACAGAAATGTTTTTGAACTGCCAAAGGTGTATTGTGTAACAGTCGAATGGAAGATGTGCGGTAGCCTGTTACATGCTGAACAATCTTAGTTCTCTCAGGAAGAACAGTCACTGGACTTTATTTGAATAACCACTAGGACAGGTGGCTTCCTATTTTCCTAATTGTCCCGCACAAGTTCATTTACAAGTTTTGAGCTTCAACTGACATGTGACAAAGTTCTCTATTGGTCTACTGTCCATCCATCCATTCATTAACTATACAGCTTATCCGTTAAAGGTCGTGGGAGGGGGCTGGAGCCTATCCCAGCAGTCATTGGGTGAGAGGCAGGGTTCTCCCTGGACGGGTCGCCAGTCCGTCACAGGGCCATCAGGAGCAATTAGGGGTTCAGTATCTTGCTCAAGGATACTTGGACATGGTCACCGGAGGAAGTGGGGATCGAACCAGAGACCCTTCAGTTGCCATATGGACATGCATTTGGCTCATCTTGGCAAAAAGACACTTAAAACCTCTATGAAATTCCTACTGAAAAAAACTGTTGAAACATGTGAAAACTGAAACTGAATGAGTTGATGAGCCAGGCCATAGCTGCATTGTAGTGAGATTTCTGCAGCCACTATTTAGCCCTTTGGATGCAGATCATTATAAACACTCAAGAAACATCAACTATAAAATACACCTGGGATGCCCATTGCATGCTAAGTCCAGGCATGCGAGTGAATGCACATTGCAAGTAACTGATCGTGCATTTTAATTGCTGTGGGTTAATAACAAAAGAGAAAATTAACTTGCCATTTGTAAATGAATTGGTAATGCTAGCACGTAGTCACTCAGCCACTGCTTAATATATATCACCATAGAATTTGCATATCCCCATTAAAATGCACAGTTAAACAAGTTAATACTCGTGCAAACACATACACACACATCTACATGCAGTATTGTACTGTATACACACATACACACACACGGCAGAGAAAGACAAACTGATTAGCTCCCTCTCGCTGAGAATTAATTGGGTTTCTTCACGCTTAAAATTAATTCCCTCTTTTATAATGTTCTATTTAAGATTTGTGGTGTCTAAATAAATGAATGACTGGTGTGTTGAGGCAAGTTAGAATGTTTTATGGTTTCAAGGGTGTGAACAATATCTATGCATTTCCTGTTCTCTGATCAAAAATGACAAAAGGGTGACACACTCCTGCTCAGACTGTGTGAATGTGAATTAAAATTCAATATTTCCTTCATCCACTTTTCCTTCTTTGTTTCAGTTTTTTTAGATGAGCTTTTTTGATTGTTTTTAATTGAAGATTAGTGTCTATTACGCTTTATTTCACTTCAACCCTATTTGATTATCGTCTGATTGTTTCGAGGCAATGGAGAACGTGGGAATACCTTATTTTTCAGTGAAATTAAAATGTCTAAAGTGATTAACAGAATCCAAACAGATTGATGCAAATTTGATTCTTAGGGTCACAATTTAAATGTTTGGTAAACTGTGTTTATAATGGATGTGAAGCACCACTTAAATTCTATGAATGCAGAAGGTTGCATTTGGGTACGTTCGATGATTAGCTTCCATTTCCTACTTTCTGCCTCTAATACCATTCATTACAGATAAATTAACAAGTGGTTAGCAGGTCTCTGTGGGTCTCAGCTTCTTAATGTACATGTAGAGAGAGGTATATAGTATGTCTGCTGGTCTGTATCTGAAAGGATGGACAAGAAGCAGATTTCCTCTGAAGTAGATTTTTTCCTTTAATATCCAGGATTTGACATTATAAATGCTGACCATCATCACTGTAACAAATTGGCCCGGCCATACTCTAGATTTTGACCTGGTCTCATCCTTTCTTGTGAGGAAATGATTCTTTCTGAATCAGCTGCAAGGGTGGTTGCTGCTCATTTATTTTATACTTTATCCTTTGTATCACTGCCTATAGGGCTTGGCTTTTATTTGACAGAGGAGAGATTTAACAGCCTGCCTGGGGACATACACATTTTATTCACTTCCTAACTTCTGAACTGCAGTTAGACAGTGCTATCGACAAAGAAAGACAGGCAGATTCACAAATCTAAGTCTCTTTGTTAAAACTGGAGTGTCCCCTCAGAAATAATATTGTTTTCATACATTTTATGTAGTGGGTGTTTAATTGTACCATGTGTTTTTGCTACTGTGTTTAAATCTATTGCAGCACCTTCTGCCGTTGAATTGATTACAGATGTGCTCACTGAGTGGGCGATCCTCAGGTCTTGTATGGCCATGAATACTGCAGTTGAGAATGTTGAGAAAATGTGATTTCACTTTGGCAATTAGGGCACCGACTGTAAAATACAGAATATATTGCCCTTCAGCTAGTTAATGCATTGTAAGATTTTCTGTTGTTCTTTAAACACTCACCCTCAACTAATGCAAATAATTTTTTGTCTGTCACTTTTGTGCTTCTTGAATTGTCAAAATTACCATCAGTTATTTGCCTCATGAATTAAATACAAATTGGAAGTAGTAGAGCAAGCCACATTTGTATTGTTTCGCCCAGAGGCAGTCAATGCAAAGGCGGCGACTACACATGTAGCCCATTGTAACCTTCTTCTCTGTGTTTTTGAAATTAGGTTGTCATGGCAACTGATGGTTTGGACTTCTTTGATACCAATGCAGAAGGCTCGCTATTTTATATAACAATTTGGAAAGTTCACAAAATCCTGAAAGCATTACATTCTTCTCAGGCTCCTTAAAACAACCTGGGAGCTGTTTTGAAGCCTAGAAAAGACAAATAGTATCAATCTAAACCCATAGCTCAGGGAGATATCTTGATCCCAAAACAGACAAAGCAGGCAGCAAGGAGGGAATCCAGCCTTATTTTGGATGCTTCCATGAAAGCAATAAGAGCCTCTTTTGATCATGTATATTAATGTTTTTGCTCTTCTGTTGTTCTTCATATTAAAGCCTTTACTGACAGTTTTGGTCATTCTGATCGTTGTTGTGGGATAAGCATCTCCTTCTCTTTTCTTCGTTTTTGTGTGACTGTTTTTGAAGGCTCATTTATGCTTCTTTTGTGTATGAAACTGAATATGTCCATTTAATATGATGTGACTATCACTGCCCTGATGCTTCTCTTCCCCATAGCTTTTGTAACGGGTGTTCAACATAAAGAATTAGTATTATTATTGTTTTACAAATATACAAATTCTGCACAATTTGGTGCAAGAGACATCTTGCAATTGTTGTGAAAAATACTGCAATTTAAAAAAAAACTGGTATGATAAATCTACTTACCTGATCATCAACATTGTATAACATTTGGTGTTTGGGCAATAGTGGTGGTCAGCTGTGAGATATCTTTCTGTTGAAGTGGCTGTGACAGAAGGTGTCCTCCATTCAGCACACTTTGTGTCACAGCTGTCAGTCCCCTGACAGAGACCTGTCCACATTGACCAGCCTGCTCAGTGAGATGTGCAGGGAAAAACACACGCGCGCACACACACACACACACACACACACACACGCACACGCACACGCACACGCACACACACACGCGCATGCACACACGTGCATACTCGTGTGTCAAGGTTAGTTAGCGTTAAAGCCAATTAATTAGGCGGCTGACAGGAGTCTCACTGTTTAGGGTCTGAACTGATTTCACCCCTTCACTCTCTCTCAGTTTTGCTCCATCCCCCAACCTCTGTTTGAGGTTTGACTCTGTCCCAGAATCTGTCTTGCTGTCAATATTCATTACATCTCACCTGGACTGCTCTTTTTGTGCTAAATACAAACAAGATTATAGTTCTAAAAGGGTAACAAGATATCTTTTTTTTAAAATACATATCAAAAAGTGCCTTTTTGTGACTATTCTGTTCCTCTTTTGTGTGTTTGTGTGTTTTCTGCAGGTGGCTGAGATGCATGGTGAGTTGATTGAATTTAATGAGCGCCTGTACCGTTCCCTCATAGCCAAAGACCACCTCATTGTCCAGATGAGACAGGAACTGATTGACCTGAGAGGACCAGTGAGTACACACAGACACACACACACACACACACACACACACACACACACACACACACACACACACACACACACACACACACACACACACACACACACACACTCAGAAGAGCTCTACAGCTTTTCTGTTCTTTCCTCCAGCCCCCTCTCATTTCCTTTACTCACTCCCCTGTGATTTTGTTTTATTTTCATCTCCTCTGTTTGTTTTGCAGTGGCCCTCTGTGTATTTGTTTCTATGCCAATAACGCTTAACTGCATTTTCCTGAAAATGGTCACCTGTGACTGCATTCCTACTCTACATTTCCCAGAGATACTCAGTCAAGCAACCTGTCCAGTGCCTACATATTTTTTTCCTCTTTGCAGATGATTGTCTTTCGATTTCTGTTCAGGCCTCAGTTGCTATCAGTGCTAATACTAACTATTAACTCCTTCTCTTAAAGCCTCATGGAAACAAAGTATCATCCTTTGTAGTTTTACAGTTGCCCATCACAATAAAAACAAAAATAGAGAATTCCATCATCCATCCAGTCAGGACACATGCACACACGCGTTAAGCATGCGTGGTGATAGTCAATGCAGTGACAGTGATGAGAGTCTCAGGAAGACGATAGTGCCCCTCATCCTTGAGCTTCAGCCCTTCTCTGCTAGACCACTTGCTATATCTGTGTATTTGTTTGTGTCTGTGTGTGTGTCCATCTTGGCACTGTATTGGCACTGGCTCCATGCTACCAAGAGCACCTACAGCTGACCGAACCCTGGTGACTTGTCTTTCTGCCTCTATACCTCAGTATATATCTCTGTACTTTGGATGTATGTATGTGTGTGTGTGTGTGTGTGTGTGTGTGTGTGTGTGTGAGAGAGAGAGAGAGTATATCACTCTCAAGGTTTTGATGAAAGCCCCGAGGCTTGAGATGCCACTCGGCGATACTGCTGGGATGACAGTGTTTTTGCTCAAGTGTAGATAGTCTCTATGGAAGAGCTGAGAAGGTGAAAGGTTACAGATGGAGGGAAGAGACACAGGCATGCACATGCACACACATCATTCAGGCAGACAACATCTGGACCTGATAATGTGCATGTGCTACCTCAATGGACCTTGGTGTCTGGAAAAACCAAAACACTCACTCTCTGTCTCTCTCTCAAGGCATCAGATTGCTTCTTGACAACAGTGGTACAGTTCATTAAAAGAACATATAAAGAGGTTTCAGTATTACAGTACTTTATAGACTAGCTAATTTTTATGAATATATATGTGCTACGTTTTTGGACGGATTAATACTATACATTAATCCCAATGAATCAGTCTCTCTGATGTTTCTCTCACCTATAAATCTCACTCTATTTTCCAGGTTCCAGGTGATTTAAGCCAGACATCGGATGACCCAAGCCTATCAGATTTTGAGACGTAAGGATCTCCCCATCCCTTTAAAAAAATGTTAATATGTTATGAATCAACAACAGCAAACACATTTGGATAGAAACCTGAATAGCCAAATTTTTCTTTTCGTAAATTATAATTTGAATGCATTAAATGAATTGGAAACATTTTAAAGTATATATTTGATATTTTCACACAGTTGCAGCTCTTGTAATATGTAATTTTTGTAACTGTTATGGTATGTTTTGGTCTTTGGTTAAAGGATAATTTGGATGATAAGGCTATGAGTAATCTATTTTAAAAAAAAAGTGTAAAATACTTACATCTCAATAAATGTCTGCCAGCTACCAGCTAGTTAGCATCCAATGTTATGTTATGTCTATATCTAGCATGTCGATATGTAAATCCTTGTAGAATCTGCTCTCTGCGTTGTCATATCTAAATGACCCTTTCACAAGTCTACCTCTGAGCAAAGCTCAAATGCTGCTTGCTTTCATACATTAATTCATTTATTCTACCCTCAGCCCATGATCAAATCAGATTTTGAATGGGTTTTCCCGGAGTGAGCTATAATTTGCTGTGGCTCTCCATGTGTAATGCTGATGCATCGTTGATGTTGGTGCTGCCAGGGATAATGATGACGATAATGGCAATGGCAGTGAGAAAGGTGGTTGTTTGTGTCATCCAGGGCTCACCGCGCTCTCATCAACGTGTGGATCCCCTCCGTGTTCCTGCAGGGTCGAGCTGCCAATGCCTATCACGTCTATCAGGTAAACTTCGATGCATCTACCTGGTTGTTGAATGCAGCAATGCTAATGAAAGCCGCTGCTGGTTGCTTTCAAGGATTTTATTCTCCTGCACTGCTCATGAAATTAAACAGTCTGAGTTTAAGAATACACCATAGTGGGTAGAGTTAACAAAAACAATAAAATTATTGGTTCTGTGGGATGTGTGTCTTTAAGGAGTCAGCAGATGTTTCATCTTCTGCCATTCTTGAACTGTGGTCAAGTGAACGGGGGTTGTGTAGGGGGTGGGATGGCACACCATCGTCCCATCTATGATTTAATGGTTTGTTACACTGCTGCATCTCATCTCATGCTGTCACTGTTGGACAGCTTCAGTCATGAGAGTTGGCCAAGCTGAATGTAAACATTATTTATGGATACATGTTCAGTCAAAGTGTATTGTCGAACACAACACACGAAGAATAGAGACATTTTTAAGGGTTTTTAAGTGTACATATTTTCTAATCAGTTAATCAAAATTAATTGCTCGTCAATTTCGGCTGGGTCAGCGTTTAAAATATTTCACTGTGGATCAGGTATAAATCAATCTCAAGATGGTGACTGTCCTTAACAGGAGTCTGTGCCACATCTGAAGTTACTATTAACTTTCTTTAATTTGATAGGGATTCCTGAGCTCAGTGCTGGGAACTGGATTTGAGAGTTGCTTAAGAAGCCAAACTCCTTCTTCTTCTTCTCGTATCTTTTAAGTTATCAAGAAAATGACAACTGCAGCTCATTCCCATAGTGACTGTTTTATTGTGTCTCTCAGATTAACAATGTGTTATACCTCAGTTCTCTCACCACAGCTGTCCCGTTTCTCTCCTATGAGACAGAAACAGTCCAGCTTCATTAGACAGAAAGAAGCACACACAGAGGCAGCAATACTTATACACATGGATAATGAACACTCACAGGCCGTCACAGAAAATAATATAGGAAACACATGCAAGCATTAGTCTTTATGTTGCACACAAACACAAACACAATTATGTCCTGTGCAATTATCTACTGTGTGCCTGGGAAGTGCAGCTTTTATGTGGACAGTAGAGACCATACTGGACAGGAAGAGAAAGGTGGTAATGCTAGCTGGTAATCATGACTGGATAACTCAGCATAACTCAACTTTGTATACGGTATATGATTTCTCACTCACACACACACACATGCGCGCACAAAACAAAATATTTTCAGATGAATGAGTGGATGAGTGTTGAGTGTACATTTTGTCAAGTGTGAGACGTAAAGCTTAGACCCAGTTGAAGTTAACTAAAGAGAACCATGTTGCCAGGGAGCTGGACAGCAGACATGCAAAAGGGAGAGAGGGATGAGGATTTACAGCCACAAGTTCAATCTTCAGGGAAAGTGGCCAAGTAACACAGAAACATAATTTGGCTATCATAGCACACACAAAATCCTTCTGTAATAGTTATTGACAATTTGATAATTATAACATCATTGTCTATTTCCCTGTTTTCAGGATGGTGGTAATAGCCAAATTCATTTGATTAACAGGTGGCACGGTGGTGCAGTGGTCAGCACTGTGGCCTCACAGCAAGAAGGTTCCGGGTTTGAGTCCCAGCTCAGGCACAGGATCTTTCTGTGAGGAGTCTCCATGTTCTCCCTGTTCCTGCTGGGTTCTCTCTGGTACTCCAGCTTCCTCCCACAGTCCAAAGACATCAAGAGGGGACGAGGCTGATTGATACTCTAAATTGACCGTAGGTGTGACTGTGAGTGTGAATGGTTGTCTGCCTGCGATGGACTGGTGACCTGTCCAGGGTGTACCCCGCCTCTCGCCCGAAAGCCGCTGGGATAGGCTCCATTCCCCCCATGACCCTTGAGAGGATAAGCGGAAGTAAATGGATGGATGGATGGATTTGATTAACATACCGATGCACCACACGCACACAAGCACTGATGCAAATACACCCCTCAGTGTTTTGGTTGATACACTGCTAAAGAAGGATGTCCAGCCATGGAACAGTGTGCCTTATCATGTATTTGGGCATTTCTTAGCCAGTGTGATGAAATCTATTTAGGATTACCATTTTCAGACATCACTGGTGTTCAAATATTCAGTGGAGAGGAAGTCACAGTTACATTTCAGCTTAGAATAGAACAAGTGGCTTGTTTCCTGCTATTTGGCAGCTTATTTATTCAGCAGGACTTGCAAGTGGTTCCATAAAGTTAGATTCATTACAGAATAGTGTTGCACTCACTCAGTCACAATATGACGGTGCTCAAGGTGCATCATCTGTTGATGAAACCAAAAACCACCCTTTAACCATCCCACATATGGTGTAACACCATCCATCCATTTACTTCTGCTTATCCTGTTAAGGATTGGGGGGGCTGGAGCCTATCCAGGCATCTTTCAAGCGAGAGGTGGGGTTCACTCTGGACAGGTCGCCAGTCCATTGCAAGGCCAACACATAGAGACAGACAACAATTCACACTCACAGACACACCCACGGCCAATTTAGAGTACCCAATTAGCCTAGTCCCCAATACAGTGTTCCAAATTATTATGCAAATGATATTTTTCTCTAATTTTCCTAAATGGTCGATACAAATGACAGACAGTATATTTTTTCAAGTCATCAACAGTTAGGGTTTAATTCAATATTTATTGAACAAACCTCCCAATGATAACAGTATTATTTTTTTTAAATAAAAAACTCAAAATGCACTGTTCCAAATTATTACGCAGAATATTGTTTCAAAAAATTTTAAACTGCAAGCCTCTGGAGGGTCCAATACCTTAGGGCAGGGGTGGGGAACCATGTGCCATG
Source organism: Aulostomus chinensis (assembly GCF_037954235.1). Taxonomy (NCBI): domain Eukaryota; kingdom Metazoa; phylum Chordata; class Actinopteri; order Syngnathiformes; family Aulostomidae; genus Aulostomus; species Aulostomus chinensis. Next base: position 8,104,933 of record NC_141342.1, read on the forward strand.
GAGGGCCGTGTGTATGCAGGTCTTCCTTCTAACCAAACAACTCCAACAGGTGATTTCACTGATTAACCCACCTTCAGCCATGGAAGTGTGTTAATAAGTGACATTGAAAAGAAAGTGTTTTGGTTGGAAGGAAGCCCTGCATACACATGGCCCTCCATGGCACATGGTTCCCCACCCCTGCCTTAAGGTTTGCAGGAGTCCAGAGGCATCAGCAGCTTTAAACACCTTTCCTGGTTTGTACGTAATGGCATTTTAGCAGCTGCTGTCTTAATACGATGCATTTGTCTGGTAGACGCCTTCCTTATCATGCATTTATCTGCACAAACCCATCCAGCCACAAATTTCTTCACAGTGCGGTGATCACGCTTAATTTTTCATGAAATATCCAGTGTTTTCATACCTTGTCCAAGGCATCGCACTATTTCACGCTTTTCGGTAGCAGAGTTCATTTTTCTTTCCCATATTGCTTGAAAACAGTGACCTGCTTAATGATGTGAAACATCCCTCTTAAGCAGTTTTCCTTTAATTGGGCTCGCCTGGCAAAAGCTGTCATCACAGGTGTCTGAGATTGATTTCACTGATCGAAAGAGCCCTGAGACACAATACATCTATGAGTTCAATCAAAAAACAAAAAATGAAATGTTTATGTCACTTAAATCCAATTTGCATAATCATTTGGAATGCAGTGTATTAATAGCTTGGATTTCTGTCGCTCTCTCAGGTAACCCAAGGAGGCTTTACAAGGAAAAAAGAAGGCTAGACTTCAGATCTGGTCAATCACCTTCTATTATCTCAAAAACCTGCCGATGATATACAGTCATGCCATAATGATACTTTAGTCTGTAGGGTGGTCTAATTTTCCAGTGGTGTGGGGTTTTGGACCTGAGGTTTGTTCTTCCTGCCTCCCTTCTTCTTACATGATGTGGCAGCATTTATATGATAAAGCCTAAGAGAGAGGTGTGCATAAATGTGTGAACAAATAATACATTACTGTTGGAGAGGTGGCCGACTTTTTTTTTTTTTTATATATCATTCAATGAATTGAATTTGATGTTTAATTTGCAGATCATTGACCCACTGCAGTTTCAGATTAGGGGGGAAACTCCAACATCAAACCCAAACATTTTCCATGTGTTGCAATGATTCAGCTTAATTTCTTTATCTCAGTCTGTTGTCCAGCCATAGAGTTGGTATAAAACACAGCCCATCTGGTGTACTGGATACTTCTCTTCCCAGAGCTATATTCATCGAATGGCTCCCTATGGAAACTGCTTTTGTTCTTAGACAGGCTAATGGATGACCAAGGTTACAAAAGTCATTGTTGTTAAGGTTAGCTTGTTGTGGTGATTGAATGCCAAGCCACCAGACTTAAAGACCAGAGAGTGTCATAAGGGGAAGGCATTGGTCTTCTTAAAATACTCTCAAGTGAGGTGCATGGACATTTTTCTGTCTTTTTCACCTCCACACACACATTTTTCCATCTTTTTTACCTCCTCACACACACATTTGCTTTCAAAATTGTGCCAATGATGAGAGCAATGAGCTGTAGCCGAAGATAGAGAGGGTTTTGGAGGCTTGGCGAGTGAATGGGATTTTAGAAGCTGGATCCTAAGTTAGGTCACAGCAACCTTGTGGTTGAAAATAAGCACACTTTGATGCTACAGAACTCACCCAGTGAGGAGGAAGGCTGATCTAAACACCACCTCTCACATTTTGTGCCCCTAAATGTGTGCTTCTCGCCCTCTTCTCTTTCCTCCCTCTGCGTCATCCCTTCTTCTCTCTGCCCCTCTTTTTCAGCCTCCCCATCTGTCTTCCTCCCTCTGCCAGATTGCATGGCATTATGGTGAGGGTAAAACTGCTTGTACTCCATTTTCTCTCTTTGCCCCCTGATCCACTTTTCTCCCTAAGCTTTCTGAAATGACTTCCATCTAAAACTCAGGAAGGCATGTGGATGGATGACGGGACAGGCAGAGATGGAGATTGAGAGAGAGAGAAATGGATTTGCTTCATTATCGGTCTGATTTTGTTTTTTTGTGGCACGGTGTCCAATGTTCCCTCGCTCCATCCTGAGCCTATTTCCTCCTTCTGAACTCATAATGAGAGAATTATACTAGCCGAAGCAAATCAGTGTCTCCCCCCCACACAATAGCAACAATAGAGGCTATTATGAGTGCAAGGAACGGAGCATCGCTTGCACGCTGTCAATGAACACAATGAGTCATTTCAGGAGTGTCATTTTTCATTACCTGTGTATTTAGGCTGACATTGTGTTGTTAAAAGAGCATCAAGGTCAGGATACTGAGACTCTCTCATGTGCAGGTGTTTTCCCCCCATAGTTCCAGCCTGCTTTCATCATTAACCAATGTGTACCAGCAGTTGTGCTAAACATGAGATATAATTTCTCCACACATCTCATGCAGTGAATGCCAACCACAGCATTATATGTCTTTTCATGTTTGCCATGCTATAATATTATTTATGATGTTTTTGTTGTTGTTGTGTAGATCATCAAGTACAGTATTTTGTATCATCATATTTTTTATTGCCCTATTATCACTGGATGAATAAAATTAATGTGCCTGTGTGGGTTCTCTCCAGGTACTCCAGCTTCCTCCCACAGTCCGAAAACATGCAAATGGGGACGAGGATGATTGATACTCTAAATCAGGGGTCACCAAACTTTTTTCTGTGAGGGCCACATAACTTTCCCCTTCTCTGATGGGGGGCCGGGGTCAGTTTGTAACAGAAAAAGTGTGACGATCATGGGGGTGCCTAAATGTAAAAATGGATTGTTTTCCAGAAAGCCACACTACCAAATAGCCCTCTCTGGGTTCCTCACAGAAAAAAAGTCAGGAAATCTATAATGGCACAAACAGATAACCCTCTCTTGGTTCGGGTCTATAATTTTTTTCTGGGGGTTGCCAGATTGGGGCACAGACTGCAGAAGGGTGGACTAGAATGTCACGCTCTGTGCGTGTATGAAATAGTTACTAACTGACTGTGTTCACACCAAACGGCAATGGGAATGTTCGCGTCGCTTTATTCACGAATATAAACATATTGATCCAGATCAAATTCGCACCAATAAAGTGACATGAAAATTCGCGTTGCGTTTGGTGTGAACATTAGGGCTGCAACTAACGACTAGTTAATAGTCGATTAGTCACCGACTATTGAAACAATTAGTTGACTAATCGGATAATTATTATTTTTTTCTTAAATTTAGCATGAAGTTGATTTAATTATGTGGCAAATGATAATAAACAAGAAAGATGGTACAAGGAAAAATACATCTTTTATTGAACATTCATTAATTTAAAATACGTTTGTCAGGCACAGTCTCAGAACGCTAGAGCTCTCTTTCATAGCGAAAATACGCTTATAAAATGTCCAATGTGTGTCCTAAAAACCGTACTGGCTTGAATGTTACTTGAATCTCAAGGAGGCGAGTCAGACTCTGTTTCGTTCAACTGCTCGACGAGCTTCCTTAAATGTTCGTGCATCACCGCCATGCCACGCACGGTCTGCTTTGCAACCTTTCCAAGTAGTCTTCTTATTCAACGTATCCAGGGTAAAATGCCACCAAACTTTAGAAGTTTTGGTGCGCGTACCTGATGTTGACGCCGCGTTCCTGTATGTTACCGCTCAGAGACAGAGACGCTACTGCGCATGAGCGACTCTCGGCAGAGATTATGATCAAGTGGGATGCCTCACTCTGTTGGAAAAAACGCGTGTGGCGACAATAGTCGACGATGAATTCATTGTCGACTATTTCTATTATCGATTTTTGTCAGCAACGTCGACTAATCGTTGCAGCCCTGTGAACACACCTTAATAGTTAATAATGAAAATAATTAATAGCTAGTTATCAATTTTATTATCAAATACAAATACACATATGGAAAAAAAATCAAAATGCATCTCTGGTATTGTTCAGGGGGCCGGGCCAAATGTGGAGGCGGACCGTATCCGGCCCGCGGGCCGTAGTTTGGGGACCACTGCTCTAAACTGACATTAGGTGTGACTGTGAGTGTGAATGGTTGTCTGTCTCTATGTGTTGGCTCTGTGATGGACTGGCGATTCGTCCAGGGTGAACCCCGCCTTACAGCCAAAAGCTGCTGGGATAGGTTCCAGGCCCCCCCCCCCGACCCTTAACAGGATAAGCAGAAGAAAATGGATGGATGGATGGATGGATAAAATTAAAAGCTGCATTTTAACAAGTAGAGAAAATCTTCACAGATCATATGATTGACACTAATTCAGCACCATGGACAACGCTGAGTGCTCATGCACTGGACTGTGAATGGATGCAGATAATAGGCCCCTGCTGCCTTTTCTTTTTTCTTTTCCTTCCATCTCTGTGCAGCCCAAGATAAACATGATGGGTAATTCATGCTATGGATTGCGGTGTCCATCAGCCCTCCACCTTGGTCCAGGCAGACATTTACAGTACCTCTGGACTGACTGGCATCAGAAATCCATTGTCCTCAGTTTGCTAGGGCGGCTTGTCTGTTAACTGGTCCTGACAAAGATTTATTTAGCCACATAATGTACTTAAAATAGCAAATTATCATTTTTACAGTTTGCTATTTGAAAGAATGAAACTACGTGTACTGTTTTAATGTTTGCTCTTTAGAGATGTGGCTCAGTAGACTTTTATCAGTTATTGTTTCAAATGAAGCTAACGGGCAATCTCTTCTAAATCAGCCCTGGAAAACTGAAATTATTTGAACTATCGTTTGAAGTGATAATTCACTTTCAATTCAATTTGTTTGCTGGGGTGTCTGTCTAGCATCACAATGCCTTGTGGTGTCATTGAATCATGTTTGTACTGTGCTGTCCCTCGGGGGGTGTGTCTGCACTGTAACACCAGAACCATTTAACCATGTCAAAAGATATGATCCACTCCCTATCATTTTTTGTTGCTCTTGCTGACTTCCTGTCAATTGTAAAATCTTTGATTTCTCCTACATGCATTGATGGATTTTTGTGCGTTATGTCATGTTATTTTTTCAATAGATTAGTTTCCTTGAGTGAGGAGGGCTGGTTGACGGTGAAAATAAGCATTCTTCACTGCAGGATACCTCTGCTAGTTGTGGGCAACTGACCATTTATAGTGTTACGTGGTGTGATACATTCTAACGTTCATTTAAGAATTGTCACCTCTGAAATTTGTATACTTGACTTGACCATTTTGCAAGATGAATAATATATAGATTCACTGTACAGTCAGATATTTGTAGATGCACATTAAACATCTTTTATGTGTTATTTAAGAAGTTTTCTCTGATAAATGCAGTTTGTTCACACCTTTGTTGGTAAGTTTACACCAAAAGAGGAAAAACATACATGAAAGGAACTAAAAAAGGCCGACAGGAATTATTGCACTAACTTGCTCTAGATGTTACAGCATTTTAAAAGGTTTCACCCTCTGTAATTGTTAATCACTTTTAGATTACCCCACACCATAAAGTCGCCATCTTCTTTTCTTTTATCATGTCTTTTTTATGGTTTTGTCAAAACAAATTTCCTGTGTATTGTATCTTTCATGGTTTTAGCTCCTCCTCATCACCCAACCACTCTCCCACTCCCACTTTCTCCATCTTTCTTAAACCCTCCCTTTCTTCCCTTGCCCCTCTTTTTTGACCTCTCTCCCACTCTCTTGTCAATCTTCCCCTGTTCATTGTCCCCTCAAAGTAATTAGATTCATTTGTAGAGTGGTGTTGCTCCAGATGATCTGAGCTCCAGAATTCTGAGGCAAAACAAGTGAGAATGCAGTGTGAATAGTGTATGGCTATGGCAACGTTGATGCACACGCTAGCTGCTTTACATATACATTTATTATATATACATTGTATGTGCTTATATTCCAGATGAACAATTCCTTTTGATCAGCAAAGTGCCATGCCTATAGTTCACCTACAAAATCAGAGACGCACTGCACACATCTCACTGATTTCATAATGCTTGTGAGACTAGATAATGTCCACTGTAACTTTTCGCTCTCATTCTTTTCCCGTTTCTGATCTTTTCATGCATGTCTCTTATTTTTTCTGTATCGAGGTAACCAGTTGAAAATCTAGTGTGCTGTAGGTAAGAAAAAGGCACACGTAACAGCTTCATTTTTCAAATTACACCAGTGTGTTATCCCATGCATAGTAAAGTTTCTTCCGACTATAGCTGTTTGTGTTGTATTTAAGTGTATGATTCCAAATACCAGCAGTTACATAAACCATCTTTGGCTTCTCTCTGCCTCCCAAAGTCTTTAATATGCACCATATGAAACCACATAAATCAGCCACTCGATGAATAATTGAGATATCCTCGCTGACACGCTTTCAGATGTGTGCCCCGCTGCCTGGGCTGGCCTGCCATCCCCAGAGAAATGCAATGTGGGAAATGTGTTAGCACCTTTAATTTCTACATTAGCAATTGGTAGTAGTTAGCTTTGGAGACTTGTGGCTGCTGCTGCGGTAATGTTTGTGCGTCCCCCTGATTAGCAAGAGACGTAAACTTCAGGCTTCTTTTGCTATGCAGATGAGATAATTCATGTGTGTGTGTGTGTGTGTGTGTGTGTATGTGTTTGAACTGTCTGTGCCTTCTTGCATTCAAAGATAAAGGGATGTTCATTTTGTAAATGAGTGTAATGCTGATCTTGTGTTTTTTTTCTGTGTGTTGTCATGCACGAGTGTGAGTGTTGATGTGCCAGTGAAAGATGATGGTTATGATAATGGCTAGTTGGTAACAGAGGGAGATAGCTTTTATGTTGATGATGGTGATTTGAATGTTTTACAATGATGATGATGATAATTACACTGGTTGTCTTGATCGTACATCCATCAGTCGTAGATTAAACACCCTTGGGAAGGCACCGGAGGCTGCTTTTACAGCTGCACAATGCTGCACTGCCCCATGTCAACTTCAGATTCGGCATCTTTTACTTTGTATTTCTTCCAGCTCATAAGTCTGCGCTGTTATTCAGAGGGATTCGCAAAGATGCGTAACCTTTCGATTGACCTGGACTGTCAAAGTACAATATAATGGTAATCCAATACAACAGCTTTATCTGTTCAATAGGAATTAACCTTTACTATATATATGAGGTAGGTATGATCTCATTTGATGTCAATTGAATTTAAGTAGTCTGTTCATCAATTGTCAATTGTGGAGAAAAATAACAATTTTAATCAAACTGAATCAATTTTAAGGCAAAATGTCAAATATATTTTTGTTTTGAATTCTCGTAATGAATTGCTGCATCTCCTTTTCTTATGCGTCATTTCATCTCCTCATAGGGGAAAGAATCAGTTTCATAATATCCAAAATCCAAATGGATGGATGGATTTAAATGCAGCCACGGTACAACACAATACCTTTTGTGTGCTACCACTTTCAATGTATGATAAACAAATGCATCTTCTACTAGAAACTTAACTGTCAGAGATGACAGTAGCAGTAAATCCATCCTCCGTCCATTCATCAGCTACCGCTTATCCTGTTAAGAGTCACAGGGGGCTGGAGCCTATCCCAGCAGCCTTCAGGCGAGAGGTGGGGTTCACCCAGGACAGGTCGCCAGTCCATCACAGGACCATCACATAGAGACAGAGAACCATTCACACTCACAGTCACACCTACGGTCAATTTAGAGTATCAATCAGCCTCGTCCCCTCTTGATGTCTTTGGACTGTGGGAGGAAGCTGGAGTACCAGAGAGAACCCACACAGGAACAGGGAGAACATGCAGACTCACACAGAAAGATCCCGTGCTGGAGCCGGGGCTTGAACCCGGAACCTTCTTGCTGTGAGGCCACAGTGCTGACCACTGCACCACCGTGCAGCCCTAACAGTAAATCCATGATAGGGACTCATCTTGAAAGTAAATCTAATTGAAATTAAATATTTTTAAATATTAATGACATGAAATCACACTTAATATAAATAATATGTACTAACTCTAACATTATTTACATAGACATCCACAAATTGAAAAGATACAATCAAGCATTTATTTGGCAACCCACACTTATGTCACATTTATTTCTCTGCTTTATTTGCTATATGCTCAAAACGTTATTAGCTGTAGAATACTTACAGTTCTTGCTAAGGTAATTAATGAGCTTTTTTTAAAGTTTTACAGTGAATTTTTAGGCACCTTTCTGACACAATGAGGAGGAAATTTAAACAAAGATACTGCAGGACTGTGTTTGATAGTGTATGTAAGTGTTGTGCCATGCTAAGTCTTTAAAAAGCCTATGATTTATGAAAATTGAAGTCTGTTCAGAGAACTTTCCGTATGGCTCCACCTTAACTTTAACTTGATTTGAGGCCTTGCTTAGTGAGAAGGAAGTGCCTCTTGAATAGCACCTGAACTGGAGCTCTATTTAACATAGCAAAGGAACACTAAACTGCCCTTGAATGGCACCCAGCATTCAGGCTGAAGTAAATTCCTGCTCTGACACTTCCAGAAAAAAAAAAATCTCCCAGAGGAGTGTCATTCACAGCTGGAAACAGGATGTAGAGTTAAAATGGGAACTTGGCTCGTCCTTCTCTCGTTCTGTGGGTTCTGCTGGTGATGACATTGTCCTTTCAAGGGAGTCAGGAAGGGAGTGTAATGATCTCTGCCTTTGCCTCAAGATATCTGACAGTATCTTTAGGTGGGATGTTATTTGTTGGTTTGCCTAAACTCCCCCTTGCAGCTCTGCTTCCTACGCTCCTTGTCTCTTGTTACCTTTAATGTTTCATTACCCATGTTGTTTGTATATCTGCCTTTCCCTCTCAGCATATTTTTTTTCTCATCCCTCCCCTCTCTTGTTCTAACTCATACACCTCTACTCTCATCATTTTCTTCCTTACTATGATAGTCAAGCCAATTCTCAAGATTTGGTAGTGACTCATCTGCACACATTGAAGAAGAAAGAGAGGCTCTTACTGGGGCTGAGATTTTATTAAAGTGTTTGAAGAGGGACGTAGAAGGGAACGGGAGATGAAGAGAGCAAAATAATGGCAAGCCGTTGTGATAAAAGACTCAGAACTGAGAGTTGTCCTGTTTTCTTCCCACTGGTGGTGGTTTGTGCAAGGTAGCCTCCAATATAAATGCTCATATCTGGTTGCCATTCGTTGGTCTTAAAGAAATTTTGCTGAATCCACAAGTGATAAAAAAAAGCTTAGTGTCTTGATGGTTCAGGGCCTGCAAAGCCATATTTTATGATATTGTTGTCTGCATGGCAGCAGAACACCAACAGTACCATCAATATGCAGCAAACAAACCAAACCGTCAGAGAGCACTTCTTGCACCTGCCACAAAAATAGGACAGTAAATCTTCAGCCTTGTAAAAAATTTGATGGCAGTCCAATCCATATTTGAGATGTGGGTTGACTGATAACAAGCCAAACTCCTTGTTTAGCCAAAATGTTATCATAGTAAATAACAACAATATTTGCATTATTATTATATGATTATATCATTATTATTATGCACTGAGAGATTGGTAGCACATACAGTAGACGTAAGATTTAATGAGTGACACAACATTTTATTCTGTTCAGCCATAACGACAGAAAACTGAATAGTCAATAATTGGTTCCTTTCTGAAAAGTTTTTTTTGAAAGGGATGAAGGAGAGTCTGTGTTAGCTGATAAAATGTGCAAACCCCTCCTGCATGAGCCTAAAATAGCAACTTGAAACACCAGCTGCTTCTTTTTGCATTTTACATATTAATGGCGCAAAAACGCATGGACATGCATCTATTGATGCATTTGATATATACTGTATTCCCAACGCTGTGAGTATTTACAATCATGTAAATGGTGAGATAAAGTATAATTAATCTAATTATATTAAGTGAAACTGTAAGGCAAATTTAACTGTAGCGGCTGAGCTTTCGGATAAATGTTCACATTGGAGAAGGCTATAGGCACTGGAGAGAAGGTCTTAGTTTTCCTCTGTTTTCAGTACTCTACCATATAAAGTCCAGCAACCCCCCTCATATAGAGTATGAGGGTGTAGGACACGCGAAAGGTGAATGCCTTTATGTCCGAGGCTTTATCTGTCCACAGGTAGTAAGGTGCAATCAGACACCATGGGGGGTGCAGATATAAGGGTGGAAAGTGGGGCTTGCTCAGACTGATTGAATGATATGGATACCAAACCCCTGAAAGTCTTTAAATTGAACCGTGGTGTTAGTGTTTTTTTGTTTTTTTTTTAATATAACTTCAAAACAAAGTGTTTGAAGATTATTGAGCATAGGGCTGGAGAGAGATGTGGGTTATACCTAAGGATGCACTTATATTTTGTAAATTGACATTTTTGGACAGCTTTGCTGTCACCATTAGCTTCAAGCCAGTTATTTGTGACTGGCTCCTTGTGCATTCTGGAATCACAAAGAAGTGATGCGGGAGAGGGAAAATCATGTTTAAGAGACACCTATTTGTGAGTACTTGAAAGGCAAAATACTCTTAAAGGGTGAAATATCACTTGAACAAAAGAATGAAATAAGATCTGATAGTTTGTTGATTGAGGCCCCGGCTGGGGAACGGTACCTTTCTGTGTGGAGTCTGCATGTTCTCCCTGTGCCAGTGTGGGTTCTCTCTGGGTACTCCGGTTCCCTCCCACAGTCCAAAGACATGCAAATGGGGACTAGGCTGATTGGATACTCTAAAACAGTGGTTCTTAACCTTGTTGGAGGTACCGAACCCCACCAGTTTCATATGCGCATTCACCGAACCCTTCTTTAGTGACAAATAAAATGTGATTTTTTTTCAAATTCAAGACATAAGTATATGTTTTTTTACTGGTGCACAAAATTAACCGTGCATGAATATCACCTTGTTCAATGAACAAAACGCACACAGTGCATGAACTCACAACAAATTACATAAATGCAAATCAGTGTGACTTCTGCTGTTGCCTTTGAGAGACCAGTTCAGATTTGCGTGGCTTCACCTTGGCAAGTGCCACTCTCATGTCATTTTCACAGCAAAGTCTGTTCCTTTTCTTTGTTTTTATGTCCAGCATCCTCGAAAAGGATTGCTCGTAAAGATATGTTGTAACAAATGGTATGAAAAATTCCAGGGCTCTCTTAGCAATAACTGGATACTTTTCCATTTGTCGACACCAAAACGTTGAGAGCGTTGTTGTTCTGAAGAGTTGCTGTTGGACCTGGCTCTGCTGAATTTCAATGATTTCGTCGAGGTATTCATCAGTGACACCTGCTGTCTCAACAGCAAACGTGAACGGCTGTCTCACCCATGCTGGATATGACTCTCTTGTAGGGAAGTATCCGTTGAGAGACTTTGCAAGCTCATCTAAGTGCGTGGAAATTGCTTGCCTCAGTTCCGTGGGTGCAGAAATGTCTCTGATTCCAGACACATCTTCGATCTTACTTACACAGTTGTCCAGAGGGGGAAAGTTTGCGAAGTTATTGTTCTCTGTTCGTCGTTTCCATAGCGGTAGCTTTTTTTGAAAAGCCTTCAGGTTTTCTTCCGCTTCCATGATGTTGACTCCACCACCCTGCATCTGGTGATTGAGATGATTGAGACCTGCGAATATATCAGCCATGTACGCTAAAATGAGAATGAACTCAGAATTTTTGAAGCAATCTGCATGACAATATTGGTGTTCTTGCACAAACAGGGCTAATTCCACACGCATGGCATAAACAGGATTCAGCACCTGTCTCCGGGATAACTACCGAACATTAGAATGGTACAGAAGTACCTCGAATTCAGAGCCCATTTCTTTACACAGCTCACTGAAGATGCGGTGCCTCAGAGCACTATTTTGCACATAATTCACACATTCCACTACAGTTTTTAATACTTCTGCCATTTTTGGAGGCAAGGTTTTTGTTGCCAACGCATGCCTGTGCAGAATACAATGTGTAACAATGATGTGTGGTGCATCGGCTTTTACTAGCACACCAAAACCAGATTTTCTTCCCAGCATGACTGGAGCTCCAGCCGTACAAACTGCAGAAACCATATCCCATGAAAGATTGTTGTCTCTGAAGAAGTCATCCACAAGCTTCTTCACATCGGCCGCCTTCGTAGTTGTTGTACTGTAAGAGGCTTACAAAATAAAAAAATCTTCTTTTATCATGTCGTCTTTCACACAGCTCACAAAAACACCAAGCTGGCTTAGATTACAAACGTCTGTGGTCTCGTCGAGTTGAAGGCTGAATTTTGCCGGGCTTGAAATCAGATCTGCGACTACTTGAGCCAAGATGTCTTTACTCATGTCCTCTATTCTGTCGCTGATGGTGTCATTTGAAAGAGGAATTTTGGGATAATTTACCTTCAGCCGCTTTTCCGAGTATCAGATTCGCCATCTTTAACGCAGCTGGTTTTATGAGCGTTTCACCAATGGTGTGTGGCTTGCCCTGCTTTGCGATCAGGTAAGCAACTTGGTACGATGCTGTGAGGATCGGTTTGTCAATGGGTACAAATCCAAAAGCAGGCAGAGTGGCCCTTTCATCGAATCTGGCTCTCTTCACCTTGAATTCAGCAAGCGTTGTGTTCTTGTATTCCCCATCTCCATGCAGCTTCAAGAAGTGCTCCTTTAGTTTTGCTGGTGCGAGACTAGAGTCGCTCAACTTGGCATTGCAAATCATGCAGATAGGACGCTGACTCCCATCACGTTCTGTGATACATGTAAATCCATGTTGTACATATTCGTCCGACCACTTTCTTTTTTTGCTCGACATAGTTAGTATGGATTAAAATATTAAGGAAGAAATCAGACGACGTACTACTACGTCAGTCACACGTTGACTACTGAGCGCGCTAAATTCCGTGCAGCACTGATTGGCCAAGCAATGTAACGTGATCATCTGCAGCAAGTGATAGCCAAACGGGGCATGTCGTCACGAATTGACACAATGGGTCGGGTGCGTCTTGACCTCCGCGGCGGAGGCTTCGCCAAACCCCTGAGACCGACTCACCGAACCCCTAGGGTTCGATCGAACCCAGGTTAAGAACCACTGCTCTAAAATGAGTGTGAATGGTTGTCTGTCTATATGTGTTGGCCCTGCGATGGACTGGTGACCTGTCCAGGGTGAACCCCGCCTGTCACTCGAAAGCCGCTGGGATAGGCTCCAGCCCCCCAGTGACCCTTGACAGGATAAGCAGAAGAAAATAGATGGATGGAGTTTGTTGATTGTCCATCCACACACCTTCATCTTCTGCTCCTCTTCACTCTGCCTTCCCCTGCACTCCCACATCTTTGTCTTGTATTCTGTTAGCTTTATCCTTAGTTTTTTGTTCAACCTAATGCCCTCCTCTTCCCCTATCTCTCTACAATTGTCTTCATCCTTCTCTTCCTACTTGTCTCTTCCTCAATTGCATTTGATGCCTTCTCCTCTCACAGTGGAGTGACACGAACACCAACCATATACAGATGTCAAGATACCATCTTTGCCATTGTCTTCTCCTCTGTCTCTAGATTTCTCATTGCCTTATTGTATGTGTCCTTGCTCTTTATCATCTGCTTTTATTTTTTTCCAAAAGGATGCAATGTCACGAGGCGATACTCATAAATGATGGGTTCAACCATTTCTACTCAGTTTCACTTGGATGAGAACAAAAACACACTCTCGGTGTCTCCACCCCTGTTTTGCTGCCATCACTCTTTTCAAACTTTGATATTAATTCTATTTTCTGCCTACTTTGTTTGGCTCACAATAATGTGCCAGGGTGTGATGACTTTAGGTTCTGCTTCATTGATTTGTAATGGCCGATTCTGTTCCTCTTCTCCATTTTTCCTCACTCTCACGCTCACACACCTTTCAACATTTGGCGAACTTTGATTTTTCAATAACCTTGTTTCAGGGGTTCCACAACAGGTTTCATTTGTTTACCAGTGCATGACTTTTCATGGGTTCTTTCTTGTTTCAATTTTTTGTTTGAACAAGATGACCAACTCGTCTTCTTGGATATTCGTTGTAACTTGATGGACTGGATCAGAACTGGATGGATTTTGATTCAATACAATTTATAGTCATAGATATTAAACACCTACTTCCAAAATGTAGTCATTTTGGTGATATCATGCATTGGTCAGAGAAGACTTCATTCATATTTTGTGTTTTTACCTGGCAGATGTGGAATTTTCCAACTGTGATTCAGGAGGGATATCCCACACTTAGCCTGCCAATCAGATCAGAGTTAAAGTATTGCCACAGAGAAACCACAGGGAGTAAGACATCATTATGATTGTTCTCTGCAATTTTCAGCTGTGATGCAGGGCTACCTCTCGTTTCATCTGCTTGTTGGAATATCCTCAGCCTAAAGATCCTATTTAATGTCAAGTGGCTAAAACATGGGAGTTATCTGTTCACAGACACTCTGCTTAAGATCTGCATTTCTGATATTTCATGGTATCCATTTTCTGCGGCAGCTGTAGCACGCACCACCTGTATGTCAGTTTGTTTCACTAAAAGTATTCATTATTTCACCAGCCTCTTTTGGGGTTTAAATAAGATGCAGGATTTATTTACACATATAGTGGAAACTTGAATAATGCATCAAGGTGGAACCCATGTGTTGTGTCAGCCAGAGGCTGCGACATGCTAACTGCATTGGGTTACAGTCATGTGGTTGCCTTCTTAGTAGAAGTGAGCTTATGTGTGTTGATCTGGTGTTTACGCTGGGACCAGGACCACCAACTTTGCTTGTCAAAAAATAGAAGAAGATGAGGCATGTACATTTGGAAAAGGCCATTAGGGGCGGTGAAAAAAATTGATTATTAATGAATCGTGATCATGTTATGGACGAGTATGACTCAATTATTACATTTTTCAAAAATATATATATTTTTTTGCATTATTACGTTTTGAAAAAAATCACATCCTGCGGTCAACAGAAGTTGAACGTTACACGTGTGCCGCAACGGCCAGAGCGAGACAGCGAGTTAGCAGCAAGTGATGAATAACCTGCAGCAGTTAGCAACCAACCACTCCACCCAGCTCCATCTGGGCTCAAAGCGAATGTGTGGAATCATTTGGCTTTCATGGAAGGCACTCTAAACATGTCGACAGAACACACGCTGTCTGCCGACATTGTCAGACTAAATTGAAGTACTGCGGCCATACGAGCACCTTGAGGACTCACATCTCCCGCCTTCACCTGGAGGAGGCTGTGGTTAAAGACAACTGTGTGAAGCCCATCATTCTGCCAAATCAATGAACTCTCCATGAGATGGCAAACTACCCTGGGCTTGGAGCGAGCTAAAAAAAAAATCCCTATGTCAACATCTTATTTCATTGCAAAAGATTTGAGACCATACAGTGTACAGTGTGGTGGTACATGGTGTACAATAAGGAGCCATGGTATATGATACCATCCTGGAACTTTTTTTTTTTTTTTTTTACACACAAGTTGATTCCAAGTATTGGAATGTGAGACAAAGATTTTAGTGCAAGAGTCCCTCAAGTCTGCTCCCAGATTAGCAATTACATGTGGCTCCTGGACATCTCATATGTGACTGTTACAGCTCATCACGTCAACAAACTAAAGCTAACTTCAAATAACTGTGGTTTATTTTGGCTTGAGGTTACTGTCAAATGGAAAGTCAATAACCAGTAATTGAGAATCGTTAATAATCGAAAATCGGTTGGTAATTGAATTGGGACCTCAATAATTGTAATCTAATCGAATCGAGAAATCGGACAGATTAACTACCCCTACACATTAGGACATGGTACTAAAACATAGACTACTTTGAAAAAAGTTAATTTTATCAAGATTCAGAGTTCTTAACTTCAAGTGTAGAAGAGACTTGATGGATTGGGACAAAGGCTCTTACAATCTGGTCTGTCCCATGATTATTTTTAATAACTGTAAGTTTTGGTGGAGAGTCATTTATTCATTTGTCAGGATTGTCAGGGCTTTGATATTCAGTAGGGGATTTCATTTGACAATAGCCAGTTTCTTTCAATCAATATCAATGTATGAAATAAATTGTGCTTTTCTTTAGCATGGCCTTGCCTTTGATGTGCCAACTTTTATAATGATAGATGTACAGTGTGAAGGTGAGCGTGTGTGGCTTTCTGGTGTTTTTATACTCTTGAAGCATATAACATTAAAATCCTGCAGATCCTGCTCCTAAATTTAACACTCAGAATAAAAGAGAGGTAGTGTCTGTGTGAAACATTAATCTACCCGTAGATACAAAAGGTCCTCAGAGACATAGATGGATTTTTTTTTCCAGAATTCTTCCCAACAAGCTGAAAAATGTTCAACGAACACACAAGCGTGCAACATTTTAAGGCTAAATACAGATAATATTACAACTTAGCCACTGGCCAGCATGTTAGTGTTGTCAATTTACACAATCCTGATAAGAGGGGTTTCCCTGCCTCTGTGCGCACAGCTTCTTTCCCTACAAAGTCAGGTCAGGCGCAGCGTCCATCCTGCTTCTGTATTTGGTCTTGATCGCCACAGGAAGCCAGAGTATCTGGAGAGAACATGCAAACTCCACACAGAAAGATCCTGTGCCCGAGCCGGGACTCGAACCCGGAACCTTCTTGCTGTGAGGCCACACCGCTAACCACTGCACCACCGTGCTGCCTTTCTGCTCACCGACAGTGAAATTACTGGGGATATAAGAAATTTCAATGGTGAACAGGATTCGAGCCCAGTCATTTACTTCAGCCATCACAGGGAAATATTCACTGAGCTTTAGTCTGAGGGAGACAAAGTGCGCCATGTCCATGTTGCCTCTGATGCCTGTATTTCATTTAGTTGTCAGACACACATTCCACGAACTGGGGCCTCGGTTCTTCTTCCACTCCATTCTAACCAAACCCAAATTGGAGACAGCTTGAGTCACAGCTTCTTTCCGTACGGTATAGTTTGCTGCTAACAGTAGAGGAACAAGTGCTGCGCATGGCCCCACTGTGTTGCTCAAACAGCCACTAGCACTTGTGCTCAACTTACTGTTGTCAATTTTGGTTTCAACAGTGTTTGCTTACTGTTTCTGAATTATAATGAAACTTCATTCTGCAGGTCAAACATAAAGTGCAAAGAGGACAGGTATTCCGTCCATTAGTTGCTGTGTCCGCTTCCATCTTGTCAACTGCATCTGTCATTCAGGAGATTCTTGTCCTTGTCTTGTGCTGTTTTTGAGTTTTGAGTCAAAGTTTAGTTTCTATATGGGATGTAAGTGTTCATCCCACCGTGCACAAATCATATGACCATCTTTAAGACAAAATGAGTGATAATTGATAAGGTTAATGAAGCAGAAAGATATCTTAGTATTTTGTCCATCTTCCTCCTACTCTGAAAATGTCCATTTGAAAGTCTAATTAAGTATCACTGTCTGATATCTTTTTTTAAACATTGTCATTTTCTAGATGTGTCTTTCTCCACTGCTGGAAAAAACAAGACATTTGTGATTGCTAACAAACCTCCAGCTGACGGTCTCCACTTAATGACTGTCCAAAATTTCCCATTTCTCATTTTCACATTTTGTAGATAGTAAAAGGGCATGCATGCTGACATGATATCACAGTGAAATGGGAGAGTTTGTCATTATTGACTTGACCTCATGTCAATCAAAAGCTGTTTGAGGATGACAACATTAACATGGAATGCAATGACAATTCCTCCTGACAGTTTGTTACACTTTTGACAAACACCATGAACAGCACATTAAGTGTTTCGAAAACTGAAGTTCAGATATCTTCTGTCTAGACAAACAATGATAGGCAGTGCAAAATGTCTATATTTATCTTAAGCCCATCATGATATAGTAAAAAAAAATAGTTGATCGCTTTGTGTTTGATGGTTCAACAAACTTTCTGTGTTAAGGTGATAAACATATACTTTTGCAGAAATAGAAAATCTAACATTACTTGGATGGCTCCATCTATTTATTTCAGTGATTGGTGTTTACTTATCGAGCATTGGATTCTTATAGAAATTTCCATTGCAGGTGCATTCAGACATGAGAGGACATTTGTACCTGGTGCACAGGTAAAAAGAGCAGGGAGCTGGAAAGTTACAATATGAGGTATAAAAAAATGTCTTCTGTTTGCTCACAAGCTTCATCAGAATGCATTTCAGTAGGCATTGATGATTGATTAGTAACACTTACCAGTGCAGGGCTCAGTTACCCAATGTTTGTCTCAATTTTGGTGGCTTATATATATTTTTCATTTGGTGATATTTCGTTCCACATTCTGTACCACTTCAGTTATCTGTATGCTGCCATTTCTCCATTTGCTATGTGACACAACAACTACCTATAGTAGTATAGTATAGTATATCCTAAAAAATTATTGATGAACATTTGGATCGTTATCACTGTCATTTCACAGCAAGAATTTCCGGGTTTGGCCCCAACTCAAGCATGGAGTCTTTCTGTGTGGGGTTTGCGTGTTCCCCCTGTTCCTGCGTGGGTTCTCTCTGGTACTCCAGCTTCCTCCCACAGTCCAAAGACATCAAGAGAGGACGAGGCTGATTGATACTCTAAATTGACTGTAGGTGTGACTGTGAGTGTGAATGGTTGTCTGTCTCTATGTGTTGGCCCTGGGATGGACTGGCGACCTGTCCAGGGTGAACCCTGCCTCTCACTCGAAAGCCACTGGGATAGGCTCCAGCCCCCCCCCCCCCCCCGTGACCCTTAACAGGATAAGCAGTAGAAAATGGAAGGATGGATAGATCGTACAATAAGGAAGGTTTCTTGGTTCTTTCTGCGAATAGCTGCGAATATAAACAACAACCAGAACATGTTCCTGGAAGTTTGCCTACTGGTTAACATGCGTGTGCGTGCAAATACACACACGCACACACTGTTGGTTATAATCTGTTATTTTGTTTGACAGTAAAGTGTTTATTCCATAGTAATTTAATATTCTCAGTGGTGAAGTGAAAAAAAGCTGAAGGGAGTTTGTTATTACATTGCTTGAGCTGCTGTTGCATAGAGCTATAGGTAATAGGCAGCAAGGACACAAGAATGCATTCACTTCGACTGCTGTGAGCAACAACAGATCAGAGCCTCCCAGAACACACTGTTAATAAAGCATGATGATTTAAGACATGTCAGCAACAAGGGGATGCCTGGTTTGATGTCGTTACTAAAATCAGCTAGGCTTAGGGGAGATCATGTTTTGGGTTCAAATAACTACTGCTGTTTACTCTCATGGATGCACAAATTGTATCTACAGTTGACTCAGTTTTGCTTTCTTCTTCTGCTTGCACCTGTGTACAAGATGGCTTTTCTGACCCAGATAAACCTGCTAATAGGTCGCTAGTTCTTGCGAGGAGACAAGCATGCCTTTCTGGTTTATTTTCTTGCTGTATCACATTTGATATAACAGTCATCACACTGGAAAGAAATGAAAGAAGTTGTCAAAACAGCACCAGAGTGAGAATCTTTACAGTCTTTGGAAGATGTAGTAAAAGCAGAATGGAGGACAGTGGAGCTCCGACCGCTCATTGTATGTGAGTCTGAGATTGGAAGCTTGCAAAGTTTTTGTTCCCTATCAGTGCCCATCAGAGCCATGCAGAAAATTAACCGTGCCCTCTGAGGGTCATTTGAACTTGGACTGACTGCTGATTAAATCTGTTCCCATGGCAGAAAAGTTCCTGGGTGTAACCATGTGCTGTATAGACACAAATGAAAGTGCATTTTGAGAGCAGAAACTTCTGCCAAGGTCCATTTCAAAATGCCACATTTTTTTTTACACTGTTCAGCTCCTCAGTTTCATTAATTCCTTCTTGGCCCATGCCCCATGTCTCCTCTAAGTTTTCTCCAAATTAGACGGAGTAAAAAAACAACCCCGGTGAAGGTAAAAACAGAAATAGCTTGTAGAGAAAATAATTATTGACATCAACAGAAATAAAACGTCTTATTGTTCTACATTCTCTCAGCGATATCGGCTCGCTATATTGGGCGATCGGGCATTTGGAATTGAATTCTCAAAAGCTTTTCTAGTTTCTCTCTCACACTGTGTTCCCTGTTTTGTACTGTGAAAATGGAACCCATCTCCCACTCTCTTTCTGTCTCTCTTTTTTGTAATAGGCTCATCTTTCCTGCACTCTCTGCTCCCTCTATCTTTTGTGAGTCTGAATAAAGCAGCTAATGGTGCATGGAAATGGTAGCGGTGCTGTCACATCTATAGACTCTTTCTCTGTTATGTGTCGCAGTATGTAAGTGAAAATACACATTTACAATGAGAGGAAGCCATTCTTTCCTTCATCACCGTTTGTTGTAAACCACTTTATGCTTTATGACACATGTATGAATGGAAAAGAGGGGGTTACACAACAGAATTACTTGTGTGGTTTTCTTTTCTTTTTTTTTTCTTTTTAAAAAAAAAATATACAGTGTATTCCAACTGAAGCATGTGTTCCACAGTTGGTTCACAACTTTTGACAAAATGTATCATTGTAAGGCACTTCAGTAAATGATGCCTTGATGCCTGTTAGTTATCCTTTCATGTGTGGAATACATGTCTACTTTAATTAAAGAAAACTTTCAGCTGCTGTATCATATTTACCTGCAGCTGATCAGAGAACACAACTATTCTGAATTAAGGACATGTTGCTGCTGTTGTTGATGATTATGGTGACGATGATGTCTTTTTCATCAGGTTTACATCCGCATCCTGGATAATGAATGGAACGTGTACAGACGGTACACTGAGTTCAGGGAGCTCCACAACCACCTGAGGTCCCAGTTTCCACAGGTGGACACTTTCAACTTCCCACCGAAGAAAGCCATAGGGAACAAGGTGAGCCCAGTTAAGCTGTCGGGCTGCCTCATTGATTTGTCCACTAAATGAACCATCACGTCAGGTAATATTCCTGATCTTTTTAAAGAATGCATCCTTGATTTTCAGGGTAACATCACAATGGCAGGTTTCTGCTTCTCCTCATTACTTACCATTGTCTATTAATTTTATTGATTCAAATGACAATATGAAGAGTTCTTTTAAAATTTTGATCTCAATTTTTTTGTCCTGGAGAGGAGGTTAGTAATTGGCTCGTCAAAGCCTTTACTGCCACAAAAAACAGCCTCCTTCTCATCAGTTTGGTACTGCAGATGAGCATACATTGTGTGATAATGTAGATATTTTTTATTGAAACAATTATGTAATAGCTGGCTTTAAAAATTTATGTCAGTCATTGAACATTTATATCAGCCTCTAAATCTGTAACCTCTGCAGTGGGACTACAGTGATGGTCAGATGGAGGGAACCATCCCCAAATTGCTTCCACCACTGTGTTGTCTGTCTCCATCTTTACCAAAATACACCCATGTGTGCATATTTACTTTAGTTTCTTTGGGAATATTTGGAATTTCATTGATTTCCTGGAGATTTACTTTAACCATTATTTGTCTAACCTACCCTCCCCCCCCCCACAAAATGCATGAAAACTTACTTATCAGCAATTTCATTATTATGATAATTATTATTATTATCATTATTATTGTGGTCTGCACTGTTTGCTTTGCATTTATTAAAAAAAATACACCCCCTGTACCCCCATCCAGTAAAAATACCAACTTTTTTCTTTCTGAGAGAGAACAAACATTGAATGCAATATATAAATTAAATAAAGGTATTACTTTAAGTGCAGGCATTGCCAATGCCAATCAGTCTCCTACTTATTTACAATGACTTACTTCCATTTTGGACACACACACACACACACACACACACACACACACACACACGCACATCCATACTTCTCATGTACTTGGGACAGTTGTGGCCTAAGGTCTTCATGGTTCTCCTCCTACTCTTCACTAGAAGCACTTCCCCAACTCCCCACTCCACTCCCTCTCCGTTTCATTCTGTGTCCCTCCAACGTTTGAGAGATAATTTGGTTCTGACCTGGATTCTCTGGCTGGTTGGATTTGATGCTGCCACTGCCAAAAGCTGCAGTCCTGGCTTTCTACCTTCAAAGACACTGTAGTTTCACAGCTGGATACTGGTATAAATGCTGAGTTGCAGGCCCTGGTTCTATGAAGAAAGGTTGGGTGTGTATTGCATTTGCGTGTGGGGTCATGTGGAAGTGCAAGCGTCTGTTTAATGGCCTCAACAGTCCTGTGTCTTAGAAAGCAGTCTAAAAGTGCATTACACTGCGGGTTTGTGAAAATGATTGGTCTTCCCCATCTGTAGGAAGTAAGCTGTCACTGCAGAGGAAACAGCCTTGGATTTGTTATTTTCTTTTCTAAGTCAGAATGCTACACACATCTGAAAAGCAACTGGCTTTCAGGCTAAAAATGAACAGATGTCATCAGCCACTTGCCTTTTCTTTTCCGTTTTTCCTTTCTTCTTTTCCTTTTATATTATTTTAATCAGATATGTTGCTTTTTTTTTGTTGATTTCTTTTTCTTTTGTGTTGTGCTCTTATCTGTCAAATTTCCATGTAATTTTCTGCTCCCAATTCCCTTCTCCCTGAAATACTATTGTGTTGGCTTGCCATTTCAACACAAGGCAATTTAATCAAGGAGGTGTCTGCGTACTCATACTGTTTTTTACATTCTCTTTAACTCTTCTCTATCATCCATCCATAAAAACAGTCCAGATGCATCAGATCCTGTTTTACATCCACACCACATCCTCTCAGTATGTAACCAATTAATAGAAAAACATTGCATGTCATGCTATGGCAGGCCTGCATTGCAGCTATCCTCACTTTTTGCCTGTTTAAATGTGTTCACATGGGAACCATTCATAAAAAAAACTGCTGAATTGGATGCTGAAAAACGCCAAAGGATTGTGCTAGGTTGGCACAAGTTCCTGATGGAGTATTTATGGATATCATTTTTCCCTATATTGAATGAAGACTTCATTTAGCTTAACCGAGCCCACTGTAGAGTGTATCAATCAAAATTTAACAGATAATGATTTTTTGACAGTTGAAAATCCTCAATTTTATGTTCTTTATTTGTATTTACTTTAAACCTTTGTATGAGTAGTCAGTGGCGAGCAGGTACCAGCAAAAATTCATCACTAAATGACCCCGCCCCTCCCACATGCACACACACACACACACACACACACACACACACACACACACACACAGAAGTGGAGGATTCTTTGGTTACTCAAAGGACTGGTGTGGGAGATCACAAAGTTCATGCTGGGTGTGTTGGCCAGACCACCACTTAAGGCCACGGTCAGAGGAGGAGGAATGAGGACAGAGGTTGGCAGGTTTAGGTTCTTTATTGCAGTCAAACAGACATTCAACTGGCAATAGGGCATGCATGGAGATATTGCGTGGGGTGTGTGGTTTCTACAAAAGACAAGAATATCACTATTAGCCGTTAACAGGGAGAGCACCGTGTGCAGCCAGCACAATCCACCAGGTGACACAATGCCGAAATACAATAAAATGAACAAACCGGAAATATGATAATAAATCGTGCTTTTATTCTGAGAGGGCTCCCGCTAGCTTGCAGCTACATACTGTATTAACTCCCCAATTGTAACGCAACATACGATCAACACATAGAGAAACAATGACGGGGCGCAATTAACGGGCATTGACTTCCGTGATTGTGGCTGGGTAGCCAATGGGAATTTTCAAGAGATGGGTGGCGACGGAGCTGCTTGCAGGAGTCTTGACCCGACGCTAACCACGCCGACACTTCAAACAGTGATGCTACATGTACACCAATACAAACACTCCTGTTCGCTTATGGCCTTAAAAGTGACTACTTATATTTTCATTAATGCACAACCAAACGTAACCCTCTGCGCGAACTGCGCGCTGCTGCCATTAAACCCGGTGCTGAACTACTCACGGGTGGGCGTGGCTAGCATCATGCACACAGCCGTGAGCTACCTGCCAGAACACTACAAAAAAAAAATCACACTTAGATAAAACATGCAACACTTTTTGTGGCCTTTTCTACACACACACTGTACTTAACAAAGTGACAGCACCGAGAGACAGAGCTAAAGTTGTCATAGAGCATCAGTTATGCTATGGATTTAAGTCATTTGGAATGCTATGGAAAAACGTTGTGCACCTTCGCACGTGTCAGCAAACCTGTGCACACACACACACACACACACACGTTTTTGAGATTATCTTTGCTAATGTTTGACTGACTTCTCAGGCAGCTTGCATGTCAGTGCCCTGTGATTTGGCTGTTAATCTCCTGCCTTGTGTGGTGTCAGAACTCATCACCAGCACAACACAGGAACTTGCTAGGAAGGTGAATCACAGAGGTGTGAACCAGATGTGGGCTTAACTCCAGAACTCTCCACATGATGATACATCTGACAAGACAGGCATTTGAACCAGCAGAGAGCAGATGTACACTCACTCAGCCACTGCCAGTAGGTACACCTGGATCAAGCTAGTGCAGTTTATACAGTAACAACTGTGAACATTTTTGGGGAAAGGGTTTCAAAACACTTGGGACTTATCGTCCCTAGTATGTTCTTGGGGCTGTTTGTACTGAGAGGCATTCCTTATATTGTGCCCATCCCATTTTGATTAATTACTTCGACACAATATTTTGATAAATATCAGTATAATCAGGCGCAGTTTGTATGAACCATAAATTACAGCCTCCAAAGTAACCATTAGAATACTATACATCAATGCAGAACAAAATGAACATTCTAATCGTCATGAAAGGAAAATATATTTCTGAGTTAATGTCTTTTACTGCATCAAGGCTGACATATTGTGCTTCTAGTCAACATGGAGCCCCTTCCATAGTTTCTTTACGCTGAGCATTTTGTTTCGCAAAATACTAGTTCTTGCAGGGCCTTCCATGCAATTGTGCTATTTCTTGGTGTTTTTCAGACAATGTCAGCTGAAGCAGAGTGAATACCATCCATCAATCCATCCATTTTCTACCTCTTATCCTGTTAAGGGTCGCGGGGTGGGGTGGTGTGGGGGGTGGAGCCTATCCCAGCAGCCTTCGAGCGTGAGGCAGGATACACCCTGGATGGGTCGCCAGTCCATCGCAGGGCCAACACATATAGACAGACAACCAGTTGCTCTCACAGCCACGTCTATGGCCAATTTAATGCATCCAATTAGCCAGGTCCCCTCTTGCATATTTTTGGACTGTGGGAGGAAGCCAGAGAACCCACACGGGCACAGGGAGAACATGCAAACTTCACACAGAAAGATCCTTGCGCCCAAGCTGGGGCTCGAACCCGGAACCTTCTCAGAGCAAATAATTTTAAACTAATAAATGTTAAATCATGATGGTATGAAAATGAGTATATGGAAATCAATAGGCGGAAATGTGAAGCGAAACCGTCACAGCTGTTGCATTGTACACTCAAGGCTAAAGTGCAGGTTATATAACCACACAGACTTAGCTGACTGTGTCCATTCAAGGTATAAATTGGCCTGATATTTCAATAAAATGTGGAGAGTTTGTGTTTATGCATGCACACAATAGCCATTGTCTCCTACTTACTGCTTTCATATCAGTTATTTTAGTTTCCATATCAAGCTGCAATAACTTTGCAAGCACAGCTGAGGATTGTCAAAAAATATATAATCTTTACTCAAATGGTGAACAAACCATTTTATGGTTATACTAGTACTGTCTGCGTTTACATTTGCACCCTATTCAGCCAACTTGCAAGAAGCCAATTTACAAGATGCCGTTTTCTTTTTTCCAATATTAGTTTCACGTTTTCTCTCTTCCCCCTCTACGCTGCATATTGGTTATTCTGCTCTGAGTAGACAGACATATCATTAATCATCTTTCATATGCTTATTTTGCTCCTAGGTTGGCTACTCAACTGTGCTTGAATCAAGCAACATTTAGATGAGTTAAGAAACATAACACTTACACAACACAGGATTTAAGCAGGATAGATGCTTGCCTATCCTCAAGTACTTACTTCTCCTGCGTCACTTCTTTGTTAATTTTTTTTAAAAGAATGCTCTTCAATCATTCCTCCAAATTATTTTCTAGTTGTACAATAATTTAACACATGTAATTTGTTAAGTTGTTAAAATGTATTAAAATTGCTGACAGTGAAACACATTAGCTCTCAATATATATAATTAGCAGTCATGTAAATAATCAGGGAATCCTCACATGGATTCATGCCCTATAGGGAGAATAATTGGCTGGCCATTGGCTGAGACCCCTGACACTTTTCGCTGTGGCCCAAACAAGGATTTGTCACCAGTGAAACTTTGCCTTTTTGCCTAATTTGTTCATGCACGTCTCTCTTGTCCCATCAATGAGCTAATGAGACTCAGCCTCTCTGTTTCTCTGAGTGCTTGAGGCCAGATTGTCCTGCTGTGTAACCTAACAATACCGATGTAACATGCACAGCTACACACACACACACACACACACACACACACACACACACACACACACACACACACACACACACACACACACACACACACACGGCCTGTGACAGCTCTTAACCAGCTGATTTGTCAGGGGTCTGGCCAGGCATGCAGGCTAAATGTTCCCGAGTTGCGCCTGTCAAATCTCTTCTGATGCTAGCACTGAGACCGCAAAGGGGCAGGATGATGACATCAAAGCCACGTTGCTGTCAGACCCCAGAGTCCAGCTGTCAGGTTTCCTTACTGGATGCATCTCATCCAGATTTAGTTGGGTTTTTTTCTTTTGTCCAAAGGCATTTTCTTTTTCTGCTCCCTTAATATCAATGTCTCTCATTTGTCCACTCATATCACTTTCTCCCTTCCTGTTCACTCACATCACTCCCCCCCAGCCTTCTGCTTTGAAAACATTGCTTCATTTTTGATGTGGCTTTAATCTCTCGCTTATTCCCTCCAGTGCCACAAATGGAGACATTGTGAATTTATTTTCCAGGAGGTACAAATTAAAGGAGAGATGTGTGTAAAATAATTTCTAGGTGAAATCTGCACTCTGTCTTTGAGAGAGATCACGCTCTGTTATGTAAACTGCGCACGGAACAGTGATATAAACCTGTTCAGAAGTATTTGCACATGTTGTTCATATGATATCAGCAATTACAGACTATTTACAGTTGTATTATTTGCTTGGGACCTCCTGTATACATTTTTCTGACATTTGTGTAACGGTCCCGTGTGTAGTTCTTTCGATAATAACATAAGTATATTGCAAATTCTTGTTTAAAGAATCATTTACTTTTGGAAATGTTTTTGTGTCTTGTAGAACAATTTATGATTCCTCCTAATATCAGTTGGCGTGTCCATGATTCCAGATTAGTCACACAAGTGAATGAAAAACTGCTCAGTTGTGGGTGCCACAAACTTTGGTAAGAGGGCAGTGGCATGCACTGATTATAAAATCAGCTGTGGGTGCATTATATTCACCATAAAGTGAAGTAAAAAAAAAAAAAAAAGATTAAAGTTCACACACTAGCCAAGTTAAAAAAAAAAAGGTGTGGGGGTAGAATTTACACTCACAAACACCTTCAACTAAACACTCACACAGTCTTTTTGACTTTTTGATCAGAAATATTGTTTCCGGCCGCACCAGAAATCTCTTTTATGCTTGAGCTTCAACATTCTACATGCTTTCCATTGGTGGAAACCTACAATACTGATTGCCACTCCATATGTTGTTATTTCCAGTATGTCCAGCACCTATGCAAGCCTACCTTTGTTTTGTTTTGTTTTTTGCAATACCTTGGATGAACAAATACCATCACATCTAATATTTGGCAACAATCTTTGATTCTGCTGATATCCCTATATCAGACATACTGTACTTATCATAAAATGCACTATTGGTGTCATGTTAGAGGCTTTCTATGAGAAGATATTTTTTATGGTTAATCCCATCAATTTGATTGCAACCTGGTGTGCAAAAGAAATGAGCCGACCAAGTGGTTCACTCACGAACAATAATATTTCATTCTGCACTGATAGGCTTGTGGATGACATTGGTAGCAAAGGCAAGATGATGATGAAAGTTAGTCATACTGCTGATTTTGGGATGGAATAATACCACAGACTTCTTCAGTACCAGATGAAAATCACAGCTGGGGAGGGACTACATGACTTTTGATCACTTTGATTCTAGTTCCATTATATAAGAGTCTCAAAAGGTAATCATACCAGAAAAATGTGTACTTACACAAGTACAATTTGCTCGTAGCTGTCGTCCCCCTTTGTAAATCTTAAGGGAGTAAAAGGGGTGCCTAGGCTGCCCTAATTAATTAATCAGAAACTAAAATCTGAATTATTAACTAATCTTAGTATGTTGTGTTGACATATTATGCAATATACATGTTTTACGCTTTTGATTATGACAAGAAGACATTGTGGAGGTCTTGTATGAGCATTTCTGAATTGCCTGTGATGTTTTATGCATGGCCAAGACCCACGTTGTGGTGAGTGTGTATAAGCTGCATTGAGAGAACAGCCTGTTCAGCCCTGCTGTCCACTCTCATTTGATTCAAGTGTACCGCAGGTTCAAATCCGTGCTCTCGTTGATGTTTAAAGAGGTGACCTGAGGGATGCTCTCATCTTTTTCTTAAAATTTCAGCTGCATAGTGAATGTTAAGTTGAGAAACCTTTGGCCTGGGGCCACCGTTGCTACATCTCGGCATGCTTCACTGTAGCAAAATGAAGCAAAAAGACACAGCAGGAATTTATATCAGTGTATACACACAGTATTTCCAGAATTCCAGGCAGCATCAAAGTCTTGGTCAAGTGAATTGATTTTCTGTGGTGGGAGGGTGTGGGTTGGGTGGGTTGATACAGTGGGGTGTAGTTACTTTTCACTTAAGAAAGTCTTGAGTATGTTTGTTGCCGGGCAACATTTAGTTCTTCAGACATACTATCGAGAATGTTTTTTCTTCCTTGAATGGAGTAATGCTGGCAGAAAATTCCTCAGCAGTGGACACCTAACGCATAGATGACTACTTGACTATTCTCTTCCATTGACAGCTCCCCTCTCCTGCTTATCTATCCTCTCTAGAAAGTGACATTTAGCCATGTGTGCTTTTGCATGTGCATCCTATTTCTCTTTTGGCTTTTACATGATTATTTCAAGATCCCATTTCCTGGACATGTTTCTCACACATCACGACATGAGTTAATGTACGTTGCTCATCTGCATTCATATAGAGATGTATCTTATCTTGCAGCCACGTGACTTCTAGAAGGGAGAGTGATAGAGTTGGGTGCAAATAAAGCATTTGATAGCTTTCTGTGCCTTCTCCTACTGCACTGGTTGTACAGGATGTGAGTAGTGTCTGTAGAAGACAGAATTAGGCCATAAGATGCTTTTATAAAGCCCCACTCACCTTCATGAGTTGTATGTGCCTGAACATGTGCTTTCCTACCAGCTAGATTATAATAGACTGATTTAGTCTCCATAAAGTAACACTTGGAGGTAAAAGGAGGAGAAGAGCCAAAGAGAGAAGGGTTTACGTAGATGGATGTAAGCAGACAGCTGGAGAGAGGACAGTTGCACTAGCATCAGTGTGTCACAGTGGTTCCTCCTCTGACTTCCTTTCTACTAACAAGAAGCAGCACCTGGCTTCTTCAGCCCTCCTCTCTGTCTCCACAAGAGGATGAATCTGTCAGAATGTCCATTAGTGTTATTGCTGCTCTGACATCCATGAATGCAGTCAGGGTGTCCCTTACTGTGTTGACATAGCATGAAACCCACGCTGGCACACACAGCCTAATCTGACACATCAGATTTAGCCGCTCTTTTCTACCCTGCATGCAGCAGAGTTCAGACACCATCCACCTCTACTTATCCATGACTTTGGGTAACAGTGAACCTCTTCTTGCTATTTTCAAAGTTCATTTTTCATTGTAATGCTTTGCTAACTGTCTGATGAGTATGACCAGGCTATTGAGGTTAAAGACTAACATTTAAGTACTCTTGGGAAATCAGGTCGAGCACAGTCTAAAGTTTTGCTCAGCAGTGTGGAGACCTACTGTACCGTGGCTTTAATTTCTTATAACGATATCTCTTGACTGTTTTCAGCACCAGGGAGCAGTGAGGAATCATTTCCTCGTCCCTGATTCCTACAATAGCCTGCTGCTCACCATTCTTAATAGCTAGAAATCTTGCCATAATCTTTGACCAAAATCTCAACCTTGCTAAATTCAAATCCCTGCTTTCACCCAGAGACCTAGTACTACTTATACATACACACATCTTATTGTGTCTGGACTACTGTGACTCTAAACTGGGCAGCCCCGTCCCTCCTCCTCCCTCCTGGCTGCAACTTCCTCAAAATACTGCAGCCAGACTATAAATACATGCCATCCCCAATCATAGCCTTCCATGCATTCCTTCACTTGCTCTCTGTAAACTTTGGAATCAATTTAAAAGTACCTCTGATAAATTACAGAAGGCTCTTCAATGTCTTTCCACTCTGTAGTGTACATCTCAGGACTCCTTCACCTCTGAACAGTCTCAGATTTCCATGATCCGGATGCACTTGTGTGCAGCGTGTTTGAAATTTAAGAAGTTTTCAAAATGTTGCCATCGGTCTCTGCACCGCCACTTATGAAATTTGCCAATGAAACAAATAGGACAGTGTAAACAATTCACACCATGCTCTCCATGCTTAACAATGTATGATAATTATTGCAAAGTATTTTTGTATGCTTGTCAGAAAAGAAATTGTGCTCTTCCTTAAGGGCAAGAAAGACCTTGATAAAAAAAAAAATTGTTTTAGTAACTTTTTCTCCAGATTACAAGTTGAGATGCATCTGATTTTTTGTTTTTGTTTTTTACTACTTAATGAAAGAAAAGGCTAAGTGATTGAGTATTATTATTATTATGATTATTGTATGGAATTGATAACAAATTGAACGCTGTATGTTGCATACACATTTTAAACACGAGCTCATCTCTCAACATCATGTAAGGCATGGCAGACATGTTCTAGTTTCTCAGTAGCTTTTGTTACAGACTGTGTTTGTTGCCTTGTTGCAATCCAATTTTCAAATGTAGGGCAGTGAAGACTTGAATTTCATCATATTTATTTCAGAAACATTGCTGGTAGTATAAGTGTGAGTGTCACTGTGCCTGGGAGAAAAGCAGCTTGCATCTATGAACATCCTCAGACATTTGTAGATTAATTAACCTGAAACCTAAGTCATTTTAATTGTTTATTGGTATTGCATACAATTATGGATAATATTCGACAGCCATTCAACCTGAAACAGTTCTTATGGAGTCTGTATTTTTAGGCAACACAATGGAATTCCCTTGGGACTTGGATTTTAGATCAAAAGAAAAGCTGAAGTTTCAATTCAGGAAAATTTTGGCATCTTGCTTGGGGTGTTTGTCCCAGGCTCTGACACTAGAGAGTAAAACAGAGCTCTGGCCAGGCTTTGTTCTGAGCCTTGCTGGACCAACCAGCCACGCGTGCAGTGGCCATGTGGCTGCATGCCCCAGCCTCCAGTCTGACATCAATGTAGGTCTCACTTTTCACGCTGCTGTCTGTTTTCCTTTAACATTAGCAACCAAATATGAACATTTGACTGTATTTTGATTATTAGGGCCTTAGCCTAAAGGTACTTCAGGTGAAGATCCTATTATGTTTGTTTTGTTTATTACTGAATGTTGGCCATCACTTATCATGAGAAATTATTCAAAGTTGAAGGCCTGATTACTGGAGGTTTTACTGACAAATCAAAGTCTGCTAGTTTTAACCACATCATTAAATTTTGTCACATCATTAAAGTTCCAAGGTAGTGTTCACATTTACATGAATATCTGTACCAACACTGGAGCCTGGGACTCTTGGTACTTTTCATTCTCTTTAGAAACAAAAATGTAATTTCATTTCATATTTAGTTAATTTCACTTTCAGTTAGCTTCAGCTGCTTGGGAGACTTTCAGGCTTTTACTTTTACTTAAGACTGTATTTGGCTTGCTGTTGTGAGCTTGAATATTTTGCAGGCTCACATGATCTTACTATCTCTGTAATAGATACTTTAGTCTTTCAGTCAGTACCAAAATTTGGTACTGACTTTAATATTGTGAAGTCCTGCTTGTTTCTTCATGAGACTTTGCTGTTGGCCATTTTTACAATAAATGCATAAAAACAAATATTGAACACTGGAAGAAACTCCTGTTATAAATTGATGGATTAAAACAGATTGATAAAACAGTTGTTTTTGTTTTTTTTACAGTTTTTTTTCTGTATATCAGAAAAATGAAAGAAATTTGTGTATGACAACACACTTTTCTTTGATTTAAAAGTGGCATGTGCAGCTTTCACCTTAGCTTCCAAGTAATCAGTCGCTGAGAACCAACTGTGCCCTCTTAGTTTGTGTCTGTCTCTTTCAACAGGATGCCAAGTTTGTGGAGGAGAGGAGAAAGCAGCTCCAGGGCTACCTTCGCATGGTGATGAACAAACTGATCCAGACACTGCCGGAGTTCACAGCCCAACCAACCAAAGAGACTCTGCTGTCTCTGCTGCCTTTCTGTCTGTAGGTGGACACACAGCCATGTTTGATAAAATATCTAAGCCAGCGCGTGCAGCTGTGTGTGTGTGGTTGAGAGACATCTAAGAAGAGGTGTCACCACATGTGGGCAGGTTCAAGGTTGCTGTCTGTGAATGACTGCCGCATTGTTTCAGAAATGTAAACAACATAATTTAAAGAAGAGTAATTGGGAAATGTGATAATAATTAGGAATGAATCATTGGGAAAAAAAGGTTGTCTAGTCAGTCTGACATAGTTTTGAGAGTTGAATTAAACTTAAGATAGCGTACTAACATTCATCAACAGTTTTTTTTAGAAATTGGGGATAAGCATTTGAGAAAGAATGAGCTGCCACAGCTGCTGTAGTCGTAGATACAGGGTACAAACCAGGAAGATTAGCGTCACTCAAAATGCACAAATCCCTCGAAAACACACTCCTGCATTTTCTCACATTTTACACTCATTCACATATTCACACATACAGTGTATACAATATATGGTCTTTGAAACACATGCGCGCGCACACACACACACACAATTGTTAGCTGTCCATTTTGTCCGATGATGATGCTTGCTCCAGGGGTGGGAAGGGGTTCAACACCACTGCCGTTGGTGCCATTTCTCGTGGGCGTTGAGCCCGATCCTTGAGCTGCACAGCCGTCCACAGGTGGAGCAAGTGTAACTGTTGTTGAATTTCCTGGAATCCCCCTCTGCTTTGTGTTGTGTGAATTATGGACAGACACTCTCTTCAACCTTAGACCAGACTTTATTTCCTGTGTTCAGCATAAAAATGCGCTGGTCAGTCAACATAGGCACAGCAATGTGGCACAGCTCATGGGAACTGTCCTCGCATACTGGCACTGTGCTGATGTCACAGTCAGTATTTATATTCTGAGGAGAGACCTGACAACCAGTGCAGTTTCACAATACCTGAACAAACTAAAATATGATTGGTTGTGATTATTGCAAGTGGAATTAACCACAAAACTCAGTTACACCGGTCTCGCCTCACAGCAAGAAGGTTCCGGGTTCGAGTCCCGGCTCGGGCATGGGATCTTTCTGTGTGGAGTTTGCGTGTTCTCCCTGTGCCTGCGCGGATTCTCTCTGGGTACTTCTTCTTCCCACAGTCCAAAGACATGCAATTGGGGACGAGGCTAATTGGAGACTCTAAATTGACCGTAGGTGTGACTGTGAGTGTGAATGGTTGTCTGTCTCTATGTGTTGGCCCTGCAATGGACTGGCGACCTGTCCAGGGTGTACCCTGCCTCTCGCCCGTAGATGCTGGGATAGGCTCCAGCCCCCCGCGACCCTTCACAGGAATAAGCGGAAGAAAATGGATGGATGGATGGACTCAGTTACACAAGAGAAGCCGGATGTCAGGGGGATGCCAGCTGCCCATTGATGTCACTGTGTGCACTTTTCGGAACGTCGGTCTCAGTTGGTTTGGTGTATTCGAGAAACTGCAGTGGCACAGGTGGCTTGCCAGGCTGATCTATCAAGTGCCAGAGTTTCAAGCTGCATGGGGTTGATATTAACTCGCTTTAGGAGGTCTCTGGTGTAGTCTGGGAAGCATTTGTTTTGGCCTCCAGTGGCATGCTTTGCTCCTCTCAGTTGGCCATAGAGGACTTCACGAGGCATGTGGTGATCAGGCATACCGATGGTGTGCCCTAACCAGCGAAGATGTTTCTTGGCCACAGCTGAGTGGTGTTGAGGATCTCTGTATGGGGGACTTGATCTTCCCAGGACAGGCCGAGTATCTTTTGTAAGCAGCGGATGGGGAAGGCCTCCAGGTTGCCGGTGGAATGGAATAGAATTCTGCTCAATAGAGGTGACACACACTGGCTGGAAAAGCAGTTTCATCAGTTGAACGTCATTTCATTGGTGTTGTGAGAGCAAAGAAGAACAACCACAAAGTATTTTCACATAATTTTTGGGAAAAAAAACAAGTCAAGTGTGCTAATTGGAATATAATTGGACGTTTGAAATACCTGTAAACACCTCAGCTGTCAGCTGGTATGAGATCGAGTTGGACCAACATACAGTACCTTGATAATACAGTTGGGGATTGATTTATTCCATTTAACAAGGAAATTGAACAACACTTTCAGGGGAGGTATACTCATGGCAAGTGTTTCAGCCAAAACATTCTGTTTTCTTGATGGGCGTGGAGAAAGCAGAATGCTGTAAAGTTGTTCATTTTTCTTTAAAAGTCTTTGACTTTAAAATCTGTCATTTGAAATTGACTTTGGTGTATGATGCCAAAGTTGAACCAGAATAAAATGTGATCCCAACCAGCTGTAAAGCGGCATACTGCCACCTACCCTCCCAGAAGCACACATACTTCTGTCAATAAGTCAGTTCTTCACTGGTTCTTGGACAACGGTCAAGTTAATTTACCTAACTGCATGTCTGCA
This sequence comes from Aulostomus chinensis, assembly GCF_037954235.1. Lineage (NCBI taxonomy): Eukaryota > Metazoa > Chordata > Actinopteri > Syngnathiformes > Aulostomidae > Aulostomus > Aulostomus chinensis. The sequence goes on from NC_141342.1 coordinate 8,139,719, forward strand.
TGTGTGTGACGGCTCATGTTTTAAATGGTGATTTTAGAGGTGGGAAAATGAAAAACCTGTAGGCTGATTAAGGGAGTTTTCAGAAAGAAATCCTAAAATATGAATGATCCTTGGCAACATCAGTTCATTACCACCACTGAGGTGCCCTTGAGCGAGAAACTTAACCCTGACTGTCCCAGTGGACCTGCTCAATGGCAGCAGATCAGACTGCTTTAGTTGTACTTATCAGCTTCCATGTGTGAATGTTAATAACTTGTACAAATACAATCAGGGCGTTCCAGTGTAAGAGATCATCACCCTCTGTGAACTACCCTTAATAAAAAATGGGGGGTGGGGGGGGGGTGGAGAAGGTGAATTTTCACTTACACCAAAGTGTGTTGTTGGTTTTTTTTGTCCGACCTTGTGATTTAACAGTTCCACAGCTGAACGGTGACTACATTATAGCTGGAATATTACAAGGAACCTCCTCTTCATCCTGTTTCTTTCAGCCACTTGCAGAGTTGACTAATTATGCTCAAAATCAGTTTGTGAACAGAGCACATAAATAAATTCATATCCTGCAGTAAAGTGCAGCATGAGTTACGTGGAGCTGAACTGTGAAGTCCAGACCTTTGTTTCTTCTGCAGCAACCCAATGCAAGGAGAAAATGCACTGACACTGTGGTTGATTATTGAACGAAATTGCTTGTGTGAAAGCACTGGCGAGGAATAGCCAAATTCTAGGCTGTGAGTGGAATAGCCTACTAGCACACTATTCATATTAACATCAAACTGAGAATGGAGTGTTTCAGCTTCATACTGTGTGAATCTTGTGAATGTGAGATACTAGATTAGCAAGAATTTGGTGTAATGCTTCATGCACCATTTCAGAACATACAAACTGTCCCACAATGGACTTTCTCTTTACTCTGAACAATGGCAGTCAGGTTGTACTTTTCACCTTTCACTTTTCACACAACAAACAAGAGTGATTCCTTTGTTAGGAATATGGAGTGTGAAACTCCACCCTCTGGTTTGTGTGTAGAACATTCTGTTATCACAATACTGATTGTCAATTTGGTAGGAAGGATGTTAGCATCCAGTTCTAAACACACATCAGCTTTGGTTTTGGCTCCCAGTGGTCTTAGAAATGGGGGAACATAATTGGATTTTGAGTGATATCATTGACATCAAGAAAGTCTTTGAATTTGACATTGAATGACATTAATGGATGTGTGTCCCCACATGCTTTTTGAAGTAATCTACGCTACACAATGACACAGAACTCCCATGTACCAATAAGGGTACCGGAAATTAGTACACACACACACATACATACACACACACACACACACACACACACACACACACACACACACACACACACACACACACACTAAGGTTTACTGTCCTTATTAGTACAAGCCCTAGTCCTAATCCTAACCTTAACTAAACTCAGCTCACACCTTAACCAAGAACGCCCTCCTTGTTTTGCTGCATTAGGACTGGTCTTTGTTCCCTATGAAGATCAAGGCTCCTGCTAAAGTGAATACTTATACCTGAAAGGGGTCCCGTAGGCAACAACACCATCACACATGGGCACACACACGCATGTTCACGCACGCATAAACACACACACACACTAATAATGTACAGTTGTTTTTATCTTTATTTCAAAAACAAACAGCAATGATATGAAGCAAATACACAGACTCTTCAATAATTCAACAGTTTTTCTTTTATAAACAATTTTCTTTGCAATGAACAATAAATGTAACATCTTCTGATTCACTGGTCATTAAGAGCCTCGTCTGAAAAGTCTCCACAGCCAATTTCTCTTCTTCTTCTTCTTTGTCCCCTTCTTCTGCTTGATCCTTTTAATTGAGGCCTGGTCTTTGAGATTCAGCTCGTTCTGCAGCTGCCAGATATGGGTCCCAGCCTCATCCAAAGCCAGGTCCTTGCGTTCCAGCTCAGTCTGCAGCTGAATGGTGTTGGTCCTGAGCTGATCCAGAGGCTGGTCCATTTCATTAAGCTTGGTCCAAGCCTCCTTGAGCATAGTCTGCAGGTGGCCCTCCAGGTGCTTTACCTTTGTTCTGGCATCATCCACAGCCAGGTCTCTTTGTTGGAGCTCATTCTGCAGCTGCAAGATATGGGTCCCAGCCTCATCCAAAGCCAGGTCCTTGCGTTCCAGCTCAGTCTGCAGCTGACTGGTGTTGGTCCTGAGCTGATCCATAGGCTGGTCCATTTCATTAAGCTTGGTCCAAGCCTCCTTGAGCACAGTCTGCAGGTGGCCCTCCAGGTGCTTGATCTTTGTTCTGGCCTCATCCACAGCCAGGTCTCTCTGTTGGAGCTCATTCTGCAGCTGCCAGATATGGGTCCCAGCCTCATCCAAAGCCAGGTCCTTGCGTTCCAGCTCAGTCTGCAGCTGACTGGTGTTGGTCCTGAGCTGATCCATAGGCTGGTCCATTTCACTAAGCTTGGTCCAAGCCTCCTTGAGCATAGTCTGCAGGTGGCCCTCCAGGTGCTTTACCTTTGTCCTGGCATCATCCACAGCCAGGTCTCTTTGTTGGAGCTCATTCTGCAGCTGCAAGATATGGGTCCCAGCCTCATCCAAAGCCAGGTCCTTGCGTTCCAGCTCAGTCTGCAGCTTAATGGTGTTGGTCCTGAGCTGATCCATAGGCTGGTCCATTTCATTAAGCTTGGTCCAAGCCTCCTTGAGCACAGTCTGCAGGTGACCCTCCAGGTGCTTTACCTTTGTCCTGGCATCATCCACAGCCAGGTCTCTTTGTTGGAGCTCATTCTGCAGCTGCAAGATATGGGTCCCAGCCTCATCCAAAGCCAGGTCCTTGCGTTCCAGCTCAGTCTGCAGCTGACTGGTATTGGTCCTGAGCTCACCCATAGCCTGGTCCATTATATTTAGCTTGGCCCAAGCCTCCTTAAGCACATTCTGCAGGTGGCCCTCCAGGTGCTTTACCTTTGTCCTGGCATCATCCACAGCCAGGTCTCTCTGATGGAGCTCTTCCTCCAGGTAGGACAGCATTGTTTCCTTCTCTTTCCGGATAACCTCCTCAGACGTCAGTCTGAGCTGTAGAGACAGTTTTTCTTCCTCCTGCTTCAAGACTTCAGCTCTCAGCTCCTGCATTTCTTCCTGAAGCTTCTGAAATGCCATCTTGAGGGATATCAGTTCCTGGTTTTCTGAAACCATCTCCTTCCGCATCAAGCGTCTTATAGACTTGGTCAGGTCACAATTTGTCTTTCAAATTCTTTCTCCGAGGTTTTTGTCTGTCACAGGATGTACAAATGTGAGAACATTTAAACAAAAGTATTATATGTACTCACATGCTTTCTGACATCATTTTTTTCTGAAATAAATTCCAAACTCATAAGCTGACAAACCCTCTCTGACTAATGTCTTTGATCTCCGAGATCTCTTTCATGTCGTCATTGGCATCATCTGTCTGCATCACGAGCATCCAAATTCTGACCTTGTTCTCTGGCCGACTCTGTCGTCGTCTCAAGGTGCCTTCCAATCACAGTGTGACCCACAGACAGTCAAGCCCAGCTTGTGCTGCATCAGACTCACCTGCATGCACACAGGCTCCTCCTGTCCCTGGAGCTGATAAATAAATGTCTGGGATTTATTTACATTATATATATATATATATATATATATATATATACACATATATATATTAATGTAAATGTTACACACACACACACACACACACACACACACACACACACACACACACAAACAAACAGTTCTAGTTAGAGGAAGAAACAAATGCATGGGTAGACTCTGGATGGTTGTGACTTTAATAAGATAAGGAATATGTTTTTTTTTCTTCGAAGAATTCCACACAGCAATATTATTATAATCAATATTCCATGTTGTACATTTCCAACAGCAGTATGCAGGAGCGGACTCAAAGGCCTATAAACCTCAGAAGCAAAGATGTCTCATTATTTTGTCTGTACTGAGGGGCTTAGTAATCACATCTCTTATTCACATATCCCCAAGCTGAAATAGAAACTGCCCTATTGTATATTATTGGATGACAAGAAATATTAGTGTCAACCGAGCAGAATGTAGTGCTATTCTCTCTGTATTCGTTACATCTTTCTTCATTATTACAAACCTGCTTTATTGTATGTACAGATAATGGATGAATGGTTTCTGAGGAACAGAGCTTCAGTGAAGAGGGACTGTTGTATACTCTAAAATAATGTCAACAATTCAGTTAGTGCAGCAAAAAAACAAAAAACTCTATTAGTAAAATTGCATGATGACTATTTGAGTATTGTATCATCTAACGTGGCTGCAAACATGTCTGTTTTTGATGAGATTCAAGAGTGACAGCTGACATAGTGTTGATGGTTAAGGTCTTCCTTTCACATCTGCTGCTCTGTCAGAAGCCTGTTGTGATTTGCTCTGACACTGGAATTGTCACTGCCATGACTTTGTGGAATATTAGGTGATGTTTGATCAGCCAGATCATCAAACCTTTCTGTGTGTGTATGTGTGTGACTTCATAATAAAACTGCTCTGTTGCCTGCCACTGATGTCATCATATTTGATGGTTAATGCTACAAAACAGAGAGAGACAATGTGATGACCACAGACAAAAAGTAGTGACCTGCAGCCATGACAGGCTGGTGACGCAAAGTTAACAGGTTAAATTTTAACTTTAAGTAATGAGATTGAGAGTATCATTGATTAATGAAAAGTATAGGAAATCCTCTAGAAGGTTGGGACCAGATTCAAGAATGTTCATAAGGGTTTCACATAAAATCATGATCATTTTAACTACATTGGTTTAATTTAATTTGTGTTTAAACTAGGGATGTACCTGTCCAACTCTTTCACTCCCAATCCCAATACCTGGGTTTTGGGTGCCAACCAAAACCATTTGATACCAGTGTTCATTAATAATCATCTGTGTGTCTGTTTGCAGTTGTTGGTCATTTGTTTGAATAAACAGAAGAAGAAGCTACTTTCCTTCTAAGGTCCTGCACCATAAAAGACAGATGTATAGCACACCAGTCACCACATACAACAAAAACAACATAAACAACACAACATAAAAACAAGCATTTAACATAAATAAAAAAATAAGTCATACAGTAGAAATACATGATACAGAATCTGACTAAAACCATGCGATCCTATTTAAAAAAGAAGAAACCCTATATAATCTAAAGTGCATATTCAGCCTATCTTACCAAAGTTCATATATTGGGGGACTCAGAACCTGGATCATAAAGTAAAGTGCATTGTTTTTACAAATAATTATAAAGTGCAAGGTCTGTACATAAGAGGGTCATGTAACGTTAAGAGCATAGTACGCTGCACAATATATAAAGTGATGATTTCATGAGTTGGATTACCCTCAATGAGGTAGTAGAGCTATCAATATCAAAGTTGCACAGGCCAAAATACAATTAAAACTATACTACATATAGAGCAATTCCACAGTTGACATATATTTATAATACTCACAGTCACACCATTACCATACACATATAATAGTCACAAAGTATACTACCCTGTAATTAATGCGGAAGTTTGCAATGTGTTTTGTTTTATCTGGGAGCCTTTTCTATTCTTTAATGGTTTTATAGCAAAAGGCTGATTCGGGCAGAGCTTCATTTCAGAACGTTGCAGTCTCCCCTTGAAGCAGACCTCGAGGGTCTGATCGTCAGCTCAGAGCGAGGCTGCACAATGTTCTTCAAAAGGGGTGGGGGGGGGGTGGGGTACATTATTGATTATTTTATGAGTTAACTGAATGTTTGAGAATGCAATTAAGTTGTCAAAGCTGAGCACATTGTATTTGGTAAGAAGACCGCAATGTGATACTGTCATGGTTTCTTGTCCAGAACCTTCAGTGCTTGTCCATAGAGTGATCCTATAGGGTTTAATATCATTTTGTTTGCTTGGAACCATGATATACAGCATAGGTGTGAACATAAGATCATGGAGTTCAGGTAGGTCTTGGAGGGTTCAGTTGACAGCGAGTTTCGAATCTGGTGGAAGTTAGCAATGTTATATTGTAATATATGGCACATCTTTGTGATATGTTATTTAAAAGTCAAGGTGGGATCTAAAATAACCCCTAGATAGTTGAACTCCTCAACATTTTGTTATTAATTGCCCACCAACATATTCATTAGGATGCACTGTAATTGTCATTTCATTTTCCTTGTGATCAAACACTTAAAATACCTCAACTCATGCTTTTAAATATATTAAATCTCTGTGTATGTGTTAAAAATGCAAAAACCCAGACCTTGTAATTACATTTTCATGCCAATCACAGTTTCACCCAGCTACCAAGTCCCTTTATCTTTACAATAAATGTAAATAAAAAATTCCATGACATGCACCCTATAATTTCTGTTTTTTACTAAGTACACCATTACTATCTTCTCAGTGTTCAGGGTTAGGTGTGACAGATTTAGCCACTCTGTTACTTTTTCCATTGTAGCTGTTAATTTTGCCCCATGTACATATATGACTGTATCGTCTGCATACATCAAGGTCTCCATGCTGTCACAGGCTGCGGGGAAGCCATTGAGGTAGATGCTGAACAGTATTAGATGTAGAGGCTGTACACGGGTGACGAGATGCGATGATGAGATGACAGATGTGTTCTGGTGCATGAGAGATTGAGGCCAGAATCGAAAGAACATGACAGGAAAAAAGTTAGTGGAGACACTTGAGGATGAGGACAGCAGAGGTCAAAGAAAAAGCAAGTTGAGTCGGGTGGGAAAGTCTGAGGCAGACATAGAGAAAAAGAGAAAATTGGGAAATACAGATAGAGTTCAGTAACTCAGGCCTCCCACTGTGGTGCTCAATAATCATGGGAACTCAAAACTCCCTAATGATACTGTGGTGACGTAAATGCCTCATAAAGATATGGGCCAGTAACTTGCACTGTTGTGAATTACCATATTATTTTCAATCTTCCTGCATCAAATCTAAAGAGAAGTTAATTTTACCTCCTTGAAATATTCGTGGGTGGCATGATGATGCAGTTGTTTGCACTGTAGCCTCACAGCAAGAAGGCTCAGAGTTTGCACTCTGGCTCGTGCACAGGATCTTTCTGTGGCTGGCTTCCTCTCACAGTCCAAAGACATCAAGAGGGGACGAGGCTGATTGATACTCTAAACTGACCGTAGGTGTGGCTGTGAGTGTGAATGGTTGTCTGCCTCTATGTGTTGACCCTGTGATGGACTGGCGACCCATCTAGGCTGGGATAGGCTCCAGCCCCCCAACCCTTAACAGTACAAGTGGTAGAAAATGGATAGATGGATGGATGAAATATCTGCCTGAAGGTACCATAGGTACAGTAATAAAAATATAAAACACACACACACACACACCAGTCCTCTACTTGAGTTAGTCATCATAAGCTACCCAAACTGATGAAAGTTTTTTTTAAGAAATTGTCTTGATTTAACAAAGCAATCATTTGATTTAAGAGCTCCCAGCATTTATTGAACATCTCTTTGTGAAGGAAGCACTTTAATTGTCATTAGAGAACCCTGGCCTCATCACAAGTAGCAGGTGAGAGGTGATCAGAAACGCTTCTGAAGTTAAGAAAAGGGATACATCCATGGTGCCTCAGACAAGAGGAAGCATTTGATTTAAGACATTCAGTCTCCTTGCTTTTTATTCCCATCCTTGAAATCATCAAATCAGATTGAGGCTTTAGGCATGGGTTCACATGTGGTGAAGATTGTAGTCACAGTAACTAGGTCAAACATGTCATCAAGCAGTCCAAGACTGTTTACTCCTGAGGACTCAATATCAACATAAGATCTGAGATTTGTCACTAATAATCATTTCCTGTAGCTTGGCCAGAAATACTGAGGTTTATATTGAAACCTGACCTGTCACCTCAGTGTAAATCACATTTTTCTGTGCACAAAACAAATATTATGCCATTTGATTCTCAAACTCACCAAATACGGCATATAATTAGCAACATGCCAGGGTGTAGGCTCGCATTACGTACATGTCAAACTCAAGACACTCCTTTGACTAATGTAGAGACTAATGACACCCCTATACCTTGTGGTAGACTTCAGACCCCTGAATATTTATCAAGACACATTTTCAGTTCAGTGTTACAATTACAATGTGGATTCAAGAATACAACCCTGCCTCTCACCCGTAGCCGCTGGGATAGGCTCCAGCCCCTCCGCGACCTTTAATAGGAATAAGCGGAAGACAATGGACGGATGGATGGATTCATGAATATATGGCTGGATAAAGAAGACATGGATTATAACTGTTGACCTGCCTGACATTCTGGAAACAAATCTTAATGGACAGTTGTGTTGTTTTGTTGCTGTAGCTGTTGTTAGCTGTTAGTAGCCACTAGCTTCAAGATAATCATGCATGGCCAGCTCACAAAGAGGCAATGCAGCAGTGAAAAAAATGTCTTTTTGAGCTCAATACACTAACTGGAGTATGTTGGTAAAGATTCTCAGTCAGCCAGGTTGTGGTATCTCTTAAGTGCTGTGTCATAATCAACTGGACTGTTTCAGTTTCCCTGAAGATGTTCAGCCTCTCATCCAAGAGGTTTCTTCAGTTCTGAGTCACTGGTGGAGGAAATTAGGCAGAATGTGAACGACTCTGAAACCCAGATCTCACATGTGACTAACGACTCTGTTGAGGGTCGCACCTACAGAGAATTATAAAAGCCAGCAAGTCCTCACCAGTGACTTAGAACTGAGGAAGCCTCTTGGATGGGAGGCAACATATCTTCAAGGAAACAAACAGTTCAGTTGGCAAAGATACAGTACTTAAGAGACTTATTGGATTGCCTCAAAGAAAAAATACTTTTTTGGATGAATAATCATTTTAACCCTTAGGTTTTGAATGTTTAAATTAGGCTTTCAGTCTTGTTAGAATAAAACATAGAAATCGGATTGAAAAATGGATGGCAACCCTGAAATAAATCCAGTAAGCAGGCCTTGTGTTGAGTGTGTATTTCCTAGGATGATCACCAAACTACCCTTTCATTTCAAACTAATGGTTTTTGTTTGTTTGTTGTTAAGTAACTTGTGAAAGAGCTCTGCGTGTTTGTTTGTGTTTGATAGCCAACAAACTGATCTGTTTTTGCCTCTCTTTGCTGAAACTTTTGCATGTTGAAGCTTTTCTCACTTGCCTGAAACGGCAACATGGTCTCACCTCTCCCTAGATTTGCCGCCACTTGGTATTCAGCTCATCCTCAACACAGTTATGGTGTACTTAGCACACAAGATGCACACACAGTCAAGGCTTCTGACCTCCTGTCTCTGGAAAAACACAAGAGTTTGGGAACCTTTGTCTCACTCTCAAGAGCAACTCAGCCCTACCTTATTTCAGGGTTAGGATGTAACCTTCTGTCGCTGGCCTGAATTTTTTGGCATGTCAACCTTCTGTGGAGTGTGTGTGTGTTTATTTGTAGGGAAGGAGAGAAAGAGAGAGAGGTAATATTTATTTTCCAGCATGTACTGTTTAGTGCATCCTTTCCCTGTCAGACAATCAGTTTGATGTATGCTTGTGTTTGTTTACATGTTTACTCTAATTATCATCCTCTGCAGTCACATCATTAATATTCCAACAGAGCCGAGGAAAGTTATTATCCTGCAAAAGTCTCAAGCATATCCAAGCGAGGGACAAGTGCACGCTGAGAGCTCTAAAAAAAACAAAAACCTATAATCCAAATTAATTTAGCACATTTAGCTACTTTTGATATGAATAAATAAGATGGCTTGCAGTTTCAGTGCAACATGATGCTTCATTTTACTATCATTTTTGCTGATAGAACTGCACATTTTGTGATGCGACTTGACTGAACCTGCCTAGTGTTGCAGTGAAATGAGAACAAGGGGCACTTGAACCACTACTAAATATATATTCCCCCCGATTAGTTGGTTATTCAGTCCTGCTAAACTTGTTTGCGCTTGATGGTTATGACACACACTTTGCAGCCAGAAAATTTTTTAAAACTTAGTTTGAAATTTAAGTTCTGCACAGGACAGCCTGTCTCTGCTCTGCTGTGCAGATTCCCCAGCCCCTGCCTCATCCCTAACTAACATGAAACACCTCACCACAAGTACATTTATTTTAAGCATGTGTTGTCCGAGTGGGAATTAAACTCAGGAGCACCCCACATGTCCCAGATAATCACTGCTCCGACAGCTTAAGTGTGTCTTTAAAGAGGCCATCACTGTTGCTTTGCACATCAACCACATATTTTCCTCTTTTCTGCTGTTAATATTTATTGAACATCCCTTTGTGGAGGAAGCACTTGAATCCTTGGAATCATCAAATGAGACAGAGGCATTAGGCACGGGTTCACATGTGGTGAAGATTGTAGTCACAGTAGCTGGATCAATCATGTCATCAAGAGGCCCAAGATTGTTTACTCCTCAGGACTCAATATCATCATCAGATCAGAGATCTGGCTAAACCCAGAATGTAGTGATTTGCAAAATAATATTGGGGTAACAACTGTACTATTTAGGAGATGTGTTATGTGGTTGAGTGGCCCTGCGTGGGGTGGTCGTCCGGCGGAGCAGTGAACAGAAAGGAGGCAGTGGTCTCTTTCTCAAACCTTACACACACTTTATTCATGCATGAGAGAGAAGTTACAGCATACCCACCGAGCATCAGATCTTCTCTGATGTTTCTGAGGAACAATCAGCTATTTATCACCATCGGGGAGGAGACATATAGTTTAAAGGTAGAGTCATGTCACATCCAAGAATTCTCAAAATCTCAAAATAGGCACCCAGGTTAAGGTCAAATGGCTCAGATTTCCCAAATTAGCATACGCAATCATCAATCTGCCAACCACAAAACAAGTTTACAACTTTGTAACCTGGAACATGGGGGTACACACTTCAGCACCTGTGGTTCGACCTAAATATATTTTAAAGTCTCTGCATAAGCATCCAATTTTGCATGAATAGCACATTTGCATCACAAGCAAACATTCTCTAAGGTTTTTAATAGTCTCAGCTGTGACGCTCTTTCACATTCTGCTTGATCCTTTGCAGAGGAAAATAAAAACCAACAGGTCATCTTTAGTTGCACAAATCCTGAGTATATTTTCATTCGCTCTTTTCTTAATAACTTACATTAAATAAAAAAAGATAAACAATAAAGATGTTAAAAAAAGATTCTACAGTTAATATATTCATATTTGTCTTATATTTGTACTACTATTGACTGGTAAAACGACTTTTTTTGCTTACTTTATGATCCTTGCCATTTTCAGAACGTGGATTGCTAGCTCTGATTTTATTATTGCCTTACATAGCATGGGTAAGTGTAGCATTCAAAAAGCAGAGAAGATAATTCTCTGACTAGCTTGTTCTTCTGTAAGGCAATCATAATCGTAGTGGGTGGGGCCAATCCCAAAATGCAGTGCGTTGCAAAATAATATCGGGGTTAAAAACTATTCTATTTGGGAGATGTGTTAATTTTTTCATATTTGTTTTATATTTGTACAACTTGTTGCCTTACATAGCATGAGTAATGGTAGCATTTAGGGGCAGACAATGCTGACAGAAATAGTCGACCAATCACAAACTTGTACCTATATATCATGTTGGTATATTTTATCTTAAAATCTCACCATGAAACAGTCCAGTATCAAAATGGTAATTTGGAGGGTAACTGTTCAAGGAGGAGTGGCATCATGCTCTGGATGTATTTGGTCATGTTTTTCAAAGTGTAGTCATCATATTACATCCATATAGATTGAGAAATACATACAATTTAAGAGAAATAATATAAGTGAATATTATTTTTAAACAGTGCTATGGGATAATTACCCTGTATGAGGCATGCAAGGTATCAAAATTGGTATCAGGAAGGGTTAAAAGGTATTGGAACATCTCTAGATTTGCCTACTTGTATCTGAAATGGAAGAGCTTCAATATTACTCCAACTTGAGTTGAGCATCTGCCCCTTGTCATTACCAACTGCTTTTTTCATGAAAGCTTCTTTTTCGCCTTTGACCAACATCTAATTTCCAAGTAAAGTCCAGTGGCAGCTTGAAAATGATGCATTTAAATGTCCAGATGCAGCATCAGTAGTTTGAATAATAAACTTTGCAATAAACTATACAAGATGACATTTTTAAAATGTGGTTGTTTCTTCCCTTTGTCCTTGCTCTCTTTAATCTAGAGACACACCCCAGACCAACAACAGCGGAGCCAAGACACCCCGGGCCAAAACTTCCTCCCGCTTCCCAAGACTGGGTCGTGGCCGCAACCAGGAAGCCAGACCCGAACCCCAGAGTGGTGACCTTTAACCCCTGAGCCTTTCAACGGATGATCTTAAGGTGGAGAGTCACAACTCTCGAGTGTGAAACAAACTCCCGGTGTTGATGACATACGGGGTGTCAAATTGACATTCAAAGCCTTCTAGATCAAAAGCCTCAGCCAAGGAGATGAAGAGGTTCACATCGCTGGCCTCTCTGGAAACATATGTACGTGTGAGTGCATTGCCTGGCTGATTAATGGATACATGACTTCCAGAGGCTGCCTGTGATTAGACATCACACAGCATCTCTTACCTCAATGACAGACTGGCCAGCCTGGACTGACATGGACATTGAGATGATGGTGAAGTGCTTTACTTCCTTCTATGCTCAATTTTGTAGTGAAAGTGTGTTATGGTCACAGTGCCTACAGTGTTTCGTAGCTGCTTTCCTGGGAACGGGGGAACAGGTGCATGTAGAGGTGATGACGGGCTACATCAAAATATTCTCCAGGGCAATGAACTTTGGTTTTCAGTTAATGTGTCAGCACTCTGGTGCCATTACATTTTAGATTATTCACAATTTCTGGTGTGGACCACCAGGCAATGGGCATTCCTTTTTTCTACACCAGTTCTTCTTCTTTGGCTGTTCTAGATTCACAGGAAGAGTACATACTGACTTATCTTAATGTCACTGGGGAGGCAGTAAATGTAATGCTCACATTAAAGGATTAGCATTGAACACCTCTGAGAAAACAAAAATCCATTGCTGAGAAAATTCACAAATCTCTTTTTTTGCTCCTGAAATATCATCACTTCTCAGATCAGTTTCAACCACTCATAGGAACTGCTGATGATTTTAAGTCATTCAGATGCATCAGTTTTAAGGGAGCTATGCACTGTTTCACAATCAGAAAAGGGTGACGTGTTTTGGAGTCTTTCGCTTTTGAAACGTGACCTAAATAAGGGTCCTTGTCAAAGGTGGACTGGCTGTTGTGAGAAATTCAATGTTTGTTGAACTAATGTCTCTTAGCAGGGTTTAATGCAGCGTTACATAGCAAATGAATGTTTTAACATCGACTAAACACTTGAAGAAAGATGCTCTTTAGAGTGCAAGCAGAAGTGTGTGTGAGACAGCAGCTCATGCATATGTATGAATTACCCGTGAGTAGTTAGAAACTATGGTCAAATGAGGAAGGGATTGTGTTTGAAGGATTTTATGGAAAACTTTAATTAAAAGGTTGACTCAATAATGGTAAACATTGTTCACAGTCTATGAGGGGACATGAACAAACAGGACTAGTGGGTTTTTAATTAAGCTGTTATTCTTCTAAGAAAATGACCCTTGCACACTCTGCAGTGCTGTTAGGAAATTTACCCAAATCAAATGAAGGTTTTTAATCAGACTTCCCTGAGACCTCAAACAAAACTGGCCATAAAAACAAATCAACATGAGACATAAATGAAAGTCTGCCGTCAAATTTGGTCAAGAACATGTTCACCAGTATTTCTCTCAGTCTGATAAACAGCACTGTGTTGCATGCTAATGTAACATAGACATGGATATGTATTTGAATGTTCTCTACAGAAGTGGTGATGTATTAGTTGTCGCTCCATCTGACATGCCCAAAAATATGCATTGTACTGTATTCTGTGACGCTAACAGAACAGCCCTAATATAACGACCCCTTTATAACAGTGAAAAATGAACATTTCCATTTATCTCCTTTGCAGTGTCTGTGGGATCTTTAGTGGGTCAGTTCTGAACAAATACTAATTGTTACATGTTAGTGCACAGGATGACGTTACTGAATGGATGACATCACTGAAAGCTGTATTTACACTTCTGGTTTGGCGCTGCTGTAAAAATGCAGAGACGAGCATGGGGAAGGTGGTTTAATTGAAATTGTCAGCTGGATGTGCTTGCTGCTACCATGAACAAGCACCAAACTGGATGTGCTACAATCTATTTTGAGTTGATCTTGAAGCGTTTCTGGATTACCGAGCATATGGCTAGGAGACGTGGATTTCACCAAAAGACGACCCTTGAGAGTTTGTAATCTCAAGCGCACAAACATGGCAGGTTCTTTCCACACTCTGGAGTCACAAATAAGTGATGCAGGAGGGACACAAAATGTTAGTGAAACCTATTTGGCCGATTATTCTACCGAGATGCAGACAAAGTGTTCTCTTGCAGTATGCCATATCTACTCTGTCCTCATTTCTTTGCCTTAGTCAGCAGTCATGCCATATCTTTTAAACTCACAATGAAAATGGGCTGAAGAATAAAGTACAGTGTGTACAGTACATATACAGCGGTTTGTGTTATCATTGTTTACTTGCATGAAGTTCATTAGACAATTCTGCTGTATGGATAAGTTTGCATGTCAGTGTACATCCATGCATTCATGCATGTGTAGGCACATAAAGTAGGTGTTTGTAGTGTCATCTAAATACATGTGTTTATAGTGAGATGAACGCATCAATGGTTGCATTACATTCTGCTTATGAAATGGATGCATAAGTGGATGGATGCTGTAAAATCCATCTCCAGAGCATCTGTGGCCCTCTGTGCATCTGTTTGCATTTCAGACAGTTATTTAACCTTCACTGCTTCACAAAGCTCTATCTAGAAGCTTTGATTTCAACCATTCTGCCTTTTTCTGAAAGACTGCCTTTTTTCTCTTCTGGGTTTGTTGTAAAGGGTCGGTAGAGAGAGGAATGGTGAAGTTGTAAGAAATGCTCATTGTCCATTGACCAGAAAATTGGTTACAAGCCCAGTTTAGGATCAGGACGGCTGCTTTTGGCAGTGTTTGGCTTTCAACACATAACAAAAACAACTGGCCGCAAACACGCTGACACAAACATTGAGAACTGCACAAAACATATCAGAAATAGATTCGTTTATCTTAGATTTGATTCAAAGTTCGTAACTTTGATTCACTTTCCAAAGCCATACAGCCGTATCTAATTCGACATTGATGATCTTGTGATCTTAAAGTTTTAAGTTTGTTAGTTGTGGGCTACTTTCCTGTTGCCAGATGTCTCTCTTTTTCTTAAAGACAACACCGGGAAAACATCTTTTCCAACCCATTATCATTCTGCTTAAGTACAAAAACACCTTGGCTTGTTTGCATTATGTAGGCCAATCGTGATCGTGGGTTGGACTTAAGCCTCAGGACGCAGCAACGGTACCTTTGCAAAAATTGGAGGGTAAACCACATTCTATTTTTCATTTCATATCTTTTCAGCTTTCAAAAGAACCCTGATATTATAATCCAATTTTTGTTAAACATTTCCAGTTTTTAAGATGCTACTAGCATGTTAATGAGTGGGACTTTGAAAAAGGCATCATGCAAAAGGCTGAATGGGCAGAGAGCGGCGACTGAAATAATTTCTCAATAGCGAGTTTATACATCCAAAACTAGACGTGTGTGGAGGCAGGATGTCATTCGTTGGGCATCTAAATTTTTACGAACAACAGATGAAGCATAATTGATATTTCTGACTGTAACGATCTAAATCTTTGCCAGAACCGCCAGCAAAAAAAGAAAGCAGGATACCTACTGACCAAACTGCTACAGTTTCTCTCCACCAGGCTTTCCCACTGCAGGCGCTCAAAAAGCAACATATGCCTCCTTTTTCTTATTTGCGTAAATTTGCACAGTTATAAATGTGAGAGAAGTAACGTCACTATCACCTCTTTATTTATTTTTTCATTTGCATGTACCGTGTGAGGTTTCATTGATCACGATTATGTCTATTAATGTGCAGCAAGTGACACAAGTACGTGTTCAACAATCAACAATTTAAAAAAAAATCAAATTCTTTTACTCCTATTAGACTTCAAGTGCATTACTTGGAGCTCCAGAGGTCCATAGAGATGCAGAGGAGCATATTGGCGATTATGCTCCAGGGAAACAGAGAAAACACCCTTTAAAAATGCTGATGACAAAAAATACGTGTAATGTAGAGTAACTGCTTTGATTTTTGTATGGTCACATGTACATGTCCCACTGAGTTTACCCTGTGACACACAGGAGAAAGTGACCTGACATATAAGTGCTGTTCTTATCTGACAGCTTCGTCGATTAGACAGCTTTGCTCTTGAACATACTGTAGACTGCCCTTGTGCTAACATCCAGTGCTGGATCATAACTGTCACCTTTTCTGTGCAGCCCACATTCTCTTGAGGTTTTGGAGGACCACCTTGGTTTGTCTTATGGAACTGTTCACAGGGGTGAACGCAGTTCCGGTAAAAGATTCACGGCCGGAACGGAGTTCCGTTAAAAAAAAGGAGGAGAAGCGAGCTGTCAAATCCCATATCAGATAAAGAAAACGACGTCTGAAGGCGGTTTCACTCTGAACGCGGCAGACGCGGCGCACTGAGCGGGGTGGGGCGCAAGCACTGGGATCGCTACCGAGTTGCTGGGCTTGGTTTGCGCTCATGTGACGTCACAGCGCGCCCACATACACAATGAATGGACTTCCCCTGCGCGTTCAGCGTGAAACCGCCTTGACACGGAGTCCTGCCCATGAGCGCATCTCCGCACGCGAGGCGTTTCTGGTTGGCTGACAGACGGACACGTGGGTCACGCTCCCAGCATTGTTAGTTTTGATTTTGAAATGTGACAGAGTTGAAGAAGCAAGAGAAAAAGTTAGCAAAATTAGACCCAGGGAAGATTCAGACTCAGAGGCACTCATTGATGAGAGTGGGTTACAGGGGGAGACTGTCTCTGTGGAGTCTGCCAGTGAGAACCTACAAGAAGAAGAAACCATTGAGTGATACTGATGATCTGTTTTTTCATGGATGCATGTCTGCCTGTTCCCTGTTGTCAGCACTGTAGAGGGCAGTGACTGCAAAATACAGTTTTCAAAGCATTTCCAGGGGTAGCGCGAGAAGAGTGGGGCTATGGGGGCTGCAGTTGTGTGGGGAACAGACACCCGAAAACTGTAATAAATTTCACTCAAAACCAATTAAAAACCGTAAAACTTCGTTGGCAGCGGGCGTGTGCTTTTCGCGGGTTTTTTTTTGTTTTTTAACAGTTTCGGCAAGACTTTTAAGCCACTTTCACCCCTGACTGTACATCATTACCAAGCTCTTAGCTTTATGTGAGGAACATCAAGGAGACAAGTAGACAAGTAGGAGACAAGGTCACTGTAAAGCAGTCCTCCTGTCTTCACAATGCACAATGCTGGCATAGCATCATTAGAATGATAAGGAACATGCTCAGGCACCCTATAAGCCAGCGGTTACCAAACTTGTCCATGTCATGACTCCCCAAACAGCATTAGCTTCTGGCCTCTTTTGTAAACACACAACAATGCTACAAATTACCTAAAGAAACATCAATTTTTGGAATGATTTTCTTACTTTTATTCACTATTAAATAATTAATACACTTGTTTAGCATAAGAATAGTACTAAAATCCTGTTTTCATCACTGTATTATATATATATATATATACATATATATATATTTTTTTTTTCCTTATCCTCCCTCCAATTTTCTGAGGCCCCCTAGTGCCCCCTGGGGGCCCACAGCCCCCACTTTGAAAACCACTGCTGTAGATCACAGGCCCTTCAGGGTGGAGCCCCCTAACAACAAGCCACATTAGCACAAGCTTTGCACTCATGCCTGCAAGACAGCAGGTGTTCCTCAGAGACAGAAGAGTCTCCATCATTGCTGAGTCGGAACTATCTAAAGTGGTTGTGTTACAGCGGCATCAACCTTCAGTTGCTGTTATTTTATAAGTTCAGAGAGACTAAATCTCAATATTTGATAAATGATAAGTGTGGTCTACCTTGCGAGGAGCATAAGAGGAGAAGGAAAACAGTATCCATACTTTCTTCTCCTTACTGTTTGTGAAAAAATTCCTTTCGTTAGTTTTAATCCATTTGAGCAGATTGTTGATTGCCTTTTATTTTGCACCTCCCTGACTGTTATCAAGCCAGTGAGAACAGTAACACACAAATTAGATGGAGCCTTGAATTCACGTTTGTACATGGTCATGTTTGTTCACAGGCTCTCATGCAGCCACAGACATTATTCTTTTAAAGGCCAGTTCATAAACTAGTTGTGAAAAACATAAACATTTAACTCTAAAAAGTTATCTCATGCAGCTTTCATTTAGCTTTTTGAAATGGAGTCAATAAAAGTAACTACATAACTGTTTTCTGCACAGTACTGTAACTACCTCAGCCACTACAGCTAGTAACTATAAAAATGAAGTAGATTCCAAATAAAGTACTTTAATTTTGAAGAACCCAAACCAGGAAATATTGTACTGAAAACTGCGGCCTTTCCCTAAATTATTCAGGTTCAGTCTGTTTTAATCTCACGAAAAGATTTAGCCCCAATGCTACTTCTGATCTGATGCAAGTGCCCAGACTCCCTCAAACTTCTCTACATCTTATCTTTTTATCATTGACAGCACAGCTTCATCTTCACCTTACTTCCAACCCCTGCAGCAGTTTAAGCAGAGCTTCCAGGTGTTTCTATCAAGCTTCTAGGTTGATCAAAAGAGTGCCGCAGGCTATTGTGCAAGCCTGTGATAGTTTTAGAGGCAGGCAGAGTGCACTTCATCATCCAGTTGCACTCTGAAAGGTTGGCAGCATGCAAGTTGAGGACATAAAGTCAAATGACAGGACATGAACAAAGCAAGAGTTCCAAGGAAATGTTTCCATAGTTAAAGCTTAAGACCCTGCTAGTGCTTTCATGATGGATAAACAAGTGACAGCAGTTTACTCTCAACATTATCCTGAGATTAACACACCATGTCACATGCAAATTTGCTTTATACGTCTGTTTATCTGAAAGCCAACATGGGGAGAATCAGCATATCCACTGTCTAATTAAGTTGATGTTACCAGTCACCTTAATTCTGATGAAGTTTATAAACAGCTTAGGAATAAAGCACACAGTTTATTTCCCTTGTCCCCTCGACTGATAGCATATTAATTAACATAATCCATTACATTTTACCTTGGGATTCTGTCCAGATAAGATACAACAGAAATGTATCATCTGTTCAGAACCCTCACTGAGCCCAGCCCCCCCCCCCCCCCATTCCTTCTAAATACAGGTCATGCCTTAATTTGACATTACAGGAAGGTATTGGCAATCAATACACAGTAAATTGAAATGGATGAGAAAAAACCCCTCAAAACAATCAATTTTCCAATGAAGTGTTTTAAAGATTCAGCAACAGTGAGAGGCTGCCAGTGAAGAGCACTGTGAACACAATCTGCCAGGTCTCAGAGGGAAAGACAGTAAGGTAGTGACTGGGGGAGGTGAAATGAATTTGTGATAGGTGGAGGGAGGAAGCAGCAAAAGACGTAGATGTGAGTCGGAGATGATTCGGAAAGGAACAGAGAGGAAAGCTACACAGCACATTGAAGATAAGATGTAAAAGTTGCAGTTGAAAGAAAGAATGAGGGAGACTGCAGCGAAGATTTCTTCATGTAATTATCAAGAAAGTTAATGGAGATTGTGGGTTTGTGGTACATCTTAAAGGGATCTAGAGGAATCCGCCTATTCCTTGTAGCCAGCTTCAACTGAAAATATACTTGATGAATTCATTCAGGATTCATGACTGCCGAGTCTGTCCTAGTCTTCTCCAGTCTGCACTAGTTTGGGCCCGTTTCTGTGGCAAGATATCACAGAAATCTTTAAGGCTGGGCATACACTGTGCAAATTTGGGAAATTCACTGTAGTTGTATTTAAATATCAACTGACATGGTACAGTCAAATCATTTGCTGGGCTACTGGTTTGGCGATAGGCAGCTGGAGAGGGGAGCTCCTGTCAATAGCTGAAAAAAGCGATTTAAAAGTCCAAACTAGTCTGAATAAGATATGCATATGAACACAAGTGGTAAAGGAAGAGAGAGAAGGACAACCAACAACAAGAACCAAAAAAGAAACCAGGATGACAATGATGAAAACTGCCAATGAGGCCCCTGACATGCTAACTAGCAGTAATGAGCAGCCTGGCTGGGTGGCTGTGCTTCAAACTAGCATACAGACTGGCTTTGCTTGTATGCAGGTTAAAATAGACGGTAACCAACAAAACACAGATGCCAAACTGGACAAGATGAACAAACAAATGGAGGATACTTTGAAAAGAGTTTGAGACTAAATGGGAAAATTGAGAGATCAAGTGGATAAAATTAGAATGGAGATGACGCAGAGCCTGGATAGACTCAAGGATGAAACAAGCAAAAGAATCGTGGCTCTGGAGGTGGAAACGCATGCTCAGTGGAAAGCCATTGAGCTTGGAGACGAACGCGTGGGAGAGGCAAAGAAATGCAACTCTGAAGCTCACGGCATTGTCACAGCTTTGCTTGAACAACAAACCAGACCTCAGAAAAAATTGACAGATTTAGACGGTAGATCAAGACAAAACAACATCCGCATCTGCGGGGTTAAAGAAGGGCTTGAAGGGGGACTTGGTCACCGGGTATATTGACGAGCCAATTCACAAGGAACTGGGTCTGACTGACAAGCTACATATCTAGAGAGCACACAGGGTGTTAGTCACCAAACCACCTAAAACCAGACCTGCGAGAGCAATTATTTGCTCCCTTTAAACACAGAATGCGCCAAATTTGCGGCCAGGTAGAGGCGTGAATTTGCCGTCTTGTCTGTGTGAAACGGATGTGTAATATTCCTCTTTACAAAATAGCCGGCACTGGTGTGGGCATAAATGTGACATGACGAGCAGTGACGTACAACATGCATCAGAAAAATATTTAGCCCCTTGACAGTCTCAAAACAGCGATTTGCTGCTCTGGCAGCCAGCAGCAAAAGTGTTGACATTCTCGGAGATGTTTGATGCAGGAGAACAGACGAGCGTTATGTTTGTGAGTTTGCATCATCACTGACACCTTCGCCCACCTCAAGACAGAGAATTGGAGATGCCAGCTCAGGGAGAGGACAGACCTACTCTGTCCTACCTAGTCTGTAAGTGGACCAAGGTTGAGAGACATGAATGCAGAGATGTCCTCAGTCTGCAAACAACAGGAGACCTGAATCATCTTGGGAAGAGTGGAGAAGGACGTGGTGACCACTGAGGAACACTTACAGTGGCAACTGAACAATGCGTGAGGAATAAGAAGTGCAGTGTTACATGTGTACGTTGGCACATATCAGACCTAGCACAAATAAAGAGCATGACAGACCTTTTGTTTGTATCAAGTTGGTCGGATCATTGAGTAAGAAAAGTGTTTTGATTGAAGGTGCGTATTTTGTAGACCGCATAAAGGATCCCAAATTTTTGTGAGTGCGAAGGATATTTTCTTTTGGTTATCATCAATACTATTCATTTTGGATTTGCTAGACAAGGGACACATGTAGGTGGCATGGTGGTTGGCACTGTTGCCTTACAGCAAGAAGGTGCTGGATTTGAGCCCGGTTCTGTGTAATGTTTGCGTAGTCTCCCTTTGGCTGTGTGGGTTTTCTCCAGGTATTTTGGTTTCCTCCTACAGTACAAAGACATGCAAGAGGTGGACGAAGTTAAACAGATTGCAAACTGGGGGAGCTTCACCCCCTGCCAACCAAAGAGGGGTGTAGCTTTAAAAAAAAAAACCTTTACCGGAAATTTTAGTGTAGATCGTTCATTTTTTGCAGTTGCTACCTGTTTAGTGTGTTTTTTTAAATGTGGGGAATTGAAGGGCATTTTGAGGAGCTGTATGAGGTTAAACAAAACAGTATCTTTAATAGAAAGAGCAATCCAGTTAAGAGAAACGGTATTAGCAAAATTGAGGGGATACAGGTTATTTTTTCACAAGAAACACATTTGTCATCACAAGAGCATGAGAAAGAATTGTTTGGGTATCACCATTTATATCGTGCCAAATCAAAAGCCACCTCAAGGCACTTTGCACATGTCTAGAAAGACGAAAGAAACCCCAGGCTGAACCAGGTTCAGAGTGGGTGGCCATTGGCGTCGACAGGGGAGGAGAGAGGTAGGAAACAGAGGGACAATGTGACAAAGTAGTTGGTCCAGGACAGGAAGCGATCAGCCCCAGCTGACCTGCAGGGCGAGAGCACAGACAACTCTGGGAAAGAAGTTTAGGTTAATGGACGATTGATACATGCGAATGTTGTGGATATAAGATGGATAGAAACATGAGGAGAAAGCTCAGTGCATCATGGGAGTCCCCTGCTAGTCTAAATCTATAGCAGCATAAACTAGAAGCTGGTCCAGGTTAAGACTGACTGGCCCTCAATATAAGCTACATCACAAAGGTTTTAAGCCTGCTCTTAAATGTAGCTAGGGTGTCTTCCCCCCTGGACTGAAACTGGAAGATGGTTCCACAGGAGTGGAGCCTGTTAACTGAAGGCACTGCCTCCCATTAGGAACTAAGGTATGTGTCATGCCCCGTAACATAGATAAGGACCCAGATGTGAACAGGCGAGCAGAAGTTCAGTCTTGTAGGCACAAACACAGGGAAAACACTGCTCCCGCTAGGTTTCAATCCCACGGCTCTACCTCCCAGCCACGGGGCAATGATACACAGGGCAGAGTCTTTAGAGTCACTGGTTTCTCTCAGGCATGATAGCTTGATGCCAGCAGGAAAGCCAAACCTCCAGAACACAAGGAGATGACACGCCCTTTCCATCAGGTGCATAACAGCCAGGGAACAGACGATTGGAGAGTCAGGGTTAGGCGAGAGATCAGGAAACCAGCAGACAGGAGATTCACGGACAGGCAGCTTGGTGTCAGGAACGGAAGGCAAGGTCAATTGCCAGGGATCAGATGAGCAGACAGGATCAGAGCAGAAACGGGTTGAAACCTGACAATCAGTCTGAGGGCAAGGTGGGAGTGGAAGCAGGAACACGTAGGCAACGGGTGCTCAATCCAGAACAGAGTGCTAGGAGGGCTTGCATAATGCAAAGACAATCAGGCAACTGGTGTGCGTGGAGCTGGAGCTTATATACCTGGGCTGGTGACAGGGATGAGCTGCAGGTGTGGTGGAAAGCACAGGTGAGTGGAGTTCAGCTGATGAGGTGCGAGTGACAGTGGAAAAACACTGGGTGAAGAGCTGGCGATGTGACAGTATGACAGTTCATTCTACAGTTCATTCAAACAGAGCCATAGGAGAGGGGTGCCCACCTTAATGAAGAATTCTGTAAAATTTGACATAATGAAGGACATTTGTGACAGGGAGGGTAGGTATGTATTGGTTGAGGTGAGGATGAAAGGGCAAACGGTCACACGAATCAATTTTTATGCACCGCCAGACAGTGATAGGAAATTCTTCCATCCATACATCCATCCATTTTCTTCCGCTTATCCTGTTAAGTGTCGTGGGGGTGGGGGGGGGGGGGGCTGGAGCCTATCCCAGCAGCCTTCAGGTGAGAGGCAGGGTTCAACCTGGACAGGTCGCCACTCCATTGCAGGGCCGATACATAGAGACAGACAACCATTCACACTCACAGTCACACCTACGGTCAATTTAGAGTATCAATCAGCCTCGTCCCCTCTTGATGTCTTTGGACTGTGGGAGGAAGCTGGAGTACCAGAGAGAACCCACGCAGGAACAGGGAGAACATGCAGACTCCACACAGAAAGATCCCATGCCCGAGACGGGACTCAAACCCAGAACCTTCTTTGAGACATATTTGGCATCATAACTGAGGAAACTGAAGGCATTCTAATATGTGCATGAGATTTCAGTGTCGTACTTAATTGTAAATTGGACACTACAGGTACAAAGAAGAGTAGGTTGCATATTAGTAGATACATACTTGAACATACAACTATCAGAATTAGGAATCATAGATGTGTGGACAGATATGCACACATTGGGCAGGGATTACACTCATTACTTGCACCGACATTCAACATACTCTTGGATAAACCACTTTTTATGACAGCGGGGGACAGATACAGGGTGGAGGACTGTAGAATAGGGGTAACGGACTTCTCAGACCATCGTGTTACATACCTTTTATTGGACATGAACAGCAGGAGGAGGAAGATTTAGTGGAGATTAAATATAGGATTATTCATGGAGTTAGTGGGGTTGATAAAGCAAGATATAAACGGATACAGAGAGGAAAATGATAATGGAGAAGTGGATACAGTTATTCTGTGGGATGCATTAAAAGCAGTATTAAGGGCATAAAGCACATAGCACAAACATCACTCCGCAAACAAGCCAGACTGGGAATCAGGCAACTTAAAGAGCTATAAGAACAAAACAAAAACATGAATACCACTGAGACACTAGAGAGGGTTGAAGTCAGAGGGAAGACTGGCCAATTGCTATCGATAGAAGTAATAACAATAATAGTCATAAACATATTTGTACACCACCTTTCAAAGAACAAGTTTACAGAGTGCTTCACAGACACAAAACACAATTTATTTACACAGTGTAGTAAGTCAAAACAAAACCAAACAAACAAACAAGATGAAACAATAAAACAAATAAAATCATGGGTAAAAGAGAACTCGGTTAAAAACCAACCTACGAAAGTGGGTTTTTAAGAGAGTTTTAAAAGAGGAAACTGAGGTAGCTTGTCTGATTGCTTGTGGAAGGGCATTCCACAATTGAGGAGCCTTGACTGAAAACGCCCTGTTCCCCTCTATGATGAGCCTTGTTCTGGAGACCATGAGCAACAGTTGATCGACAGATCTAAGAGTGCGGGTGGTGTATGGGGTGAGAATGTCAGTGATGTATGATGGAGCAAGGCCATTCAGTGACTTAAAACAAACAATACAATTTTGAAATCGAATCTAAACACCACAGATAACCAGAGCAAAGAGGCCACAATAAGAGAAATGTGCCGAGATTTCCATGTCCTCATGAGAACCCAAGGTGCAGTGTTTTGAATGAGTTGGAGACATCGTCGTCGTCCTCCTCCGCTTATCCGGTTGGTCCGCGTCGCAGGGGCAGCAGCCTCAGCAAGGAAGCCCTCACTGCCCTCTCCCCAGGCTTTCCCAGGCCAGCTGAGAGATATAATCCCTCCAGCGTGTCCTGGGTTGGCCCCGAGGCCCCCTCCTGGTCGGACATGCCTATAACACCTCCCGAGGGAGGTGTCCAGACCAGATGTGTGGACCAGATGCTCACTCCCCCGGTAGTAAGACTGACTGGCCCTTTGTAAGGAGGGTACCCCAGTGCAGGGTAAAAATATTCCTAAATGTTGGACAAAAGCTTTTGTTATTAATTTAGTCATAATAATAATAATAATAATAATAATAATAATAATAATAATAATGATTTAACAGCACGTATCTGTACACCTAAATCATCTCAAAAAGGTCTAAGAAGTTCATGCCCAATATTATAGACGAGGACCCAGCTGGTTTTATTAGAGCAGGGGTTGGCAACCCGTGGCTCTGGAGCAGTATGCAGTTCTTCAGCCTCCTTGTTAACAGTTATTTTATATTTATGTATTCTTGTTGTTTATTTTGTTGCACTGTTATCTTGGAGTTCAAGTTAACACTTTAACATTACATTTAAAAAAAAAATTGTATTATTTGTCGACTTAAATATGCACGACATCCACATGTATAGCCCTTGCCTTTAGCCTACCTACAGGCAGCTTCTTGAGTGTGCAACCCCCACGTAAGCTTACCATGAAAAAAAATCCCCAAAAAGAAAAGTCTCAGAAGAAAATCGAGTTTAATTCTGCATGCCTTCACTACCAATGATGCAGGATTACATATGTGCTTGATATGTGGTGAGAAATTAGCCAACAAAAACATCTGAGGTTGAAAGACATTTTCAAAACAAGCACTCTGCATTTGCTGAAAAGTACCCAACTGAAGCCGTAACTGCTGCAAATAGTTTAGCAGCGCAAAATTGCTTTCAAGAAGTGGATCACCTCTCCAAACACATCAACAGCTGCTAGTTTTGTGGAAGCTCAGGACATTGTAGGGAGTGGGGAAGCCTTTCACAGAGTACATGGAAGAATCGTCCATAAAAATATCAGAGCATCGATTCTCCGAATTCAAAACAAAACGGAAATTGTTCAGAAAATTAGAGAAATGCCTGTCTCCGCGAAGACCGTCAAGGACAGGCATATTAAAATGGCAACAAACATCACAAGTAAGCATAATGACATAAATTCAGCTCCAGCATATTCAATTGCCTGTGATGAGTCAAGTGATATAAACAACACTGAGCAGACAGCACTGTTATACAGATATGTGAACTCTGAAGGGCTGCAGGAAAAACTGATTGAACTTATCCCGCTAAAGGGCCAAACACAGGGACAGGACATTTGTGAGGCTGTTTAAAAGCCAAAGAAATAAAAACCACTCAATGTCTGCGATGGGGCACCCAGTATGAGAGGAGCACAGAAGGGCTTTGTGAATTTGCTTCAAAAGTTGCTGGATTGAGAGCTGATGACGTTTCGCTGCATCTTGCACCAAGAAGCACTGTGCGTGCAAACATTTCCCCCTGAATGTGTGGACCCGATGAACCTCATTATTAAGATAGTAAACAAAATAATCTCAAACGGGTAAAACCACGACAGTTTTGTTCACTGTTAGATGAAGTCGACAGCGCGTATTCAGATCTCTTGCTGAACAACAGAGTCCAGTGGCTGTTCCGGGGAGAGGTGCTAAAACGCTTCGCTGCTTCTGTTGAACATGTTTTTTTTAGGCAGCAAAGGCTTTGATTGGCTGGAAATGTTTTACTTCATGGTGGATATGACAAGTCACTTAAACATGTTGAATAAAAATCTCCAGGGAAAGGGAAGCACGGCCCTGCAGATGCTGGAGAATGATTTGGTGTTTGAGTGCAAGATGACAGTGTTTACCGGAGAGGTAAAGAGGTATACATTCTCTCACTTCCTCACCCTGAAAGAATTCAAAGAAAAGAATAATCATGAATTGTGATTATTTACACTGTGCAATTATGGTAATGCAGGCAGCATTATAATAGATTCAGCGAGTTCAGGAAGGAAAAAACAACAACTCTGTCCTTCCCTGTCACACCGCTAGACATCGACACATCCAAGTTGAACATATCTGCATTCACAGGAGTAAGTCAGCCCGATCTTGAAATTGAACTGGCGATGTAGCGGGTAAAGACTTATGGATGTCCAAGTTCTAAAGCCTGAGAGCGAATCTAAAATAAGTCGCCCGTCAGAGGGCCACTCTCGCGAAAGAGCACAAATGGAGTGACACTGTCAACCTCCCCAAACCTGACAAACTTGTTTTTGAAACATGCAGTGCCATTCCCATATACAAACATGGAAAAGTATGCGTTTGGAGTCTTGTCCGTCTTTGGCTCAACATACGTATGCAAGCACGTTTTCTTGAGCATGAACATCATAAACTCCAAATATCACTCCTGCCTCAAAAATGAGAGCCAACAGTCCTGTCTGAAGATGAAAGTCACATCTTACAGCCTGGACACAGGGAAGCTCTGCAGCAAGCTTCGGAAACAGATGTCACATTAAACAGGAGAGAACACGAGCATTTCATAGGCTATTTTTCAGAAAAAAACATTTATTTCAGTCCTGAAGCTGATGTAGTTTTTTTTATATTCAGGTGCTTTGGTTGATTGCTTGCCAAGAAAGAAAACTGAAGAGGATGAGAGCACACTGAAATGGAGTCGTCAGAAACGGTCCAAATTAGGGCCTGAGCCTGAAGGTACTTCAGGCGAAGACCCTATTATGTTTGCTCGGCAGAGCAACACACTAGCAGCACTAAAAACACTAAAAACACACATTAAACAGTGTCCCAGCCCCCCCAACACCCATGAGGCACCTGGGCCAGACGGCCCGGAGCCGGTTTTCACATACACACCCATTCAAAACCTGGTCCTGGACTGTTCTTGCTGTCAATGAGCGCGCGCATTATGAGCATAACGTGCATAATCTAATTTCACCCCCTGAACATGCATGAAATTTGCTGAAATTCGGCACAATTGTCCGGTCTGGCGACACATTCACTAATAAAAAAAAACACCACAAAAGTCTATAGCGCCACCTAGGGAGCCACACAACTAAAAGATAATTTTAGATAATTTGGAGCGCTATAACTCCTCCCACGAATGTCCCACAAACATGGTACCAACACCGTTGGAATCGTCTCATGAAGACGCAAAATTCATACACTCTGACCTCTCACCTAACTACAACAGAATGTCCACAAATTGGACAAAACTGTCAAAATGAGGACTTTTTTTTTACTCCTCCAACAAAATCTATCTCCTCCTTGGCCATTAATGGTATCGCTTCCAAACTTTCACACGTTACTCTCCCAACTGATCCCTAACTGATTAAAAGTTATTAAAAGTTTTTATCTGAATTACTTAGTTTGGATTTTATAAGCCGTCAAAGTGGGGGAGACACGTTTCACGCTTACAATGGAAGTCTATGGGGAGACTGTGTCCTCTCAGGGTACATACTGTCAAACAAATGCTTCTCACGTCTACACCATACATCCCACAGCTTTTACAGACACACCACTGCATTTCTGACAAAAATCCCTACAAAAATATGGTATTCTGTGTCCCTCTTGACCAACGTATGCCGACTTATTCCACTTTTACACACTACAATTCTGTTAATCCTCCTCTGCTCTCACTCTTGCACAGATCAAAGACAGAGCAGTGGGGGAGGGGCTCTTAAAGGGCCAGCTCTCAGCTCTGCTCTCATTCTAGCACAGATCAAAGACAGAGCAGTGGGGGAGGGGTTCTTAAAGGGCCAGCTCTCAGCTCTGCTCTCACTCTAGCACAGATCAAAGACAGAGCAGTGGGGGAGGGGTTCTTAAAGGGCCAGCTCTCAGCTCTGCTCTCACTCTAGCACAGATCAGAGACAGAGCAGTGGGGGAGGGGTTCTTAAAGGGCCAGCTCTCAGCTCTGCTCTCACTCTTGCACAGATCAAAGACAGAGCAGTGGGGGAGGGGTTCTTAAAGGGCCAGCTCTCAGCTCTGCTCTCATTCTAGCACAGATCAAAGACAGAGCAGTGGGGGAGGGGTTCTTAAAGGGCCAGCTCTCAGCTCTGCTCTCACTCTAGCACAGATCAAAGACAGAGCAGTGGGGGAGGGGTTCTTAAAGGGCCAGCTCTCAGCTCTGCTCTCACTCTAGCACAGATCAGAGACAGAGCAGTGGGGGAGGGGTTCTTAAAGGGCCAGCTCTCAGCTCTGCTCTCACTCTAGCACAGATCAAAGACAGAGCAGTGGGGGAGGGGTTCTTAAAGGGCCAGCTCTCAGCTCTGCTCTCACTCTAGCACAGATCAAAGACAGAACAGTGGGGGAGGGGTTCTTAAAGGGCCAGCTCTCAGCTCTGCTCTCACTCTAGCACAGATCAAAGACAGAGCAGTGGGGGAGGGGTTCTTAAAGGGCCAGCTCTCAGCTCTGCTCTCACTCTAGCACAGATCAAAGACAGAGCAGTGGGGGAGGGGTTCTTAAAGGGCCAGCTCTCAGCTCTGCTCTCACTCTAGCACAGATCAAAGACAGAACAGTGGGGGAGGGGTTCTTAAAGGGCCAGCTCTCAGCTCTGCTCTCCACTCTAGCACAGATCAAAGACAGAGCAGTGGGGGAGGGGTTCTTAAAGGGCCAGCTCTCAGCTCTGCTCTCACTCTAGCACAGATCAAAGACAGAGCAGTGGGGGAGGGGTTCTTAAAGGGCCAGCTCTCAGCTCTGCTCTCCACTCTAGCACAGATCAAAGACAGAGCAGTGGGGGAGGGGTTCTTAAAGGGCCAGCTCTCAGCTCTGCTCTCCACTCTAGCACAGATCAAAGACAGAGCAGTGGGGGAGGGGTTCTTAAAGGGCCAGCTCTCAGCTCTGCTCTCCACTCTAGCACAGATCAAACACAGAGCAGTGGGGGAGGGGTTCTTAAAGGGCCAGCTCTCAGCTCTGCTCTCACTCTGATCAGACTCAGGCTTCTAACTCCTAAACTACAAGGCCTACAGTTTTGACCAAAACACCGTTGGATTCGGCCACAGGCCGCACGGGGGCTCAGGCCCTAACAACGTTGCTTGCAGCTTTAGTTAGGGCCTGAGCCAGAAGGTACTTCAGGCAAAGACCCCATTATTTTATTTTTTACTTTTTTAAAGCTGCTAAGCTGTGGCTTTATGTTTTATTTATATTAAAGTGTGCTAGTTTTTAATTTTAATTTCACACAAATGTGGGAAGGATTCAAATAGGCCTGCATAGTTCAGTGTGTAATTTATTACAAAGTAGGCTTACATATGCAAACTGCACTTCTGTTGGTTGTATTCCATTGTTATGACAGGTAAATGTTTACAAAAGATTACAACTTTTAGATGTTTATAAGCTGTGTTATGTTTTGCAGCTCCAGACTCCATCCATCCATTCATCCATTGTCTTCTGCTTATTACTGTTAAGGGTCATGGGGGGGCTGGAAACTATTCCAGTGGCTTTTGGGCGAGAGGCAGGTACACCCTGGACAGGTCGCCAGTCCATCGCAGGGGCAACACTTATAGTTTTAATGACAAAACTGTGACTCAAAGATGCATAGTTCAGTGTATTGTGGTTCAGTTCAATGAGTCTTGCCGACAGGTAACAATTCCAAGACCCCCTGTCAGGCTCCTGTCCAGGTATCGGGAAGAAGTCCGCATCCCCCAGTAGTCCTTGGACCACAGTGCGCATATGAGTCATTTCTCCATTTGCCAGTACATTTACCATCCGAGCTCCCTGCAGGCCCATCGCCATGTCCGTTTGTCTGTCCATTGCTTGCAGGCACTGTTCATCTGAGTCATTGAGAGTGGCTCCATTCACAGCTTGCTGCTCTTCCAGCATCTTGCAGTCGCTTGGATCTTCTTGGGCCTGGCAGGGGCTGGCTGGCACTGGCTTCATCTGTCTCAGATTGCCTAGTGACATCATCAGGAGAGTGCTTGTCACTACTTTGCACCACACAGTCATTTTTCTCATCATCTCTTTATCAGTTTTATGGTGCCTTTTTTGGAACTTTGGCGCAGTGATTCAGGTGATACCAAGTCATGCTTCCTTCCACTTGGATAGCTGTCGGCATTGCTCTTACAAATGTGTACGGTCCTTCATGCCTGGGTTCATTCCAGTTTAGTCAGAAGACCTTCATGTACAACTGATCTCCTGGCACCACTGGTCAGACTGGATCCAGGTCCTGCTGGCCTCTCTGGATTTTTCCTGCAAATATATACAGGCTACGTAACACAACATACAACTCTCTACGGTTGCAGCAGCTCAGGCAAAATTACACAGAGGTTTAATTTTAGCCTAAAATCATAAATTTGTCCCCCGTGTTGTCCCTGTTGATTTTCTGGTAGTTTTGTTTGTGTGTATTTATTTATTTATGATCGCCATTCGTCAACTAATCTTCCAGGGGCCCAACAATACAAAATTCATTTTCATAAATGTATAGTTAAATTTAACCAAAACACAGAAAACAAAAATCAAAGTGAATAACAAAATACAAATAAGGAAAGAGAAAAACAAATGAGAAAACAAACACAAACAAATAAATAATCCAAATAAAGCAAAATGTAACTAAATGCATGCTAATACAGACAATATAGACAGTAAATTTTCCTATTAAAAAATGACTAGAATATCATACAAAAATAGAACTTCAACAAAAAATACAAAAATAAAAATGTTTATTTTATCCATCCATCGTCGTCTTCCGCTTATTCCTTACTAGTAAGGGTCGCAGGGGGGCTGGAGCCTATCCCAGCGGCTACGGGAGAGAGGCAGGGTTCACCCTGGACAGGTCACCAGTCCACCACAGGGCCAACACATAGAGACAAACAACCATTCACACTCACAGTCACACCTACAGTCAATTTAGAGTATCAATCAGCCTCGTCCCCTCTTGATGTCTTTGGACTGTGGGAGGAAGCTGGAGTACCAGAGAGAACCCACAGGGAGAACATGGAGACTCCACACAGAAAGATCATGCGCCCGAGCTGGGACTCGAACCCCGAACCTTCTTGCTTTGAGGCCACAGTGCTAACCACTGCACCACCGTGCAGCCTATGTTTATTTTATATCAAATTAAATTTAAATTCAATTAAAGTAGAAAAACTAACTAACTAACTAATATTAAGCTCATACCATTAGACATCATCTACAACAATCTGCTTCTTCTGAAATTCTTTTCTCAGTCTGTTCTTGAAGCAGATTCTACCAGTAGAGATGCTGGCTGTTAAACCAGTTCAAAAATTTTTTTAAACTCAAAATGTTGTTTTTCTTGCCTTTTCTCATTTTTGTCTTTTACATTATAGTCATTGATTAGCCTTTTTTCATATCCTCACACACTGCCACATCAAACACGCCATCCTTGGGCCATGCTGGGGTTATCCCTTTTGTTCACCTCACACTTTTCAGAAATTTTAAAAATTTGTTTCAAAAGCTCTGGGTACTTGGTCCTGATTAAGGTGGCTGGCACAATATTTTGCAGTTGGCACCCTCAAAATGGCCTATGGTCATTTGGATTAAAAGAAAAAAAAGAAAAAATAACTTCATGTGCAGGAGTTGGGATGAGCACAAGGGAAGGGGGACTATTTTTAACTTTCTGCATCTGTGTACTTTCTGGGCTGGTTGCCAACCTATTAGTCAACTGTACAACAATACCCATGCACGTCTGTCATACACACTTCTCCTTTAACTCTTTAACATTGATTTTTCTCCTTTAATTTTGACTTCTCAGTTATAACTGCACAACCACAATTTTTCTATCTGTGCTGTAACCTGACGTATTATCCACTTCAACCACTCATTCTTCAGCCTTATGACACTTCTCTCGTACACTTCCAAGTTTGCAATCCAAACATACAGTTACATATGATCTTCGGAATACATACACATTGTAAATTTACTAGATATGGCAGTTTACATGAACAAAGTGTTTATGTTTCTGGAATAGAGTGAAGGAATTCTTTCTCTCTAAATACAAGTGTTATTACTTTTGTATGAAGGGACAAAACAATTGTTACTTTTACAAAAATGCATTCAAAATTTAAAATTGCAGCAGTATTTAAACTCCGGTATTACTGCTTAAGATTCAACAGGACCCATCAAGCTTTATGTAATGTGCAGTTAAATAACTCGCACACTCCATTTCACTCTCTCTGCCCCTTCTCAGCCACACTCTGCAATTAAGTCCAGTAACACCACAGATGTTAACACACACACACAAACACACACGGACACAAACTCAACCAACATAAAACATTTAACCAACCCAAACATAGTCAGTCTGTGTCACATTTGGTTAGTTGTCCACAGTCGGGGAAAGATTTTATACAAGCATTTACTTCTTTTATTATTTTGTCTTCTTATTCTGGGGGATTTTTCCCTCTATACTGTATGTTCAGGAGATTTATGGAACTTGACATTATCTTCAACTGGATAATTTACTGGGAATTGGAATGACTGGTTGATCAGACCAGTCACTCCAGCTTTGACCCCAAATTTTCTCCTTTATGAACTTTTGTGTGTTGGGAATTGGAGAGGTCCAAAATTCACTCTTAAGCCCCATTTCACATTGCACCAAAAACACTGATGAATACGGGTGTTGGGGCACTCTGAAAGGATCGCCTCGGCATGTCTACCAACATCCACTGACCCTCCAAGCGACCCGGGTGTTCAGTGGCTTGCCTCGGCCCCCCAGAACTCTTTATCAATAGAGGCATGAAATTGGCTGCTGGGGTGTTTGGCTCTGGTGTAGAATTGGTTTTCTACAAGAAAAACATACTAACTATATCAATGTGTATGAACATTACATGGCAGAATTGACCATGGAATATCCTACTGCTCTTTATATCCAACTAAATGTGTAGGCTACTTATGCATGCACAGGAATATCAGCAGGTTTGTCCTCTGATTGTACTCAAAACTGGTGGCTGAAACTCATCCAGACAGCGTGATTGGAAATCCGCTTTCATGCGATGAGTAAGAGGAAGCGTGGGAGAAAATAATTGGACTCTTAATCATGCAAAGTGATGTTTTACAGCCAGGATTGATGATCCTTAATAGAAGCAATGAAAGTATGTAGTGGTGGTGAAGGAAAGATGGAGACTGTTTTTAATGACTCTGATCCAGTGCCACACTAGTAGAAACACTGCTAGTATTGCCAGAAAAAAAAGGACTGAGTTTGTGTCCCTCTCAATCTTCCTTTCTCTTGTACCTTATTCTTTTGTCTGGCTACAACATGACATTTATAGTATTAGCTCTTAGGCAGAATTGGCTGACCTCAGTTGGAAACCCCTGTCATTACCACTGACTCAATATCTTTTTCCTGTTCTGCTGGGTCACAGACCTAAAGAAGCAGACAAAGAGAAGTTGGCAGGGCACAGACAGTTGAGATGGTTGAGTCAAAATTGATGTGAGAAGTAGGAAGAAAAGGGAAGTTTAGGATCAAGAAATAGATGGGAGTGGGGGCAGGAGTAGGAGTAAAGGGAGAAAATGAAGCTAGAGTTGAGGTGAATGGACAGAGAGAGGCTTCTTCCTACCCTCTTCAGGGATGGAAAAGGAATTTACAGAGGAGACAGAATTCAAAGTGGCTTCCGTCCCTGTATGCGTCTCAGCGGATCCGTCTCGTGCACCAAACGAAGGTCAGCCTCATTTGTTCTTTGGAGAGACAAATGGGTGCTTCATGTGACAGCGAAGAGACATAGAGAAGCACAGGAACCATGAGCGATGAGATTGTCATTGATGGGAAACATGAAGGTTGATTCCATCACAGGGTTTTTGACAAACACACACACACTTGAGAGACAGGAACACATTTTATTCTCAAGCAGTGGCCTCTCATGAATGTGTAATGTTGTTTCCAATGTTGTGCTGCATAAAAATGCCTTTCATTTGTAAGAAATAACAGGACGTGGGGCCGAGGTTACTCTTCCTCAGGGCACTACTCAAGGCAGTTGAGGGTCTAAAGTAAACTTATGAATCCAAATTACTTCAAGAAATCCTCAAAAATGTTGAAGATGAGGAAATAACAGTTTGCAAATATCTGTGATGAAGAAATAATAATGTGCAAATATTTGTGATGCTTCAAAAGTGAGAAATCAAATATGCCAATGTTGAGAATGGGAAGGCATTTAACCTTTCTTGGACACAAGAGCTCCAGAACAATATAGTGCTCTGGGTGACAATTAATGTTGTTTTGAAGTTTAGAAATTTGCTTTAATTCACTGATGGTGGCATGTTTAAAAGACATTCACATATTGGAAAATAATATTTTGTGATGTGCAAGCACCATTAAGCTGGGTCTCGGTTAAGGTTCAGAAAACATCGAGGCTTGGGTGAAAGTTTTGAAAAGTGGCAGTTGGTTCTGACCACCACACCCAGGCTCAACCATTAAATTGTTTCTGCATAATTTTCATAATCATAGCACATTATTTCATATACCTTCTTCGACATCTGCCTGGAATAATACGATGACTTTATTGCAACAGAAAAAACACCGATACCTCATAGTGGATTGTTTCCATTATCAAACTTAATTATCACACAAAAATTGTCATACTTTGTAATTGTCAGAGTTTGTAGCTACAGTAAACAAGGGCTGAACTACTCATTCTCTCCATCCATCCATCCATTCATCCATTTTCTTCTGTTTATCCTGTTCAGGGTCACGGGAGCCCTGGAGCCTATCCCAGCAGCTTTCAGGGAGAAGGCGGGGTTCACCCTGGACAGATCGCCAGTCCATTGCAGGACCAACACATAGAGACAGACAACCATTCACACTCACAGTCACACCTACAGTCAATTTAGAGTATCAATCAGCCTCGTCCCCTCTTGATGTCTTTGGACTGTGGGAGGAAGCTGGAGTACCAGAGAGAACCCACACAGGAACAGGGAGAACATGCAGACTCCACACAGAAAGACCCCGTGCTCGAGCCGGGACTCGAACCCGTAACCTTCCCTCACTTTCTCATTAAAAGTAAATCTAGATCGCATATCAGCTGATCTCCTTTTGCATTCCTGTACACCAGACATGTCATCGGAACAAGATGATAGTTTCATGAATAATTACAATGTGTTGTCACTGAATAGACATAGGGATATACAAGGAAACATGATGGATCAACTATATTTCATCCCCGCACACTGCAAGAAATACAAACTGCCAAATGCATGTAATTAAAATTTTGAAGTTCTCTTAAAATTTTGCACATTTTAAAATTAAATTAAAAAATGTGCAAAACAAGAGAGGTAGAGACAAGAAGCCCCAAGGGGCTTATTTGAGGTCTCTCACCCAAATCATAGTAAAAGAATCAGTAAAAGATATAAAAACAGCCTTAAGACTGTGAGCAATCATGAAATGCAAAGCTGGCATGAGGAAACGATAATAGTAACCTAAGAGATACATCAGTGGAAGACAACTTTTGTGAAAAGAGACGTGTATAGTAATGTGAGCATTTATGTGCTTATACATATAGTGGGGAAGTGAAATCCAATTACAATTGGTAACGGGATAAACATTTTTATTTGCTCAATGTGTAAACAGGGCCTGGTATTTTCTGATGAATTTCAGGTGACTAATCAGTCATGTTTCGGACTGGGTCACAACATCTAGCTGCAACTGTTGCTGGGAGGAGGGTGCTCCACATTCACGACACAAAAACACCCCATGCGCCATGGCATGAGATACTAAAATAGCTTAATTTTGATTGTCCTATTTTCTCTCTTTTTTGGGGGGGAGGGGGCGCAAAATTGTAGTTGAAATTCAGTTAATTTCCCAGCCCTTGATAATCATTTCTTGCATTGTACAATCTGCAAAAACATTGTGTGCCTGCTCTGCTGTAAGAAGTGTTTAAATCTTAAATTAGCTGGTGGAAGAGGTTTAAGAAATTGGCATCATCACTGCCCAGCTGCTGGTGGCTAACTGTTCTGTGTGGTGGAGAATTACTACTTGAGGAACATGTTGAAAGTGGTAAAGTCATGCTATTTTTCCCTCTCGCACATCATGGGTGTTACTTTTGTCATTAAAAAGGTATATTTAAGCACAAACAACTTCTGAAAAGCAAGAAAGCGACAGCTCCAACCCCTGAGTCATAGGTGGAATCCTCATGATTTCATGCCATCAGGGATGACAAGCTAAGCTGTTAAATATCACACTGCCGTTGCTGTAGAGTCCTCCTCGCCTACACACGGCTTCCCTCACATGCTGCAAGTATTACTTAGTTGAAAATTATTTCTGCATAGGGATGTAGTTTTTGTTGTGTGTGCTTGTGTACCTGGGTGTGAATTGTATTGTTTGATCATGTGGACACAACAAGAAGTGTGAATGTGTATATTGGGTTCTTGGCATTAATTACCTTTACTTCTCAGCAAAAAAGGCTGATATTTTAGTGAAGTCACACCATATCAAGTCGGTTGAGCTGCCTGCCTTGTTTTTCGCAGGTTATCTGCACATTTTATTGGAGCCTGTCGAGATGGCAAAATCACAGCCAACAATAGAATCCATTTTAAGAGGTTGTGACTGTTTTGCATAACAGGTGACATTTTCACACATCTAGCATTCTTTGATACATCAAAAAATGTAATTTTAAGAAATTCCTGTGGCAAAATTGGGGCTTTTTAATCCTGCACTGGCTTTTCTTGCAGTAACTACTTCTCCCCTATTTTTATAAGCTGCTGAAAATACAAATCTTGTGCTAGGGGAGCTGGGAAATGTTCAAAAAACAGCTCCATAATCAAGGCCCCCAATGTTATGGACAAGAGAGTTGGAAAGATCCGCAATGAGACCCTTGTGTTTTAACTGATATTTTTCAAAGGACCTCAGCTATGACTGTTAGCAACAACATACAAATGTTTGCGCCACACTGATGACCAGTGAGTGTTTAGCTCTGGCTTAATCGTCTCCTTGAACAACAGCAGTTTGTGAAGAATGTCAGCAGTGTGTGTCTGTTCGAAGAGGCATAGGATAGTGTAAAATAGACATCAGTATAGGGAAACATGAGGACCGAGACCCTGGCAGCTTCCTTTCATCTACTCATTCGTGCCTTTCATAGTGGGAGTAATTAAATGCAGCCCAGAGCTGAGGGTCTCCCCTTTGTCTGATCTGGACGATAGCCATTGCTCCATCTGGAACGACAATGTCTGCTCTCCAACATGGTGCTAGGGATAACGGAGCAGACAGCAGGAACTACCAGTCCAAAACAAATCACATGAGGTAGCTGTGTGATTCAGATCTGTCAACAAGGGCAGTTAATCAAGTAGCTAAACAGTAGATGGTTCCACAGGAGCAGCTGAGCAGTGTTTTACTCTGGGGTTGCTGAACCTGGGGACACTGCAAGAGGAAATGGAATTTTAAAGTTCAGCTTTGCTTTCCTATGTGTGACCGAGCCCAACAGCTTTGCAGTAAAATACCAACAATGCCACCTGAGGACTTGCACCCCAAGAAATAAGAAATATCGAATAATTGCAGGTTATAAGAATAAAGGCAGAAGCGTGTGTTCAAGCTCAGCAAAAGAATAATAATTTATGAAAGAAAACCTGTAAAAGAAGGACGCTAGACGCCACGATGGGAAAGGAGAATAACCTGTTTATTTTGTTACAATATTTACGTCTTTTTTAATTTATGTCAGTTCTTTAAAATTCAAATCCAAAAAACACAAAACAGAGATCCACAAACTTAAATGGGCAGGGGCAAAGGGAGGAGGCAGATTACTTGGGCAGCTTGTTAGTGGCCCGAGGCCGACGATGTCACATCACACGTTTGTGCCCAAGCCTCGCACGCAAGCACACACACGCGCGTGCGCGCACACACACACACACACACACACACACACACACACACACACACACACACACACACACACACACACACACACACACACACACACACACAGCAAAACATGTAAGTGACTCCAAAAAAGGCCACCCATGAGCTGCCAGTCACTGCCACGCTCCTGAAAACCTGCCTAAAAATAGGGGTTGCTTTGCAGTTGCTCTGTCCTTTAGAAAAAAAATATACACAGTAATAATGAACCACAAGAAGTTATGGAGATGGCTCAACTCTGCCACCACCCCCCAAAAATAGCGTGCTGGGCCACCCACAATGAGTGAACGACAAATGAAGCACCGTTGATCCTACTTTATGGTTAAGGGATACTCACATCATCCAGGTCCAATAGGAGTTACACCTGGAAGTGACTCACTGAAAGGAGTGGGTGTTGTTATGGGTTGGAACAGGTGATGCTTTAATGTCAATATTAACAATCAACAAGGACAGCATGGCTGTACAATTAACCAGAATAAGGCACCATTAAAAAAAAAAGTAAACAAAATATGAGTCCATTGAAGCCGAGCTCTCCAACTCAATGTTCAGCTAAAAAACCAAAAAACAAAAAACAAAAAAAGAGGTCCCAAATATATGTGTGAGTATGTAAGTGTGTTTATGTCCATTCAATTACCTCTATTACGACCTGTGATAGATGAGTATGTGTATCGTATCTGTTTCAGAAAGTGTAATTCAGATGATCTTGATTCTTCAGGGTGGGTTTTGCAGCTGGCCACGCCACATCACTGACTCTCTCTCCATCTCTCTGGATTGCTGTGCTGGGCTGGTCATCAAAGTCATCCCGCTCTTTTCACTTAGACACTTGATAAGACCAACAAAAAGAAAATCAACCTACAGAGTCCTGCAGAGTTGTGAAGATTTCATCCGATTCTGTCTCAGAGATCTCATCATTTTTCTCTGTTTTTGCATGAATTACATAACCAGGCATCAAGGAAATACACATGCACATCAAAAAGGGTTATCAGGAATCAACAAGTGGATTTAATCATAAGTGTAATCAACTATTCATGAATTGTCACACACAACATTATTATTTTTTTCAGCGACACATTATTTATACATCATGCTTAACCTGTATCATCCAATTTTAGATATTTCAATCCACTTGTTTTTAGTAATTAACTTTTCAACATCAATTGTATTATAGTTTCCATACAACATAGTGCAATTCCAAAGAATGAAATGCACCATAATGGCCCTGTTGACCATTACAGTGGCTAAACACAAAATAAACCATTCAAATGGCAATAAAATAAAATACACGTTCTTATGGGAAAACATGTACCATTAGCATGAGCTACGTATAACACAGTAAAGGAATTAACAAACGGTGCTAGTGATTAGCGTCAAAGCTAGTGATCTTTTTTTCAAACATTAAATCACTGTAGAGAGTACACAAAAATCACAGACAACCATTGGACAACATCTCACAAAACTTAAAGAACATCATAGACAAATTTGTAGTGAGTTAGTAGTACAATAGCTAGCTAAAATCAGGCTAACAACAAGCTAACTCAATGGAGTTCCTTCACACGCAAGTTCACACAAAGCAGACTGGACTCTGGTCCAGTCTGTGATACCGGGGTCTAAAGCATTTATCCACCACTGTATGCAACCGTACACTTTGTGTTATCCGTCCCATCTGTGCCTGGTGTCTCACAGAAGTGGCGTGCAAAACCCGTGCAGACTTCCCTCAGTTCACAAAAGAACAAGAAGTGGGAATACTGCCCCCTCCTGGTGTTTAAATTACAAATACAGGGTTAGTGACCTGGTTTTCTATACTAGTTACACACGCAACTAAATAAAATAATTAACTACAAACAACAAAGGCAAAATAGCAGGGCAAATACTCTGTAATGAAGAAAATATAATTTATTTTAAAACCCCATTCTCCAAAACTACCCACAATAGAAAATACCTGACTCATGTACACACCACACCACCAGAGATCATACACAGAAGGATATCACTGGTCTGGGGGCCATTGTGAGGACTCCACACAATCCCATCTGTGTGGACCACAATAAGGTATTAAAAACAACAACAACAACAACTACACAAACTGTACAAGTGACATATTGAACATACTCCAAACTCGTTACCTGGGTCTCAATACAGTGACTTTGTTTCAGGAGGCACCAGGATCCAGGCTGAGCAAACCTCACATTAATCTGGTAGAGGAAACCTTACCACAGCACAGACAAGTTTGCTACCCTAATCCATCCATCCATTTTCGACTGGTTATCCTGTTAAGGGTTGCAAAGGGGGGGGGGGGGGTGTCTGGAGCCTATCCCATCCCAGAAGCCTTCGGTGTGAGGGGGGATTCGCCCTGGACGGGTCGCCAGTCCATCACAGGGCCAACACATAGAGACAGACAACCATTCACACTCATTTTAGAGTATACAATTAGTCTGTTCCCCTCTTGCATATCTTTGGACTGTGGGAGGAAGCTGGAGTACCAGAGAGAACCCACACAGGGACAGAGAGAACATGCAAACTCCATACAGAAAGATCCCGTGCCCGAGCCAGGGCTTGAACCCAGAACCTTCTTGCTGTGAGGCAACAGTGCTGACCACGGCACTACTGTGCCACCTGCGCCACCCTAATCTCCTACCTTAATTCAACTCCTCAACAACAAGGAAGTGAAACTGAGGTGTTTGGAGGCTCCTGGATGCCAAGGGCAAAGGGAACACCCCTCCACTTCAAAAAGAGTATCACTGAGGTACCCTTAATAATGTATCAATATGTAATTTGTTATTTCTCAAACTGACATTAGTTGCCCCCACTTACCGAGCCCCATGCTCGGACTGATTACAGATGACAGATGTCACCTGGCTGCCCCACTGCTCTGCATCACTCATTAGTACATCCAATACAATACAATATCCAATCCAATTTCTGCCATTAGTCAGAGTTTCTATGTTGATTTTTTTGAACCCTTCACCTTGTTTTGGCTGTGTTAGCATGTACTTGTTTTTTTTTTGTTTTTTTTTTTCCATGCACAGAGTAAAAGCTTACCTAGTTCTGTATCTAAATGTGGCAGAGCGGTCTGTTTATCTTTTCTCCTCTTTTTTGTATTTGGGGTGAACTGCTTTGGGGTGGAACTCCGCCTCTGCTTCCTGCCCACCTTGTGTATCCTCCCTCACTTTGATCAGGTAGGCGAGGATTATTTGATCCAGGTGTGTCCTCCTTGAGGGCAGCTTGCCTTTGTGTTTTGTGACTGTGTCTGTGCTTGTACAGCTGTGGTGGCGTTCATACAGCAGGAAGGCGTAACGGGCCAGTCCGGTACTTTTTCATACATGGGTAAATTTCCAAGCATGTGTATGGCTGTGCATTTGTAGCTCACTGCGGGGTTTGATGCGCTTTCTGCTTGCAGCACTCGGCCTGTCGTCTGGCTTGAGGTTGAGATCCGGGGAGCGTGGTGTGTGTGGGGCGTTTTTATGCACCGCAGCGTGTTCCTGTGAGAAGTCTGTCTCCCCTCACAGCGTCAGCAGTGTCTTGCCAACCGAAGTCTGAAGTGGGGGAGCGAGGCCTTGAAGCTGGGTACTTCGTGTGCATTGCATGGCATTCAATTCCTACATTAAAGCTGCATTGCCTTGTCGCATCCTCCCTCCTGTGCAGGAGCCCTGAAGCCTCCATGTCCTGTCGGTGGCTCATCTGCTGAAGTAGGCCCCTGTGCTGTGCAGGGCCTTCGACTGCTGTTCTGTCTGGGTTGTGGGTTTGTTTTTGTTTTTTTGCAAGCTCCCATTGTCATTTTTGGAATTACTTTACTTTGCCATTTTATTTTGTTTGTGCAGGCCTTTCATTTGGTACAGTTTGGTTTAATTGTCAATTTGTGGTTTTCTTTTTGTTTACATGAGATGGACTGAATGACTGGTTCCTCTGTGTGCGTATGTGAAAGAGTGAGGGATATCTTGGGCCCTGTGATCCAAGTGTGTGTGCTTCTTGCCTGTGTTCTTCTCCACTTTGACATATTGTCAAACAAAGATAATGTAAAAGATTGTCCATTTTAGTTTGTCCTTAATATTAATCACACCTGAATAGAATGAATTCACTGTTAAAAAAAATATAGCAGCAGAATTCAATTCTTATATCAGTCTACTGATAGCATCAGCAAGACAACTAAAAACCAAAAGTAATATGCAGTGTAACGTTGTACTGCTGTTTAAATTGGTCACATTTTAGAAAAAGTACAAATATGGAGAGCCCCTTAGCACAGACCTTTAAAGAGATGTGACCCTGTAGGCTAATTACAGCTTCCATGTCACCAACAGTAACTATGGCCTGTATGTCTGACAGCACAACATGAACAGCTAATGGTTTTCTATTAATTCCATGGCAAACCACTGTACATGCTGCCTTATATATTTAATCAGTTAGTTTACCTTAATTAAGTTTGAATGTTGTTGATGAGCAAAAGGAGTGAAGCTCCCAGCTGTATTTTCTCTAACTGTCCTCCTCTTATCTTAATGATGCTGATGTCCTTGAGTGTAGCCAGCGCAAACCTGTTTGCCTCAACACACACACACACACACACACACACACACACACACACACACACACACTTTGTTTGATTCAAAATATTTTGATACAACATCTGCACAGTCTGACAACATACATCATTATGCAAAACTGACCAATCAGGATCAAATGCCGGAGCATCAGGGCCATTTCTAAAAGAATGTCATATAACTTTGTTTCCTGGCAGGAGGGAGTCACTTCTCACTGGGTTTCCATGGAAGCTAGGTCTGAGCTCTTCCAGCGCTGGGCTTTGCTACACATGTAATTCTGCTGTGAAGAGGGAATAAACCACTCAGATTTAAAGAATAGCCTCTTAGTCTTTTATCTCCTGAAGCTGTGTTAAGACAAAGGTGCGGGGTAAGTCCACCCAGGACGGTGGGCTCGAATTTGTTGAGCATTTTGGTGGTATTGGTCCCTATCAGCAACATTGGTTTCCATTCACGCTAGCCGTAAACCCCACGGTAACGAATCTATGCATGATT
The DNA here is from genome assembly GCF_037954235.1 of Aulostomus chinensis. NCBI lineage: Eukaryota > Metazoa > Chordata > Actinopteri > Syngnathiformes > Aulostomidae > Aulostomus > Aulostomus chinensis. The sequence continues at coordinate 8,183,690 of NC_141342.1, forward strand.
CCATGGTAAACCAGGGTTGTTCTATTAGCTATGATTTCAAATTTCTCGTCTTTTATTGTACATGCTACATTATGTTTTTCAGTTAACTCCGTAACCTCAGCTATGCATATTCAAAGCTAGCCATAAACCCACATTTGGCTGCTTCATGCCCAGTTAGCATACGCTCGTCAGTCTATTAACATGAATATTTGCAAGCCTCCAAGCACAGTCGTCACACTTTAAATCATCCCTGTTGCCTTTCTCCATCCACTAGTTTAACTGTTGTTGCGTCCTTTCGTAAGCCATCTCCATTTCTCTCCTTTTTCTATTTTGTGTCCTCTCAAATGTTACATAAGCTTCAGGAAATCCAGAGACTATTTAAAAATGCACAACAGCAGATACATAAAGAAAATGTTTTTTTTTATTTTTTACCATCACTTTTGCCCCCCCCCCCCCCCCCCCCCCACACACACACACACACCATTTGGTCCGCATCAGGGAAGGGGATGAATGGAAAACTGCATACAACACCCCATTCTGCAATTATGAGTATCTTGTCATGCATTTTGGTTTAATGCCCCTGATGTCTTCCAGGCATTAGTTAATGATGTCCTTCGAGACATGCTAAACCATTCTGTTTTTGTTTACCTGGATAATATCCTGATTTTCTCCAATTCTATGGAGGAGCATGAACTTCATGTAAGGGTGGTCTTGCAATGGCTCCTTGTTAACTCCCTTTATGTCAAAGCCGAGAAATCTGAGTTCCATGCATCCTTGGTTATCTTCTTTGGTTACATTGTGGCTCAGGGTAGCCTTCAATGGATCCTGACAAGGTTTCAGCTGTCAGACCTTGACCCACCCCTGAAGACCTGAAACAACTACAACATTTCCTGGGCTTTGCCACCTTTTATCGCCGCTACATTCATGGCTACAGAACTCTGGCTTCCCCTGTCACAGCCCTGACTTCCTCCAAGGTCCCATTCTCCTGGACTCCTGCAACCAAGATGGCTTTTGAGGCTCTTAAGGTACACTTCACCACTGCTCCCATTCTGAATGTCCCTGACCCTGAAAAACAGTTTGTGGTGGAAGTGGATGCCTCTGATATGGGGTGGGAGGGTGGGGGGGCAGTGTGGTCTCAACATTCAGCCTTTACACCAGAAGCTCCACCCATGTGCCTTCTTTTCTCACTGCCTGACCCCTGCTGAACAAAACTGTGACTTTGGTAACTGAACAGAGTTGCTAGCGGTCAAATTCGCCTTGGAGCAATGGCAGCACTGGCTTGAGGGAACTCAGGTTCCATTTCTTGTCTGGACAGTTTATAAAAACCTGGAGTACATTCGCACGTCGTCTAAACTCACCGCCAAGGGTGAGGCATGTAATACATGGTTGACTGGGAAGGTTATGGGCCAGAAGAAAGTTCTTGGGTTCTCCCTGCTCCCTTTATTGTCGACCCTCAAATCCTTGCTATCACCTAAAGAAACCTGATCAGCCCTCTTTCATCCACCACTGCTGACCCTCAGTGATCTGCCCACCTCCAACAGCCTCGCTCCTTTTCCTCAATGCCACTGAATGAGGAAGAGGAGGACAATCAGAGATCTCACAACAATCTGGATGGATGTCTCCCCTAGACCCCCTCCCACCCCGCATATGGAATTGTCTGCTTCACCTCCAGCTCCCCTGTGACCAGCCCCCCTGTGACCCTTAACAAGATGGATATATATACAGTATATATATATATATATATATACAGTATATATATACAGTATATATATATACTGTATATATATATATATACACAGTATATATATATATATATACTGTATATATATACAGTATATATATATATATATACAGTATATATATATATATACAGTATATATATATATACAGTATATATATATATATATATATATATATATATATATATATATATATATATATATATACTGTATATATATATTTATCAGTCATTCATCCTGGTCTGTTCATAGAATTATATGAACATATAGAATGCTCGACCAATCCTTTAAAAAAATATTTCATTTTTATTATTGATTCTGACTTTTTTGTGTGCTTTTTGAGATTTTAGGGCAAAAATGAGAAGAATATTATTGGTTTAAATTAGTGCATTGTTGTGAAAAATGAGTCTTGGCTATTGCGAAGCCACCTGATCCATCTTGGAGACGAGAAGAAGCCGTTTGTGGTTCCAGAGCTACGTGTTGATGATGGTCAATCGTGCGTGAGTGTGTGGGTGAATTTACAGTTTTCTGTAACCTCATCCAAAACAAAGTTACTCAGCACAGTGAATCAGGAAGATACAGCTGCTACATATCTTTGAAAAAAAACCCAAAACAAACATGGCTCTTTCACAGACTGAATAGATTATCTTTGTTGATAGTGAGACTGAATTAGTTCAGTTCTGAAGGATGTGAGTCATTCAATTATTTCACACTCTTGATTTTCATATTCACTTCACTGAAGCCCATTGATAGCCAATAGCTGAGAGCTGATACAGGAACTTCCAGCTTCAAATCATAGCAGCAAATGAATTCTTTCCACTTCTGCTCTAAAACACACATCTGTTGCTATGGCAACACACACCTGGATAATATTTGGTAATAGGCAGCTTAAGTAAAAGCCCAGTAGATTGGGATGCCATAATGTGCTGCTAATGCAGTCCATTGGACACACTGCATGAACCTCCAATTAGATTGCTCATTTTAATCATAACCTGTTTCTAACCCTCATGACATCATTTGAATTTGAGAAAAGTACATTTTACTTGTGGATGTACAGAAAGAGCAGACAGATGTGCAGTTTCTCTTGCTCCCGGTATTGGAATCATTATTGATCCTTCATTGCATTGTTGAGGTTTGGCAGTGATGGGTCACCTAACAGTGTGATAGATGAGTCGGCTTTTAGAAGAAAATGAACTGAAATGATTGCTTTGAACTCTGCAATTCTTCTGCGGCTCTGATACCCTGCTGGGTGAACACAGCTTTGCTCTCAGCAATGACTGAAAACTGAAGAGCCAGTCACATGTCATCTGATTTGTCCACCAGTCTCTCTGGTGTGGCGCATCCTTACTAGTTTTGGATGCAGTTCAATGAAACAAAGCATAAATTTGCACATCCAACATCAGGCTAATATGATTAATTTGTTAAAGTAATGTGATGATTTATGGGAAACACTCCTGCTTGCCATTCACCTCAGAGCCAGACAGGAAGATAGATACTTTTTTCCTCCTCTGTGTGCAGTAGGAAGTTGAGAGCCACGGAGACTAGCAGATTTCCAGTTAGCACAGCACAATGAATGATAGAGGATAGACAGTACAGCAAATCTTTGTCAAAAGTGGTCAAAGTCTATAATTCTCTAAAGGTCACAAATTCACGAAAAGTCTTTGCTTGCATTGATATAACTAGAACATAAACTAAGTAATAAAGTCATTTGTAGGTACGAGGCATCATAGTTTTATAATCAGATCCATAATCAGCCAAAGCTACTTTTCTGATAAAACTTTGGGTTTGGGAAAATTTTTAAGAGCGAGAAGAGTGACTGCTGGTGCTGCTAATCATGGCTGACATCGTAAGAGACAATGAGGAGGATTATTTCTGGAAAAAACAAGATGCCGATCCTTATCTGTTTCATGATTTTTGACCAACGTGTGTTAACACTCCCCACCCACTTCCAGTCGTTGTGCGGGGCTAACTACGAGTCAGCCAGGTCTCTAGTTCCATTGGATGATAAAGACAAGAAAGGGTATCTTTCTTCTTGTCTGGCTTTGAGGAAGACGGTAAATTAGCGTATTTCCCCCAAAACTGGCCAACATCAAACCATTGTTCATGATGCAAGTAAAATTTGTTGTAACTCTGTTCCCTCTAGTTGATCAATTCCTTTTCAGTCCCTGTTCTTTGCAAAGCACTTTTCTATAACTGTCTACGTACAGACAATAATATTAAAGTCCTCTTTTTGTCATTGATAATAACAAGTGATGTGTACAAAGTATCAATGTGTCCTTAGTAGGGCTATCACCTTACACTAACGGTTCATTAACAGTAATGTCATCTTGTCTTGGGATGACATATTTCAACTGCTGCTGCATACCTATAGGTCTTCATGGTGGCATTTCAACATCTGGACTCATCTGGATCTCTTCCCACGTCATATGAAGAAGTCCTCAAAGGTGAGGCATCTATTGCCAGGGTTATCAATACATTACAAAGTCGTCATCAATATATTAGCATGAGAAAACACATCAGCTTTTGTTGGAAAACCACTGAGGTTTGGGTCCAATTTGTTGCTTCCTTATGGGAGTTATGCTGTCATGGTTACAGCAATAAGTGGCTCTTGTGGCAAATGTGCAACATTTTATTGTACATGGGACCTTGTCAGCTGTGCCTTTGTTACACCCATCTGCTCCATACATACATTGAAACTCAACTGTATTCAGACATCATATGCTTTAGTGGTTTTGTCTAGTCACAATTACTATAGAACAACAAGTCACTTAACCTATAGCAAGACAAATAGGACCTTTGACATGCTATTTCTATTAATAATGGCTATTTAATGGGCTGAATGTGAACCTCTTGTGCATGGGAGTGCTTTTTCCCTTTTTTTTCTGAAAATAAACCTGATGATGTCATAGGTGGTGGTGGTGGTGGTGGTGTGTGTGTGTGTGTGTGTGTGTGTGTGTGGGGGGGGGGGGGGGTCTTGGTCTCATGGATTTGGAGATATTGTCCCTTATTGTAAAGCCTGAGTCACAGACTGTGATACACTTAAGAGTTTTGTCAGGCAGAAAATGATAAACAATGACAATAAGAGTTGCACTATGGAAACTGTAGGCCACAGTAAGGTTGACGCACATTGCAGAAAGAATTAAAAGTCAGGATAGGTTGACCCTGGATGTGATACGTCTCTTAACAAGTACCCACTTTTATGAAAGTACAACTCTAGTCTAACTTCTTGTCAAAGCCATTGCCAGGGAAATCACATTAGAAAAAGAAAAAGATAAACCTGTGTCATGACAGTCCCCTTCAGGTTTGTTGGATATACGCTACATGAAAAACTGCTGTGTGAGCTAATTGGCTCTAACAAGCACGCGATAACTTTCAAAGAGGTTGCACTGCATGCATTTTTAAAATGCTTTTGTTTTTAAGGCATGGCTCCTAGTTTCATAGCACCAAAACATCCACCCCTGCTTCCTGAGTAAACCCTAAACAATAAAACTAAACCACAAACAAATTTGTCAGTGTAGGCTGTGTTGCTGTGTGAATGAAAAAGTTTCTTAAAGTCACTGAAAAGGCTATATATGTCACATCCTAACAGCCAATACCAATAGGTCCTCAAACCATAACCTGCTACCCTAGATAATCTAAATAGGGCAAGTCCTCCATAATAACTGTTTGCAACGGAGCAGAAACTTTCAGGAAATATTTAGCACATGATGGGTGAAGCAACTGACAGTCTGTGTCTATCATGTAAAATTCAGCTAATCAGATGAAAACAGTCATGTGGCAGATGGAGACAGTGAATAGAGTGAACACCACTGAGAAAAGTCTTCAGGCGTTTTTAGGCCTGACCTTAAAAGAGGAAACACTCACCAGTTCTGATCTTGTAAAGTGGAGCCATGTAGAGATATCAGTCGCATGCACAAATAGTTAGCAGGGGTTAACCGATAAACTTAGGCAGTCAGCAGATGATAGGACTGTGATTCCGTAACACCACTTAATTGTACAGTATTTCACATCAACCACTCAAATCCAGGTCTCAGCTAAATTCATTAGTCATAAACGAGCAGCTGAACGCAGACAGCCAAACCTTTACCAACTCATAACTGTGGAGTTTTCTCTGTTTTCAACATCTGTGTAGCATATAGCTCATAGGCGTAGCTGTGTGGGATTCCACCTTGTTGCTCTATTTGGCATTGCAATAATATCACTGATGTAGATGCAGAGCCCCCATTATTTTTTCCATTGTGTCACACCTAAACCATGACCCATCTCCCCAAAGCCCACTGATAGGCCTGAACCACTGTTTTGCAGACACAAACACATACAGCAAACAAACACTTGAAGCCTGGCAAGATGGCTTCTTATGTTGTCACCTCCGTAAAATAACTGCCAAAGCCATTCTTTGACTTTTTTTTTTTTTTTTTTTGCCTAAAACAACTCCTTGTGATTTTTGTGTTTTCTGAAAAACTTGAAAAAATAACTTTGGCAATTATTTTAAGAAGGTGACGATGTGATCATATGAATCCGGCTACCTCGCAAGGTAACTCAAACCCATCTAGTTATATAGTCATTTGTTCCCACACTCTGCTCCAAGCATCGAGGTGAGAGAGATGAAACAAGATCTGCAGTGACAGAATTGTGGGTCATAAAGCTATGGATATTTCTCAATTATCAATTATTTAAAGATGGCAATAGCGAGTTGGCAGGAAGACCTATGAGAAAATCAGAGAAGGAGGAGCTACAATGTAAAAATACAGCTTTGGTTGCATTTTTTAGGATGCTTGAACATAGGAGAGTGGCATTAAGTGAGAGTCTGGGGCCAAACAACTACATGCACTGACACAAGTGAACCAGTGCATGTGTGGGGTCTTACATAGAAAGCAATAGTGATAGTAATTATTTGTATGACTGCTTTAACTTCTACAGAGTACAGTTTTCAGGTACTCTACTTGTTGATAAGACACGCACTTCTTATCATAGAAAGACAACGCACACCATTGGCAAAACAAGCACAGCAGCAAACATCCTGTCAAAACAGCATTAAATGGAATCTGGAATTCTAAGTGGAAATCTACCCACTGCTCTCTTAACCTCCGTACACCAATTTTTCTCATCTTTTATTGATGCCATGTGACTTCAGATTTTTGTCTGCTTCTTTATTCTGTAGAGGCCAGCCTGAATACTGTTACTATGTACCACATTTCAAACATTCCTCCACTTTTAATGACATGAGAAGATGGATTGGGGCTCTCCCAGCATACATCAATGTTAGGTATTTTCAACAGGTCGTCAGGCCAACACAAAGGCAAATCCTAGACATAGAAAAAACTATAACTGGCACAATTGGAAATTCCCCTGGATGTGTGTATGTGGTTCCTCTATGGGAGGAGTTTGGATTTTCTCACACCTATACTGTACAAAGGTTCATGGGGAGCAGCATTAATGCCTGGGACATATAACTGCCAGGTATGTTAGAATCTTCACATGCAACTTCTTTCTAATTTTATAAGCATATGCATTTGAATCCGCATTCAACTTCAAAGGAATTAACATTTAATGCCATCAGCATTAACCATTTTAACCACAGATGATTGCATCCTTTCACACTTTTTCAGTCAAATGCATTAATAAGGACTGGATTTATTCAGACTAATTAAAGACAGTATTCCAGCAAGAAAAACACACACACACACACACACACACACACACACACACACACACACACACACACACACACACACACACACACACACGCACGCATGCACGCACACACGCACGCACACACACACACTGCCCTAGAAATTGATGTCTTCAAAATGCATTACATCTGTTCTACAGTGGCAGATTATCTATTTTTGCAGAATTTTATGAATGTTTATGAAAACAGATTTACGAATTACCATCAATAGTGGTTTGATAGATGGAAAAATAACAGCTCAATTTTGCAGCCACTGAAAACAGCAGCATATGTTAAAGTCATGGTACATTTTGTAATTCCCTGGCTCTGAAAACAGGGAGGGGAAACCATTTGTTTCTTGTTGTCTTATGGGCCTGTTGAACCATCTATTGAAAGCCTTTTTAGAAAGGTTTCCAAATTCATGTCCTTTATGCCAAGTAAATGCAAATGCAGACTGGCAGACAGCTGCAAATGAATGCACACATGCACAAATAAGCGCACGCCAGAAGAAGATTATTGCATACTGCACTAATTAAGATGTTGCCTTATATTCATGGACATTTAAAAGAACACATAAACATGCATATGCTTATTTTGCCTTCCTCCCCAGAGCAAAACAAAAGCTGAGACCCACAGAGACAGGCTGGCTGGTATTTTGTGTAGGGCAATGAATGGTACTGGATGGGAGGGGTTAATGTTAGACAGTTCCTGTTGATGAAATACCTTGGAGCTCCATTTCACATGGGCCTCTGTGGCGACTTGATGACCAGCAGATGAGCTTGTAGCTCGGGGCTCAATACCGATGCCTGTCACGAAGAGCAAAGTAGAGGTATATAGACACCTCAATCTAGAAATAAAGGTTTAGTCATTTGCAGGCTTTGCATATGGTTGTTTCCACAGTGTCTAATTTGAAGTGCATTCTGTCATTAAAACTTTATCCAAACAGGGAGATAGAATGGGAGTTACCCAAAGAGTCCTACATTGTACATTTTAAACATAGACATAATGGAAAGGTGACAGCTAAAAAAAAAACAGATCAGAAGATTGAGGCAGACGTCCAATTTTATAGCTATTACATAATTAAAAACAGAAGGGCTCTAAGAGGATGATTCGATATTGACATTCACTCACAATTACAATTTTGCACGTATACTTATAAGCAATAACGATGAACAATAATGCCATCATTTTTGATGAATGCTTAAAAATCTTTAAAAGTTGGTCATAATTTTAGCTGCAATAACAGTCTAGCAATGTAAGTTATGCAGTTTCTCTCCACAAAGATGTCAGCTGGAATGTCATACCCATCTGTAACGGTTGTAATCTTTAGGAGTAGATCTTGCCTTTTATCAGCCCTAAAAATACACCTAAATAATAAAAATAAATGAAAACTACAGCTATAGCTAAAGGTGTGTTCACACCAAACACGATGCAAATTTTTACATCGCTTTATTCGCGTGAATTTGACCACTGGATCATTTGTTTTTATTTATGTCATTTGTCCCAACTCTTTCCCCCCGTGAGGAGAATTTGTGCCATTTCTTTCCATCATCAACCATGGCTGATGTTGCAGCCGTTGCTGGCTTGTACCTGTTGTGGAAGTCCCAGATACAGCGGAAAACGAAACGCCACTGCATCTGGATCCATGGCGTAATATGGAGGCACACACATCCAAGTGAATTTCACCGCTTTCTCCAGGAACTGCGCCCGGATGACGGCCGTTTCCAGCGGTACTTCAGGCTGACGAGGGCCCAGTTCGATGACTTGTTGGCGAGGATTGGTGCCAGGATATCACGGATGGACACCAACTACAGGCGCCAGGGCCGTTGACGTCAGTGACATCACTAATGTTAGGGGATTCTCAACGCTGATAGGCTCTCTTGACATGTCACGCCAATTTGTCCCTCAAGTTGAATATTTTCATCTCGCACTTAGACGGGAATATTCGCAAAATTGGCATATTTCATGCTGCCCGGTGAGTATACGCGCAAATTCACGTCTGAAACTTTTTTTTTCCCATCATGAGCTCATCTAAAGTTGATAGCAATTAGAACTCAAGTAGACACAGCCATATGCAGTTCCTCGCTGCTCACCAACCATAAAGAGCATCATGTCTTTTTAATTTATGAGGTTACATTAAGATCTTGAATACATCATAAATCTTTCACCGAATCATTCTTTCTTCAATTTTAGGCTTTCAAGCAACAACAGCAAATGTTTAGATAAAAAAAAAAAACCAATGGTTTCAACATCATTTCAAATTATCATGTAACTTAAGGTGAGCATACACAAAATTCCTGCTTCTCACTATATAACAGCAGACAGCTAGGAGGCTAAGACGAGAAGGGAAAATGACACCTTCACCTATATTGCTAGTCACTGTATAACTATAACAGTTACAGTGATGGGATCAACCATAAGTTTGATGGCTGTCTCAGAGGGACCAAAAGTCTTTTAACTCCTTGTTTACCTTTCCTTGCTTGTTGCTAGAATCAGTTTTTTTTTACTTTGTATGGTTTTACAATAGTGTGATAATGAGGCCAATGAAGCAAACAATTCTGAATGGCTCAGCGTCCAATACTTGGTATCAGCAGAGAACACTTCTGCTCAGCAAAATGACATAATCTAGCGTTAAATAAATATTTCCTTATATGGCATGTCTGTCTTTCTCAGGTTTGGTCATTCTTAAGTATGATTCTTTAATCACAGCACTGAGTCAAGACCGTAGACTGCAAGCGCTTCTACAGAAAGAGATTTGGATTTAGTCTTCCCTACAAACATGATCGTAATGAATACAAAAAATTGTCTGTTCAGAAAAAAACTATTTTAAAATCAGAAATTGAAGAGTGAAGGTTAGAAAAGATTCTGCGTCAATGGTTGTTCTAAGTGGATATCCTTCTCTGTCCCAAGCTGAAGTGTTCATGATCAGTCTTCCCACATAACTCTTTGATAGAATAGATGTGACACAAGAAAGTTGCTTTTCATAACCCAGTGCAGGTCAAACACATGGTTGAATGATGATGAATCACTATGTGATGAGGATAACACCACCGACTTCAAAGCCACCTGCGGAAATCACATTAACTTCTTGACAGCCCTGTTGGGATGTGCCTTCAGGAATGTGTGTCTGTGAGTCTGTGTGTGCGTGTGTGTGCTCATCACATACAAAAAGAAGGCAACATGCAAAAAGACTCAAAATTACAAGCACTCACCAATTATTCCTTACAGTCCTTGCAGTTTTTCCACTCTCTCGCTTTCACATACAAATACTCTGGCTCAGGTGGAGTAATTGAATGTGACAGCAAATCCTAAGAGTGTTGTTGGCAGGGTTATCAGGTTAACCTGTGAAATGTAACCCACCTGACACCAGCAGGTTGGCTCTGACACCTACAACAAGCATGGTTGAATCATTCAAGTAAAGTCTACAGGCCAAGAACTGTAAGTTCTTCGTCCAAGCACTGCAAAGATTAATGTAATCACACCTGATCAGAGGTGAAGTCAGACTGGAAGAGTGAGTCTGCCAAATGTGTTTTTTATGCTCCATCTAGTCCCTTCACGAAGTTCAGTTGCGTTCTTCAGAAGTTTTTCATGGCGTTTTCATTTGAAAATAGATCAGCTCCAGGAAGACTGTTGATCTCATCAACGTCACTTCTCTCTCATTATCTAATAAAACTCACATCGGGGTGTTTTGGAGTCATTTTCAATAATTACAACCAATTGCGTTTCCTCTGTCAATACTGACTCCGAAATTTAGAGACTTGAAATTCACAATAAAGGAAAACAGAAATGTTAAAGATATGGTTTTTTTTCATAACCTAGCAAAAACTAGAGGTCAATCAGAGTGTTCTTAAAATTCTAACAAATTTAATTAAAATCCATCCATGGCAGACAAACCAAAATTGGTGAGCACCTGACCTACAGTAATTGGCAGAGATACAGCACTGTCATTGCTTGAAAGAAGGTCTGGTCACACCAAAAAGTGGCAAAATAAAATTTACGTGGGAGTCTTTGCAAAATATTGGTGACAATGACAACTTGATGGGCAGGTGGAACTGATTTGATTGCTGCATCTATTAAAATGACTTGTATCATTTTCTCTTAATAATCTGAATATCCCTCACAGCCACAGTACATCTCCTCTGCTGTGATAGGTCTAAAAGGATCAGCTTGATAAACCTGGATTTACATTGTCGGACAACTAAAGAAATGACAGTGCACACAATTACACCACTCTTATCTTGCAGAAGAGGATTGCGCAGATTAAATTGGGGTCACAGTTGCCATTAGAGAATAAATTGTGATTGAGAACTCCAGCCTGAGGTGTCCATCTCAAGCTACCCCCATACTCTGTTCATTGACAGCCCCAAAATCAATAACACACCCATAACCAATTAGTCAAAATTCCCATTCAAGCTGTTAAAATCTATCTGCATGTCAACAGCAACTGACGCCAACAAAGCACATGAATGATGAAATGGAACGCAATCACTGGAGTATGTTGCTGCAGTCAACGCAACAGGGTTGACACAGTGAGAGCCATATACATCAGTCACTGGTCTTCTGTCTCTGAACTGCAGGATTAGGGTGGTGATGACGACTGAGGGCAAAATATTGAAGAATAAACACGAAATAAATCTGCTTCTGATCATAATCATGATGATTGAAATGATAAAGGCTTTTTCAGAGTGTAAAATTGACACAAGATGCCTCCAAACAGCATCATATTGTATAAGTTTGTTTTGATTCACATGATGCAACTTCTTCTCCATCTTAAACATTTAACCTTTTACTGCACTCCTTAAATAAAACTTTATTTTAAGACTCCCTCAGTATGTAGAGGCGAGATACACACACATTTATTGTTAATAGTCATAACACAAGTGCTTATTAATGTAGTTTGTCAAACATAATGGTGTAATTATTTCATTATTTTCTGTGCTTTAGCTCCCTGGATATTGTGATTTCATGACTGAGTTTCATTCGTGAAATATTTTCACGAGAATGTGATGAAACGTTTCTTTAAAAAAAAAATCCGAATCACAACCAACATGTCATGCCATCAGAGTTGGTTGATGTTTGTTGCTCTGGCCTGCTTTTTGTTGGATTCAGGGATGTTTGACGTAAGAAACTGTCAATATAGAAAACATCAGCAATATGCCATCTTTTTAAACCAGCTCCTAGAGTTAAAAAAAATGAGCTAATGAAGCTGCAGCAAATATAATTGACAGCCAACAGCATAAAATGAGAGGCCTGTTTTTGTCTACTTCTCTGTAATGTCCAAAGAATTCAATAAAGCCAAAATTACTGATTTGTGGAATTTAAATCTTTAATTTACAAATGCACTGTTCTCTCATATGTGTATTTTAAAGTGAATAATAGCTGGTGACAACCCTGCATTCATTTTAGCAGCATGGCTTGCTCTGAACTCATTGATCATCCTACTATATACATACTGATAGTGCATGATCCAGCTTCACAAATCAATATGATCATTGTGATACTGTGAAATCCTCCCCCATCTGTTCACACGTTTGATGGTCTTGGTGTGAGCTGGAAAAGGACAGGGGTATTAGAGAGTGGATCACAGGTGTTGGAGAGATGGATATGGCTCTTTAAAACATTTATACACTTCCCATACTCACAGATGCACACAGACATTAAACTGTAGCCAAGGGCAACAGCTGGATATATTACCAGTCCAGTAGCTAGCAGTGGCTTTATGGAGCCATGTGGGGTTTGCATAGGCATAATATGTAAACATGCACTAACAGTGATACAGGTAAATGCCATCTGCTCTCTGCTATGGAACTTCTCTTTGTAAATATGATCACATCCACTTCCCTCAGTCTATTTGAAATTCCATGTCTATTGTTTGTTGTTGATATTGCAGTTTGCCTCAACACTATCCGAACTGTGTGTGTGTGTGTGTGTGTGTGTGTGTGTGTGTGGGGTGGTGGTGGTTTGTATATTTGTGGCCCCTGGGCATACATTTGTGGATATTTGCTCTAATGCTTTGAAGTTAAATGCCAGACTGATCATGCCTTAAAACTCATCCTCTCTTTCCCTAGGCATCTTTTCACAGGTAAATGACACATGCTGGCTCAAAGTGACACACATGTTGTGTGATCTTGATCAAAGCATTGCATTTATCTTGAGGCTCGATCATCCAGACGCCCCAAATAAAGCAGGATTTGTCTGATTATTTAGGTTCATGCCATTAGAATGCTCACTTGGGTGATCCCAAGTGGTTCCAAATTATTGAATGCAATAGACATGTATAGAATACGTACACAGCCTGGATGCCAATCTCTGCATTATGGCTTTGATGTGTGTGCATGGAAGGCAGCACTCCCGCAGGATGCTCTCTGCTTGCTCCTGTGTGGATTGGCGATACTGGCATTACTACACACAGAATTATTATTCAGATTTCCTCAGAGGCAATGGAGGAAGGGTGTGTTTGTGTGTTTATCTAGAAGATGGGCTTTGTGTGCATGTATGAAAGTGTGTTACAGTGCTATGCATGTGTGAATTGCATAGGGTTTGAATCCATGCAGACACAAGGCAAGATGTTAGAAGTAGACTCACAAGACTCCTGGTCCCATCCTCTGTAGGATACCGCAACATGAGAATGCTCAATATACATCATGCAAATGACTTCAGGGATCATACTCTCAGGGGTGAATGCATAGAAATGGTGCAGCTGTGGAAGATAAAAAAGATGACAATATGAGATATGTCATCATGGAAAAGCACTGATGGAACATGCAGCGTGAGAATAATGAAATATAAAAGCCAATTCTTCAGAGCTTCATGAGAGGCAACTTGAAGAACAATTCTTGTTCATCAGCCAAGAAAACCCACTGTGAGATTATGCAATAAATACACTGCAGCTCATTCCACTGGCAGATATCAGATCAGAAGTTCAGTGAGTTTTTGAAAACACCTGCATTTGTTTTGCCATACTTTTTAAGACAACTTTCTCTGTGTCACACGGGAAAAATGGGAGCACTCAAAGGTCCGAGGATAATAGAGCCTTGCAATATAAGCCGATGCTTCACTAAAATTGAATCAAACCTTTGAGCAGTTCATTTGAGCAGGTATGAACACAACAATCATATTCCGATTCCCACCAATAGCAGATGAAACAATTGGACTTAGACCTTGTTGAAAAGGTTCGAACCTTGGTCTGACACACATACCTGTGTTCTCCTTATGTTTTAGTCTAACGGCTCCTGTAGCCAGATGCACGTTGGATTCTTGGATGTGGCATTGCATCCAAATTGCAGCAGTTTGTTTATTTCTAGCTCATGTCGTGAATTAGCATTCTCCAAGTCCAAGCTAAGACAACCTCGATGTCATGATTGGGGGTATTTTTTTTTACACTTGACAACACTGCACCAAAACCCCAGAGATGTTACCTGCAGTGGTATTACCCCAGACGAGTAAGCCCAGAAGTCAATGTCCTCTTCTCTCTGTAATTGTCCACTTGTGTGAGCTGCTAATTAGTTTTGAATCGTAGCATCTTGTTGATGTACTCGTGCTGGAGCCCTTTGTACTCATGCTTTTTCTTACACGCTCTCCACTGCAGCAGTCATAACATTGCCATTATATACTACTCAATTTCACTATTACATTTACCGACATTACTGAATACTATTTGTGGGGTGAATCTGTTAGAGGAGAGCCTGGCCATCATGGTATCACATCAAACTTGGAAGGTTTTTTTTAAGAAGTGTTCTGTTAAAGATGGAGCCAAAGGGCTGGGGTTCACATACAGTAGCAGCAGGTGGTTCTGTAGTTTGGTGGGTACCAAGGAAGAGCTTTTCTTTCACTCACTCAGTGATGGGATCTGTCGGAGTAATGTATGAGTCTTTGAACTGGTAAGACGGTTGAAACCATCTTGATGATAACATTCATGGTCAGTGTGTCTGTAAAGATTCCTCAGATCATGTGAGGCTCTTGGGGAGGACCTACTCTGTTTAGTCATGACATCTGTGGCCAGAGGCATAATCATTTTGGGTTGTCCGGCTACATGTCCAATTCTCCTATGTAATATCTCAGGAAAGCCATGAGAAAGCAGCATATTTGGCTCTCTGTGCCCTTTTATCTGTTCCATCTATGCCAAGGGTGGGCAATCATGTGCCATGGAGGGCCGTGTGTATGCAGGTTTTCCTTCCAACCAAACACTTTAACAGGTGAACCACTGATTAACACTCTTCTGTGGCTGAAGGTGGGTTAATCAGTGGAATCACCTGTTAAAGTGTTTGGTTGGAAGGAAAACCTGCATACACACGGCCCTCCATGGCACATGATTGCCCACCCCTGATCTATGCAATGTGTCCTCCCTGACACTTTCAGTTCTAAGTGCCGAATGGCATGCAAGTCAGGCTGTGCATTTTTAGTACATGCCACTTGGTACGCGTCTTATCCCCTCATTATGCCTTAGTAGGCTGTTGTATGTAATCACTTCTCTTCTATACAGTGGTAAGGCTTGGAGCCTATTTCCCATAATGGGCTGGTGTAGTTTTTAACTTGTATGCAACTTATCCCTGTGCTATTACTGCATTGCACAGGGTTTTTGAACTTGTGTATGTTAACTGCTTGTGAAACTTAGTGTCCGAGTGGGCGCTGACTTCAGCAACTTTGCCCTTTTATTTGAATAGTTATAGCTCTCTAGAACTAATAGAACATTACTTGCTTTTCATAACTCCAGATTATAGGGGTGTAGCTTTAGCCCTCTAAGACTCAGGCCCCCTGCTCCACCAGCATAAGTTTAAAGAAGATTGAGACTTCGGAAGTAGACATCCAGATTAGTTTTTAAGAAAGACCACATTATTATATCATACTGGCTCCTATCTGCTAAAGTGTTGAAGCTTTACAACCACTTATTTGTATGGAGGGACAGCACAATGACTTTTCTCTACTGGCAAGACCTTGAGCTTTTCTCTACATCTCAACAAATTGAATTTCTTGCATTTGGCTTACTGGCAGAGAGACAGACACAAACCAGTATTATGAGTTGTTAGGTTAGGGGAAGTTAATCTAATGCAGTCCTCTGCCATCAATAGTTATATTTGTTTGAACATAAATCTCTTACTAGCTACCATGACTGCATCTGAAAAAGAGATATCAACATGCTCTGGTTCCAAATTCTGGTTGGGTGTTCCCTAGGGCTGTGGTCTGAAAAGGCCAAGAGCTATTTCCATATTTATTGTGTTGCATCCGTCCCAGATGAATAAATCAAAGGCAAAGCTAATGGCCTTCTACAGATTCCTTACTAAAATTCAGCTTTAATGTGCATCATTAAGGACTTGTTTGTATGTTAGGTGGCTTAAAATGCCATGAGTACTTTGTGTTCATTTACTAGTCACACTCCACTGATGCAGTAAGTCCCTCTCTTGATTATGCTGTCATTCTCACTCTCACCCTGGTTCAACTTTGTAGGGGCAGTCTTGGGGTCTTAATCGTAACACTCTTCATGATTACAACCAGCCCACAAAGTCAAATAGGATGGCAAACAGGTGGGCAATTAGGGAAGTGAGTGTGCAGCACAGAGCTGAAATGGGTCGGATGAGGCTACAGGTTGGGGACATGATCTCCTTTGACTGTGACATGCGACATCACTTCCATTTTCTCTCATAGTCATTCATAGAGCTTGGCTGAAACATGGAAGTATGTTTCCTTTCCTGGAGAAAAAATAGAAACAAAACCAGGTCTTGAAAATTTTTGGTTGTGATACCACAAAGTACAGTATGAAGAATTAAAACCTCTTTAAATACACAGAGGTACTCACCTGCTTCATTATTACATCAGTTTCGTTATTTCATTAGCAAAGTATGGCTCTCAACCTCTCAAAAAGCGTCTGAAAATTTGTCAGCGTTTTCTTTGTGCCTTACTAGTCTCTCTGCTCAAACCTGCCCCCATAATTTCTTATGATACTGCCCCATCTATCCATCCATCCATCCTTTTTTGTACTGCTTTTCTCGTTAAGGGTCGTGGGGGGGCTGGAGCCTATCCCAGCAGCCTTCGGGCATGAGGCGGGGTTCACCCTGTATGGGTCTCCAGTCCATCACAGGGCCAACACATAGAGACAGACAACCATTCACTCTCACAGCCACGCTTATGGTCAATTTAGAGTATCAATCAGCCTCGTCCCCTCTTGATGTCTTTGGACTGTGGGAGGAAGCTGGAGTACCAGAGAGAACCCACACAGGAACAGGGAGAACATGGAGACTCCACACAGAAAGATCCTGTGGTTCCAGGAAATGTGGATGGATACAAATGAAATAACTGCAAACAGAAGGCTCTGTATTTATCTGCACCTAACACTGAGCATGTGGCTGTCACACTTTAGCTCTTTCTTCCTGAATTTGAATTTGCTTTGGGTATAACATTTAAGAGGTAGAAAAAAGCAGGATGTTGATAGTTGGTCTGGTGAAGGGCTGGATGGGTGGTCATTAGGCTAACTAAGAAGGCAACATCCCATGTAAACTGGGATGTGTATCGTTCTCTTGTTCTTATGGGAGAGAATGGGGACAGTGTTGGAGTTGACAGCCCAAGGTCTTGAAGTCAAGAGTTTCTCCTTTCTCATACATTCTCTCCCTCTATTCCTCTTTCTTCTGCTCCCAGAAGCTTTATACTTTTTACATACATACTGCGTACTGTAGACACACACCTTCAGTGCCGCCATCATCATGCCTGTGTGTAGGAGGCTCATAATGAAACATTTGCATGAATAGGACATTTTTACAATGAGCCGGAGAGAGGAGAGCTACATAAAAGCACTACATAAAAGCTTGGGGACATTGAATTAATCATTCTAATATCTGCAACCTCAGTTCTAATGCTAAGCTCTGGGTGCAGCAACCCAGCTTGTGGCAAGGCTGAGATAAAATAACACATGGTAGCCACCCAACCCACCTCTTCCTCCTCTTTCACCGCCTCCTCCTCTTCCTCCTCCACCAGCAGCACTAAGAGAAAATGCAGAAACAGCCTCAACCTCCCTTTTCAATTATTTAAGAACTGGACAGAAAAGTTTTTGGAGACAGAAACTTCTGGCAATCTTTTGAATGTCTCCAACAGGGAACTGTTGTGCAGGCCCAGGTACGAGCAGAGGAGGCTCTCCAGAGAGAGGAAGGGGTTGGAAAAGGAAAGTATTAATACAGCCACAGAGTGAGCATCCACTGCATGTGTGATCTATTCAAAGAATTTACTCTTCAGAGGATATTAATGTAAACTCAACCTCACTTCCATCCAGTTCATGTGACTTTTTTGGCTGCACATACTGACTTGCTACATCTCATGAGTATTGCCTCTGATGTGTTCGACGTGATTTAATTTAGCCAAACCTTATTCCCATCAAGCTTAAAATTGATGCAATTACTTTCCCTGCCAATAAAGTTTGAAGAAAGTTCTGTTGTAATTCAGAGTGTTATAGTGAATTTGGCTATAGTTTGTTGGGCAGCTCACTCTCTGGTAAGCTGATTAGATGCTGATTTTCACTTTGGAAAATAAATAGTCTCATTAGGAACATTGGATTATTTTCGTCTTTCCAAGGATCATTCTCTGCAAGCGTCTAAGGGGATGTGGGGAAAAACTGGAACTGATATGTCCAGGAGGTAAATTGTAGCAGAACAATCACATAAATGTCCTAAATTAGCATATTAAATTAAAAACAGCTTCCTTAAAGCCATAGTATAGATCTATGAGGAGGAAATAATTGGCACTATTTGTTGGCTTACTTTGGCCATGTTTCAGTAAGGCATTCACTTTGGTTAGTGGTGTTAATAATCAAAGATACAAAAAGGTGATATAGCAGTATTCATAGTAGTCGACTGTAACACTGGAGGTCTTGAGCTGGTCCAGCTCCAACTTCCAACTTAGATTCTATTGTGATCTCATTGAGATAAACAAAAACAAAATAATGCCAATGTGAGAACATCATGTGGCTGATTTCTCTGTGCACAAATAACAAGAAAACTTTTACAATTTATTTTCTTAATGGAGTTCAGGTCTGCTACAAGCTTTGTCGAACTAGGCAGCGAGTTCGTACAAATGTTAGTTCAAATGCTATATTCCCAATCAGCAAATGCATTTTTCTTTTGTCCACCTTCACTTGGAGCTCTTCGTGTAAGAGGTCTCCAATTCAGAGCAGTCCACCTATTCACCATCTGAGGGCAGGTGAGGTAAAGACAGGCTGATGAATATGGTGCTGAATGCATTAGCAGAGACCAAGTTCATATGGATGTAGTCATATATAACTCCAAATTAATGCTACTATCTGCTGTTTTTCTGCAAAGTTGCACAAAACATCAGATATTGCAGGCTCAAGGCAAGAACAAGCCTTGAAATTGTTGAATTATGTTTGCCAAATTTCAGCATGTAATTTCCTTCCAGAACAATAAACTCATGTTTCTTATCTGGTGCCCTTGACGAGGAACAGCATAATTAGTCAGTATCTTCCAAAAACAGTTCTAGAGTAAATTACCAGCCACAAAAAACAATTTTTGGCCAAGGCCCAAAAGTCCATGGTTGAAGTGAGGAAAAATTGTAATGATGGTTGACTGTGACAGGAAGCGAACAGAAAAATATCAAGTGTGATGTGAAGATAAACAGAATTGTTGTGGCGCTGTTGCTGTGATGTGCAGACTGGACACCGGGATAATCCTCTGCTGGGTATTCTTGATTAGATTGAAAATGTTCTCATCTAAGTCTGTGACTGATTGCAGTTCCCTTGTCACCGTTTACAAATGTCAGCATTTTGTTGATAAGTCCCAAAGCCATTTTTTAGTAGATTGTTGTCTGGAGAACAACATTGAGAATGGAGCCATGCAAATTGAAGACAGAGTTTTGGTTTATAATGATCTGCAAGCAACAACAGAGTTAACTACCTTCTAGAGAAAAAGGTACTGCATCATTTGTTTCAGCTCTACACTAGTGGAGGATGCTGGAGTGGAGAGAAGACACTGCCTCTAACAAGTGCTGTTGCAACAAGGCCAGGAAGAAGGACACCTGTTCAGATCTCAGCAAACTACTTCACCTGCCAGCCACCAAATCCAATTTTTAATTCTGTGTTTGCTTTGCTGAATACAGTTGGGAGCGAGTTTAGTTGTTGTTTGCTTAACATTCAGTGACAACCTGTTTATATCATACCTTTGACAGACACATAATAGTCTACTTAAAGACTTGGTTAAAGCCCTCCCAACACAGTTGCCACAGTAGTTCAGTAGAAATGGCAACTTTAGAAATGCATGTAGTCTGGTCTCCATGAGCCAGTGTGCTTGACACGCTTTGACTACAGTTCATCTGCATTTTTATGGAAATCATCATCTGAGGGCAGGTGAGGTAAAGACAGGCTGATGAATATGGTGCTGAATGCATTAGCAGAGACCAGGTTCATATCGATGTAGTCATATATAACTCCAAATTAATGCTACTATCTGCTGTTTTTCTGCAAAGTTGCACAAAACATCAGATATTGCAGGCTCAAGGCAAAAACAAGCCTTGAAATTGTTGAATTATGTTTGCCAAATTTCAGCATGTAATTTCCTTCCAGAACAATAAACTCATGTTTCTTATCTGGTGCCCTTGACGAGGAACAGCATAATTAGTCAGTATCTTCCAAAAACAGTTCTAGAGTAAATTACCAGCCACAAAAAACAATTTTTGGCCAAGGCCCAAAAGTCCATCTACTTAAACACTTGGTTAAAGCCCTCCTAACCCCCCCTCCCGAAACTGCAATAAAATACAACTTATATATACTAAATGACACTAATTAGAATAGCCATAAGCTGTAAAATTTAGTATTGCATTATATAGTAAAGTATTGTTAATCTTGAGCAACAAGAAGAATAAGGAACCAAATCTAGGCTTAAAATTGAGCCATTTCCTAAAAATACATCTAAATCTTTTTAGAACGAAATGCTTTGCACAATTGCAATGTGACAATAATTCAGTGAAATCTTTGATGACCTAATAATGTCTGCAGGATGTGAAAAATAAAATGCCTGATTTATAGATTGTAAACAAATGAAAAACACTTTCGATCTGGTTTTGTTGTTGCTTCACAACATTTTGTAAAATAAACTATCCAACGTTTTATGTTTTTACCTCCGACAAGAAGCAGGTGTCTGAAATTCAGCAACAAATCTCAAAAATATACAAATTGATTTGAATTCAATTTGCGAGAAAGATAGGTTAAATGACAAGAACGTGATTTTAGGAGGTGATCTGGTTCAAATCAAAGAAACTGGATCCTGAAGACTCTTTAAACTGACAAGTGTAAGCCCATAAAACAATTGTCTCTTTAGGTGCGAAGTGCTTCACCGCCATTCGTCTGTTATAGTCGCTAAATTTTTTTCTGCTGTTATCTTCAGGGCTAATTGACTGAAAACAAGCAAGACACAACTAATAATTAGATCTGTTATGAATATTAAAATAAATGCTCACATTCTTTAGAGCTGCACCAAAGCAAAACTGGAGGATTGCTGGGCCTTGTCACTTTGAATTTCAACACCATTTCAAATGTTGCTAATTTCGCTCTACAACTTGGAATCTGACATCTTTTTCTTTTCCTCTTTTGCATTGTGTCTTTCTTCAAAAATTCTCCACCTTCTTCCCCACTAGTTTCCTTCTACTTCTTATCCCTGTCATTAAGCCGCCCAATGCCCTCACAACATCTTCACTCTTCTTTCTCAGCTGTGTTTCTGAGGTGTTGGAAGTAACAGCATGTCACATCAGCTCAGAGCCAAGTTGTGCTGTTCAGGGCGATACCATGCCTGACCAATTGTTCTGCTCTGTTTAGTACACCTGAATGGACCAGGAGCTTTTCAACAGTCCCACACCTCACCTTCAAATCCCCACCAAACTCGCCCTACCTACTTCCCCTCCTCTTCCCCCTCCTCAATCCTGCAACAATCAAACTCCATGCCAGGCCCTAGGTCATTCTCAGCTCTCATTTGCCTAATTGTCACACTGCCTGGAAACTGTTACAGCCAAATATGGGACTTGTCCTCCTGAATGCCAAATATGGGCTCATCCAAAGAGCAACACTCTGCTGTGCCTGACTGAAGTCAAACATTTTGTCTAGCCATTAAATCCCAATGACTTTAACCACCCTGATTTCCCCTGTAGACTGCAGTCCCATATGTTTCTTTGCATTAACAGATCACTATCAACTAAATCGTAATTCATTAAAACTGAGCAGGTTACCACACAAGTATTTGGAAGTAGTGTACTTTCTTACCCAAAACTTGACAGAGACAACATTTTTCTGTTACATTTGTGACGCAAAATTGAATATGGCAACATTTCTAATCTGAGGAAACACCAAATATATCCAAAAGCCTCCCATCTACTGTTCTCCCTGTCATTATTCCTTAAAAATATGAACTTCAGAATAAATGAATTGAGGATTTCATACCCATTCATCAATCCTTAAAAATCTACTCGCAACACAGTTGCCACAGTAGTTCAGTAGAAATGGCAACTTTAGAAATGCATGTAGTCTGGTCTCCATGAGCCAGTGTGCTTGACACGCTTTGACTGCAGTTCATCTGCATTTTTATGGAAAACCATAGTCTCTCAATGATGTAACTGTTTGGTTCAATTATTAACCAGTTTTCTCATGTTTGGGCTTTCTTCCCTTCAGCAAGTAATATTCTCATTAGGTATTTGTCTGCTATAGACTGAACATTTGAAACATTTCATCAACATGTTCAGGTAATTAGTAAGTTGAAAATATAAGAAATTCAACAACATGCTGATGTGAGTCACTGAGCTGCTTCAGGATACCTTAAAAACATGAGCTGAAAATTCACATTTTTACAAGGAGTGCAGAATTGACCCTCATTCACAGTTGTGCAGAGCATGACCAGCTGGTGCATTCAATTGAACCAAGTGGTTTGCTTTCCGCGCTCATTCACAGCAATACTGAACTAGAAGTGTTACAGTTTGTTTTAAGCTCAAATCAGTGTTTGCAAATTATTTAGCCTGTGGCTGGAAAAAAAATGTGGATTATATGCTCTGGAGTTTGTGAACACACTTTTGCAAAGTTTCGCTGTAGTGTTGTTCATTATCTTCGGGCTAAATATACGTGCCTGGCTCCATCTGCTTTCTGAACTCACAAAGAAGTAATGGAGGATGGAAAAAGTACTGTGTGTACTTGAGAGGCAAAATCCACTTTTGGTTTAAAGTATCACCTTGGTGAGTATGGTCATGTATGGATGGTGATCATATATTTCGGCAGCTCAAAGATGTCTTAAGCCTGGTTTATGCTTCTGCGTCGCAGCGACGATGCAGACCCCTATGCGAACCCTACGGCGTAGCCTGACATGCACCTCCAAAAAATCCTGACTAAACGTCGTGTTGGCACGTCGTGACGTGAACGTCAAGGACTGATAGGTCCGCTCAGAGGAGGTCGCCCAATGCATGAGGAGGTGGAGGAACCTCCGCGACAAATACGTGCGTCTCCGGAAGAAAATGGCCACAAGAAGTCATGTTTGTCATGTTCAAAGTTTACAGTTTGATTCATGAACGCAAACAGTCGTTCAAAGAAAAGCACTGGACTTTCTGTTGTAAATAGTTTTGTTTTGGAATCCGACAAGAGCCCCCGAAACCATATAAAGACACAGCCACACCCCCTAGCGGCTTGACGGTGAATTGCAGAGCAACGCGTTCCTTCGACACTTCGAATGCTCAATGACGGCGTAGGGTCTACGCCGTCGCTATGACGCAAAAGCATAAACCAAGCTTTAGACAGACTAGAGTACCCTTGAATTTGTTTGGCATCCACAAGCTCATGGTTGATAACATGGCTCCTTTTCCAGGTGGGTTTGAGCTGGCATTCGCAGATAGCAGATGTAGTCAGGTTCCAAACTCTTTGTCTCTTGCCAAGGATTATCACGTCAACAGTTCATTTGAACTTACAAAGAACTAGTCATTGCATTCTTCAAAATAGTAACCACACAGAACCCACACAGGAACAGAGAGAACATGCAAACTCCACACAGAAAGATCCCGTGACCGAGCCGGGACTCCAACTTGGAACTTTCTTGCTGTGAGGCGACAGTGCTGACCACTGTGCCACCGTGCCACCCATATTATATTATATTATTATATTATATTATATTATATTATATTATATTATATTATATTATATTATATTATATTATATTATATTATATTATTATGAGGACATTAAATTATTGTAAGTACATTTGGTTGGATGTGTATGTGACTATCCGTCTGACTTTAGTGCCTTTCACCAAGGGCAGAAGAAGGGGAGGAGATGGAACTGCTGCTTTTGACAGGTGGACGGATGACAACGATAGCTACCTGTATCAGACAGCGTTTCTGCACTCTGATCTATGGCAAGCAGACTGATTTATCAACAGACTGACAGATGTTATCATCAGTGGGTGATAAATGACAGTCTAGGAGATAGGATGAGGTTGATCTTGGGGGGGATGCAAGCAGGGAGGGAGGGGGACATGAAGTGATGAGAAAAAGTGGAAGATATTTGAGGGTGGGTTGGTAGAGAAACTAACACATGGAGGAATACAATAAGTGATTCCCCAGATTTAAGTCAGGAAAAGAGGAGGAGGGGAAGATGCTCTGCTCAGTTAACTGTGATAACTGGCAGGGTGAGAGAGATGTTGCTCTGCCTCCAAATTACTGACTGCAGTGTGTAAACATGATGCTGGGCAGAGCAAAGCTGCTGCTGGATTGATCAATGAGGAGGGAAAAAAACACAAAGTGAAGCCAAGAGAATAAACAAGTAGTATCAGTCTTTACAGGCGCGCGCACGTGTGTGTGTCTGTGTGTGTGTGTGTGTGTGCATACACATCAGGTTTGAACAAACCATCTGCACTGTGTTGAAGCCTATGCTGCTGTCCTCTGAAGCATGAGGCATTGCTCAGCACTTGTAAGCATGACAAAATGCAACAAGTTGAGCTGGACACACACATACACACACAGTCCTTGTTTCTATGGAAACAGGGCCCTCAAAAGGGGAAAAGAGTTTTGAAGGATGCAGAACAGGTGCTTTGAGGGGTTTTGACATACAGGAAAAAAGCTGTAATAGAAAAGAAAAATGTAAGTATGTTTTTACCTTTAAATAACACCAATAAGTTATGAATAAGTTTATTTGATTTATCTCTGAAGTGCATCATTTGATAGCGCATTACTTTTGCCAGCCTTTTCACTGCACTGAATACCACTCAGTATGTAGCACTGCGGTTTGGCCCAATTCGTTTGGGCACCATGGAACATACTTGACTTGACAAAAGATATTAAAATAGATGTCTAATCCTTGACTAATTCTACCCAAATCCTTTTGTTCGTGTTCTGTCATATCAGAAGCACACACACAGAGAAGAGAGGGGTATCTTATTCCAGGCTTTCAGAGCGACCATTGTTATTTAGAGAGTCCCTACCACTGCCTGAACCACCCACCCACTCATACCAATCATACCCCTCCCACACTGCCACCCACCATCCTACCCACACTGCTACAGATACACACACAATTTTCTCTCACGTCAGGGTGGGAAAGTCTCCAATACAGCATTTAGACATGAAACAGTCAGTAAGCAGCTTTTCTAGAGACTATTCAATAAAAGCGGGCATTGCAACTCACACAGATCTTTACCTCTTCTAAAGCCACCTGTCATGCTAAGCTATTTGACATTTGCCAAGGCTACATTTTGGTGTTCTGCCAGTCAGACTTCCTCTCACTCTATCAAGCAAACAAATTAGCAAAGGAGACTTGACCCTGTTTCAAAGAGGGTGCAACGCTGGGAAATTGAAATTCAAGACTCAATTAGCGAGTCCGGTTCATTAATGAGTGTCCCTGATATGCTGGTTGGCCCTGCACATGGACAAAACCTGCACTACATAGATGCTTGACAGTTACAAGTATGGACATTTTGTGCACAGGTACATTGATATACAGTATAGCAGTGGGTATGATGGTAAAAACATGTTACATTTAAGACTGAAAAAAAAGGGAAAAAAGAAAATCAAATCAAGGCACAAAAAAAAAAATGGAATTGGAACCAAAAACAGTTATTTCCAAGATAACAGTCAACAGTATATTATGGATAAGTTACTGTTTCCTTCAGGTGGAGGAGTTTAAGTATCTCGGATGTTGTTCACGAGAGAGGGTAGGATGGAGCGGGAGATTCACAGGCGGATTGGGGTGGTGTCTGCAGTGATGCGGGTGCTAAACCGGTCCGTTGTGGTAAAGGGGGAGATTAGCCAAAAGGCGAAGCTCTCGATTTACCTGTCAATCTAAGTTCCAACCCTCACCTGTGGTCATGAGCTCTGGGTAATGACCAAAAGAACAAGATGGCAAATACAAGCGGCCGAAATGAGTTTCCTCCGCAGGGTGGCTGGGCTCTCCCTTAGAGACAGGGTGAGAAGCTCAGTCCTTCAGGAGGGGCTCAGAGTAGAGCCGCTGCTCCTCCATGTAGAGAGTTGAGGTGGTTCAGGCATCTGGTGAGGATACCTGCTGGATGCCTCCTTTGGGAGGTTTTGAGAGGAGGCCTCAGGGCCGACCCAGGATGCGCTGGAGGGATTATATCTCTCGGCTGGCGTGGGAATGCCTCAGGATTCCCCTGGAAGAGCTGGTGGAAGTGGCTGGGGAGACGACGGTGACAACGACTACTGTTTCCTTCTCAGAACATGTGGTTTAGTCACCTTGATTGCTATTGTCCGAGAATGCTTTTAACACAGCACATTTTCTTCACAAGTGTTTTCAGCCACTTAAACAACTAGTGTCATTTTCAAGCCATTTTTCATTTACATGAACATTTCCCTATTTAGCGTTAACCTCTGCCTTTGTTTAACCAGATATGTTAGAGGGCTAGATATACTGTAAAGAGTGTAAATGTGAACCGCAAATAAATCATTTTGTAGTTTTTGTTCATTTGTGATTCTCTTCATCATCCAGACCACAGGAACCCTTTCTGTGGTATGACAAATATTTAAGACCCATCAAAACTCTGTATTTTTAGTTATTTTAAGACTCTTTCCTTTGCTGATAAAGGAGAGGGCACACACATTATTGAAAAATAAACTACCTGAACAGAGAAATCATAGAAAGGGGCACTGGTATTTCCTTTTGCTCAAAGAACCTAGAATGTAACTACTTCATAAGGCCACCTCCAGGCCCCTATAATGTGGCTGCTGTGCTCAAATGTCCTGTTTTGCTCTTCTGGCTTTAGTTGACAACATGATGGACAGGCTGGCACTATGTCTTCGAAGGCAGGCAGAAGAAGGGGTGGAAATGAAACCTAGAGTTTATATACGGTAAATTGTTTGCTCTTGCTCTTGCTGTGGATCTCACTATGGAAGTAGGCAACTCTGAATGAAGTGTGTTTATTTGCGTAGGTATTATTGACGCACGGTGGTGCAGTGGTCAGCACTGTTGCCTCACAGCAAGAAGGTTCCTGGTTCGAGTCCCGGCTCGGGCGCGGGATCTTTCTGTGTGGAATCTGCATGTTCTCCCTGTGCCTGTGTGGGTTCTCTCTGGTACTCTGGCTTCCCACCATCCAAAGACATGCAGTTTGGGGACGAGGCTGATTGATACTCTAAATTGACCGTAGGTATGAATGTCAGTGTGAATGGTTTTCTGTCTCTATGTGTTGGCCCTGCGATGGACAGGTGACCTGTCCAGGGTGAACCCCGCCTCTTGCCTGTTGACGCTGGGATAGGATCCACCCCCGCGAACCTTAATAGGAATAAGCGGAAGACAATGGATGGATGGTATTATTTACAGTGGGGACATTTCCCTGCCAGTGTTTGAGTTAACTTGAATCATTTTTTTACTGCTGTTCAAGAGGTTTTGTCTTGAAGAACCAGTTGGTCAGCAGGTTACAGTTTTTTCTGGTGATGGGAATATTCTCCTGTTTATGGTAGATCTAATGAGGAGATGATGACTTGTGTCTCTAAACCTACATCCTGACAAAGCTGCTTGAAAATCTGCAGCTTCCTCTTTCTAATTCCACTCTTGCTATGATAACTTCCATAAATCCCCAAAAAGGTACTTAGTGTCCCATTAATGTCTCAGCTCGGATATCTTTATAATGTTTTGTTCAGCTGTGTAGGAGGCTAAAGCAGCACAAACCTTTGTTATTTCACTTTCTCAATTTTCCTACACGACCCAAGCAATGTTCACAATCACTCATTAGCCAGAAAATATGTGTTTCTTTCTAGTTCTAATCCTGTTCCTTTTACCTCCATAATGGTTCTGTCAATATCCCTGTTAAACAGGACAGGACAGCATCTTGACATACAACCTATTAACAGTGGCCTGTTTTTTCGGTCATTATGCCCTAATTTGTCAATCCCTTGTCAATTTCATCTACTTCCTCATCCATTTTCTTGCCACAGAGTACATAAATGCCAGGCAGGGAATTGGGGGAGCAGAGATTTTCTAAACCCAAACAGACAGATAGATTTGGGCTGCTTATTGAATCCATTTGTCTTTGGATTGGCACTAATGAAAGAGCTATTAGGGCAAGAACACATTAGACTGCATATGTGTGTGTGGTTGCCTGTGAGTGTGTGTCACAGAAAGAAAGGCAGAGTGAGAGCAATGATGGGTTACCTTTCCATTGGCCACTGAAGGCCAATGGTCTTTAAAAGAGAATATTAGTACCCTTTAGCAGTCCTGCGGGAGCTATTAGAGTAATGTATATGGACTGACTGCAACACTTAAATGCTTCCTCACACACTCTGCATGACACATCTTCACAGATGAGCAGAAAATGGTCAGGTCCCTTTGTGGACCTGCACTAATTACAGTATTTAGAAATTTACTGCAGTTAAAGGAGACAGATGAGCCCAGCTGCTATACCGTCAGTTCAGATGAATCTTATGCACGGCTTCCTCATTGTTGACACTTAAACACAGAGGAACAAGGCCTTAGTCTAACCCTTCCACCTGACATTGCACTTAATTCTCTCCTCATGCATGCCTGCTCTTCCCACCACCAAAGCATCTCACACAATAACCTCTACTAAAAACGGTAACTGTTCCTGTGATGTCTGACTTCAGGGATTGTCTCCTGCTGTTTTTGGGCCTTCTAATTTTCTTAATCCTAATTCACTTTCTTAGCCTGTAGCCTATTGGCAGATATTTTTTAGCTAGCCAAAAGGCTACCATTTCCTTTACGTATACGTACTTGTGTATGCGCTGTACATTTCAACTGACCCTTCCCTAAGGCCTGTCCCCCCTTAGTTATTTTTGCTTAAGGTTTTTGAAACAGCATAGCTTATCCCTGCGCTCCCCAAAGAAATATTATCTAAGTTTTACACAGACAAAAAAAAAAAAAACTACTTTAAACAGAAGCAGACAGAATGGACTACAATATGCATTTGAAGAATTTAGTCAGGATGTCAAACCACGTCAGCAAAAAAAAACAAAGTTAAATGAAATTAGACGCTGAATCCTACAGGTCACAAACTAAAAATGAACCACTGCTTCAGCTTGCGAGTGAGACCGAGGATCACAGTGAGATGCAATACTGTCTCTGCAAAGCAGGGAAGGTCTCTATCCACTATTACAGTTCTTAGAGGCAAAAGCATTAGGTCTTTGTAATGTTACATTTAATAAAATAAATATATCGGCAGTTTGTCAGCCCAGCCCTCCATAAGAGTAAGGATTCACCTTGGAGCAGACAAAGCTGAGCTTGTTGATCTTTGAGGGATTTAGCTGGATTTGAGGAGGTCCACATAGCTTTAGCCATGCACTTTTCAGGGCTTGATTTCAGTTTTGCGAAAGAGAAAAAAAGGATATCTTCTTCTAACCTCTCAGGCTAATGAGTGTCACTGTAACAAGTGGCATAGACACAAAGTTTAACCATTACTTGCTGAAAGTCAACAAAACCAGCTTGATAATGAAGACATTTTTTTTATTGGAGTCAATAGAGCACCACCATGAAAGCTTGATGGACCTATGCTGCGCTTTGATTGGTTGGTCTGAGGGTCAGTTGTGTGACTTATTTTTTGTTTAGAGCAAATACATTACTCATCTCTCATCATGAACACAGCCATGTCACATGATGCAGTGGTAAACATGCAGGGGGGAAGCTGACTGGGTGGTGAAGCAAATGAACGAGTTAGGGAGAAATTCAACTTGACACAGTTAAAGGTAATCAACATGTAGAAAGTAAAATAAACCTCAAGAAAAGGGTGTTCAAAAATAAACCAAAATCCGAAACAGTTAAAAAAACGACAGATTTCCAAAACGGAGCAAATTTTGAGCAAAAACAACAGTCCAATGGGACTGTGACATACACAGCATGGCTGATGAGGCTTTGTACTGCACTCCTCCTCATTTAAGTTTGTCATGTAAAATCAACAGATTCAGGCATTTTAGTCGTAAGTCCAAACTCAGGTCTTAATGAGTACGCTATGCCAAAAAGAAACTACAAAGCCTTTATAAAACTTTTCAACTTTTCTGCCCTTGTGACTGCAGACAGAAAAAAACAAGTACATTTGATAGCTCTATTGTGAAAGTGCTACGTGACTGAGCAGTGTCTTGCACTTCACCTCTGGCAGTCTCTCTACAATACGCATCTATTAACGCATCTGACATCACAGAAGAGCACGAGCAGCTTCCTCTCCTCCCTCCATCCACATCCATTTTCTACCCCCTGAAAAATGCCTCATCAAGGTCTGAGTCAATGTGAGCCTGTGAGAAATTAAATTCCCCTAATTAGGCCAGCAGATTTGCCAGCTTTATTCTTGTGCCTCCCAAACCTCCCCTCATCGAGACAAATCTCAAATTAATCACCACATGCTGCTGTTGACTATACTTCAGAGGCTGGGCCTCAATGAATGGAGAAGGGATTCTCATGCTTCCTAACTCTAGAAATAGGATTCAAAAGAAGCCTATTACAATCAGAGCTGAAAATATGTATGTGTGTGTGTGTGTGTGTGTGTGTGTGTGTGTGTGTGTGTCCACTAAGGGGTTATTCAGTGTTTACACCAAATGGAAATTGTTCTGGGCTGAGACTGATGATACAGTTCCATGAACTGAAGTCAGACTTGCATGTGAAGTTGTTTTCTTGTCTCTTGCAGGGTTCTGTGTCTAGAGCAAGGGACAAGCCATAAAGAGAACAAGGGAACAAACATGCAAGAATTCTTGAAATGTCCGAAGCTAATGGAGGAATACTTTTGTTGTTTCAGACCACTTCAAAAGTTCAAATTGCTATTGAGTATTCATCATCTTTAATGCTGAATCAGACTGCGCAGCATTTTGCATTTCATGTGGGTCGTGTCTGATTTACCATGATTTTAGGCAGTCAAAGTACCATAAAATCTTGACATTTCTTGGTTGCGAGATAAGTGACGATTGTACGCATCTGGTCATTGAGGAGGAGGATATTGTCAATAAATGATGCTTGTGCTGTGTGCCTTTGACCTACCACTTTGGATTGCTTCCTACAGTATAAATGAGGATCAAAGAAACACTTCTGGCTTCCCTGTGGAAAAGTAGACTGAGGAGCACAAGTCAGTGGAGGAACAGTTGAAAGTACACCATTAGGTTGTACTGGACATTATCTTCATAAGGATGCCATGTGTACGTCTCATTGTGACACAAATATGCTCCAATTGTTATGTAAAACCAAGTGGACCTACAAAAAAAAGAGAGACCACTGAAACAATTATGACAACTTTGTGGGAGGTCCCTGCCGAATAAGATAAGATTAGAGAGTAGACTGTATATACAGCTGCAGTTGGCAACAAGGAAAAAATGGAAACATGATATTTCAGCTGCAGTTTGCTCAAGAGGAAGGTTCTATGTTTTAATGAGACAAAAGTTGAGTTTTTACTGTCAGACCTAACAGTTTCTAGTAGGATTATGGGGATAAACATAGTTGATGGAAGTCCCGGAGTAAACCAAGATGCCCTCTGATAAACTTGGAAGGTCTGTTGCCTACATAAATGCAGGAATCCAACACTACACAGAAATTGGTCAAAAACAATATTAAAGTTTCATCCCACCCAATTAATGTAAAACCAGCCTCTACACAGCCTCTAATATTCAATTTGTTAAGAGCAAACAGAGAACCCCTATTTTTTCCAACCAAGATGATGCAAAATGGTATGCTATGCTATGCTACATAAACTCAAGGCTGTACAGGCAGAAACAGAAAACATTTTTTTTTTGTGCCAAGAATCAGCATAATGCATACAAATCACATGCATACATCCCCCCACCCCCCAACACAAATACAGTCACCTGCTATTTACCTGCGCACACTGCTACTCCCCCTCTACACCACAGTTAGTGAATGCAAGAGAGAATCCATCTCAGACTCTCAGCTGCTCTAAAGCAATCAGTGTGATGGGATTCCTCTGGCTGCTGGCTTTACGTATTCAATCTGTCTCCATCCTCTGTAGATAAACATTGCTTCCCGGGGTCCCCAGCTGCAGTTGCACTATGGCTTCACGGTAATGAGTTGGGGAAGGCTGACAGCAGAGAGGCTCAATTTTTGCAACTGCATGGGTTGAGTCCTGTGTAGGTGTAGCCTCCCCTACAAATACAAGAGTGGAGTGTGGGCAGGGTTGTACAGTATTGCTGGCAAGGTTTCACTTCTGCTTATTTATATGGAGTAAATGCATTACTTGAATCATGCACCTTTAACTTTAACCTACACACACACACACACACACACAGTCAGTTTCTTGCAGAAGCCACATCTGTCACACATTACTGCAATTCATGAGTCTGGAGGGAAGACAAGCACAAGGATGCATCTGCATAGCACACACGTTCAGATGTATGGAAAATCATTTTCCCAAGGGGCCATCTCACTCAGCCTCTCAGCTGCTTGACCATAATGTCCCTGAGGCCAACTCTGGGCATTCATGTGTATATGTGTGTCACTCTGAGGCCGCACAGAAAAGGGAAGCTTGAATTTTTTGTCCTGTATCTTCCAACATTCTTTCCATGTGTTCCAAGTGAAAAACTAAAATTTGTTTACTGTCAGTGCAGACCCCATTGTTTTGCAGTAATAGGCCAATCTGCATCATTGGAGGGTTGCTAGATTCCCTACAGCAGAACGTTTTGCTCGATAGTTAAAAGGACATGCCACGTTTTTAAGAAATATGCTTACTGTCCATCATCTTGAGAGCTAGACGTAGATTAGATACCCCTCTCACTTTTCTGTGTACTTTACGGAGCTCCAGACCCCCACTGGACAGCTGACTGACATTTAGCTTAGCCGCTATAAATAGTAGCAGTGGGATGTGCAAGCATACAACCCAAAAGTAATGAAATTGATTTCCTCCTTTCTAAAAAAAAAAAAAAAAAGAAAAAAAGCTAGTGTTGTGGCCAGCGTTAGCTGAGATAAACTGTTGAAAATTAGAAGTTGTTGCTATTTCAGAGTCATACATGACTACCTGGAACTACTACAGCTACTACAAAAAGAGCAAAACAGTACAAGAAGCTGAGCCAGTCTAAGTAGCTCTGTGTATGTATCTTTTACCCTTTTCACACGGAAAAACATGTGTCAACGCGGGCATTTGCTTGGCATGAGGGCGCATTCAAGCTTCCAGAAGACCCGGGTCTGAACTCCCGCTGTGAAGGCTGCGTGCCTGTGTTTTTCTCTCTTGTACGTCATCGTACTGACAACATCATCATTTCACATAAACACTGAGATGTAAACAAACGACAACATGGATGTCGCCGAGTCAAATGTTAGCATCGTCATTGCGTGCATTGCAATGTTGTCTCTTGCAAAGCATACAAACTCGGTGCAGATTGGGAAATGTGCGAGTGCTAATGCAGCGAAGGAGGATGGAGGTTTTGGCGAGTCTGGAAGGGAGCCTAAGAAGCTACAGGCGAAGCCTGACAGGCGGCACAGTGACAAAATCAGGATGCGACAGGAAGGTCGCGTGAAACCTGAGACGATGCGTTTGCGTTTTTCACACTGCAGGTGAGCTGAGCCGAGCCGAGTCGAGCTGCTAAACACCGGGGGTCACTTGGCGAGTAGGTCGATGTGGATCGAAATGCCGAGTCGACCCTTTCAGAGTGCCGAAAAACCCGCTTTGACCCGCATTTTTGGTGCGGTGTGAAAGGTGTACTTAAAAACAGTGTCTCCTATTTCCCAACAATATTTCTATGAACATAGGCCAAGAATAATTTTAATGATGTTTGAGACTGCTTTCTCGACTGCCCCACCACTATCATTTGTGGCAGCTAAGCGAATTACCACTAGGCACTAGAAAATGATGGAGGATAAGTCGTCGTCATCGTCGTCGTCCTCCTCCTCCTCCGCTTTATCCGGTGGGTCCGGTCGCGGGGTAGCAGTCTCAGCAAGGAAGCCCAGACTGTCCTCTCCCCAGCCTCTTCATCCAGCTCTTCCGGGGAATCCCGAGGCGTTCCCAGGCCAGCCGAGAGATATAATCCCTGCAACGTGTCCTGGGTCGGCCTCGGGGCCTTTTCCCGTTTGGGCATGCCTGGAAAACCTCCCGAATGAGGCGTCCAGGAGGCATCCTCACCAGATGCCCGAACCACCTCAACTGACTCCTCTCGACATGAAGGAGCAGCGGCTCTACTCTGAGCCCCTCCTGAATGACTGAGCTTCTCACCCTATCTCCAAGGGAGAGCCCAGTCACCCTGCGGAGGAAA
Organism: Aulostomus chinensis; assembly: GCF_037954235.1. Lineage (NCBI taxonomy): Eukaryota > Metazoa > Chordata > Actinopteri > Syngnathiformes > Aulostomidae > Aulostomus > Aulostomus chinensis. The sequence goes on from NC_141342.1 coordinate 8,218,724, forward strand.
CTCATTGCAGCCACTTGTATTCGCGATCTTGTTCTTTCTGTCATTACCCAAAGCTCATGACCACAGGTGAGGGTTGGAACGTAGATTGACCGGTAAATCGAGAGCTTCGCCTTTTGGCTAAGCTCCCTCTTCACCACAACAGACTGGTTTAGCACCCGCATCACTGCGGATGCCGCCCCAATCCGCCTGTCAATCTCCTGCTCCATCCTACCCTCACTCGTGAACAAGACCCCGTGATACTTAAACTCCTCCACCTGAGGTAAGACCTCCCCCCCGACCCGGAGTGGGCAAACCACCCTTTTCCGGCTGAGGCCTCAGACTTGGAGGTGCTGATTCTCATCCCAGCCGCTTCACATTCGGCTGCAAACTGTCCCAGCAAGAGCTGGAGGTCGTGGCCCAATGGCGCTAAGAGGACTACGTCATCCGCAAACAGCAGAGACGACACCCTTCCACCACCAAGCTCGACCCCTTCCACCACCCGGCTGCGCCTAGAAATTCTGTCCATAAAAGTTATGAACAGAACCGGTGACAAAGGGCAGCCTTGGTGGAGTCCAACCCTCACTGGGAACAAGTCCGACTTACTACTCGCTCCTCCGGTGGAATGACCGAATGGCCCTTTGTAAAGGGATAAGTGTATTTCCCAAAAAGTAAGCACATTCCTTTAAAGATGATAACGTTTCAAGATTTCCTTCAGCTGTTCTCAAGTGGCCGCAAAGTCAGTTAAGGTAAGTTTAAAAACAGATCACTTAAACTTGCATTAATGTAAAACATTATAAGAATAAAAAAAAGCTGGATGCAATATTTGTTAGCAAATGTCACGCAAATCTGTCACTCACTCAATCTGTTTGTCTGGCATTAAAAATGATCAACAAGAAGCAGAGTTCCTAAAGAGTTGGTGTGTTCTGTGAATAAAGATGATTTTATTTCATTTGTGTATAAACATCTTCAGTGTTTCATTTTTACCAAACTTTAGTATTTCCATGGTGATGTGCAAAACAATAAACAGCCAAGTTGTCATGGAGTATGAGGTGTTTATTGAGTTAAAAGCTCCCTAAACACTCAGTGGTCTCCTGAGACATAGCAGGGTGGATCTCTTTCAGTTTCTTTTGCTTTCTCTCTCTCCCTCTCCCCCTTACTAAAACACACACACACACACACACACACACACACACACACACACACACACACACACACACGCATGGACTTTCTGCCTTTCTCTTTTAGGGAATTTGAGCAAGGAATGTGCAGCAGCTGCTCCATGAAATGTCAATTCTTTTTAACCTTCAGTTCATCAGACAAAGGAATGGGACCTTTACAGATGGCACTCAGCATGTCTTAATTTGCAAATGTTATGACACTATTTTGAAACATGCGTATTTTCTGACCTTCTGAGAAGAGATGATTGAAATGTCATCGTTTTCATTTGTTGTAATCCATTTTAACGATCTTTGCCGCCAAACACTAGAGTCCACATATCATCACCTTCTTAAAATAAATGCCTAATTCATTTTTTTGACATTTTTTTGTAGTTGCCAGAAAAACTCCTTATGATTTTTAGTCTCCACTTATTTTGTCTTCTGACAAACTTGAAAAAATGACATAGGCTATTATTTTAAGAAGGCAATAATATGTAATACTTTGATCATAAAACAAACTAGAATCCTGAATTAGCTGGGAGCCAAGGGGAGTTGCCACAAAAAGTGGAACCAAGAAATGCAAACGTTTGTGATTTTCATTCATCCATCCATTTTCTACTGCTTATCCTGCCTGTTAGAGGTCGCGGGGGTGGGGTGGGGGGGGGGGCTGGAGGAATTTAGAGGTGGGAAATTGGGTTCCATTCATGGATTTGAGTCCTTCTGGGTCACTCATTTAACAGATCCGGGTTAACGAGTCTTCTGAGTCACTTGAATCAGTATCACCAAGAGCATAACCCTCGATGACACATCGTCTGAATGCCCGCGAACATCATCTGCCCTGAGAAGGAAGGGGACTCATAAATGAGAGCGCTGCAGGACAGGGACAATAGCCAGAAGCGAAGGATTTACTTTTATGTTTTATTTTTGTATTGAATCAAAGAAAACCTCCATCATGTCTTGAAACATACCCACACGCATTCATTTTACAATGATCGTTTCATTTAAAGACATTGCAAACTAATGTGAGCACAGTGTTAATTTGGGGGTGAAAAAGCTGCTTTATTTGTATCGATAGTCAAAATTCTAGAATTTTGCACCAGGTCTTACCCACTCTCCCGAAGCAATGTTTTGTGCTATTGAAAGTTTCTGGAGCTCTGTCGAATCTGCTGTTTCTTGCTATTGAGGAAATTAAACTGATCCACTCAGGTTCCTCTAACCCACTGGGGTTAGTGAGTCCTAGTGTGCTACCGCAGAAGAGTGAAGCAGATCCACTCCAGTTTGTGGGTCTGAGTCTGCTATTACAGAAGGGTTAAGTGCAGGATGAGTCAGGATCTGTGAGTGAAAGCTATGTTTTCGGACTTGCAAATACTGGCAAATAGGCCACTTTCTAAAAGGTAGACAAATGGTAGTTCCACTGTAACAAGAATATACAGGTTATAAGGAAAGTTACTGACACATTTTGTTCATGTAGCCTACTGGCAGTAGCAGGTGTAGTACAAAAGGGATCCGGGTGAACAAGACGACAGACTCGCCAATCCTAGTAAGATCCCAGTTAATCAGAGTCAACCCACTTCTAGAGCCTATCCCAGCTGCCTTTGAATAAGAGGCGGGGTGCACCTTGGAGGGGTCGCCAGTCTATGCCAAGACCAACACATATACAGTAGACAGACAACCATTTGCTCTCACAGCCACACCTACGGCCAATTTAGAGTATGGATAAGTCTCGTCCTCTCTTCCATGTCTTTGGACTGTGGGGGGAAGCCGGAGCACCCGGACAGAACCCACACAGACACGGGGAGAACATGCAAACTCCACACAGAAAGATCCCGTGTTCCAGCCAGGACAAGAACCTGAAACATTCTTGCTGTGAGGCGACAGTGCTAACCACTGCACCGCCTTGCCACCATTTGTGATTTTTTATATAAAAAAACCAAACAATTTATCAACAGTTATTTTCAGGGCTTCTTGGACTCAGATTGGATTAGGTTGAGGTGGTCTCTAGATTCAATGTCAAATTGTTTAAAAGAGAGTGACTTGCACTTTTGTTTCCATGAAAGCATTTTCATATTTGGGTTGTATTTTAAAATGACAGCCTATGATCAGTCTATTGTTTTTGGTCATTCAGTGATGCTGGTGACCCTGCCAGCCTTACTAATGAAGTCACTCTCCAAAGCTCTTCACCCACAGTCTTTTCCAAAATGTATCAGTGCACAGAGTCCAGACCATGTTTTCCTTCCAGTCTCTAAGCAAAGCTTAAGTGCTAGAATGTAAAAGACTGAAACATCGAGAATTTCACGCTCAGCTCATGTTAAACACTGAAGTATTAAACTATAGTGGGGATGGACATCCCAACTGTCTTATGTTTTCCCCTATTAATCTGTGAGTGTGAAATAGTCCATGAAGCAGTACCTGTTGAGATTAGCAAAATATTCATCCCAGTTCATTCCAGCATTCTATAATGTGATCCGAGGTACATGCCACAACTACTTGTCCGGTTGAAAACTAGCAATGATCCCTGTATGGGACCATTCTAGTAGCAAAATAGCGGCAAACGCATATCTAAATCTTTGTGTGCATAATCAGACTTGTAAGTGTGTGAAATAATTTGTAAACGCGCAATAAAATTTGTGAATGTGTACAAGAATCTGCAGATGTGTATTTAGAATTTGTGTGTAATTGGATTTGTAAATGTGTGGAACATCTACAAATCTGTATTTAGATTTGCAAGTGTATTGCGATGTGTAGACATGTAGACAGAAATCTGTAAATCTGTACAAAAATCTTTCAACGCATACACATATCTTTATTTGCTACCAATCTGGGTGTTTCCCCTCTGAAAATGGTCTCTTCCTCTCTTAAAATGGGGTTGTGTTTATTGAGATCACAAGAGGAATCCACATGAAGACCCCCACTCTTTGGGCACTCACAGCCTCATAAATGGAAATTCACTGAAAGCTCAGAGTTCCTGAATCATGTATGCAACTTGCATGACATAAACATAAGCTCTGTTTGAAGTCAGCATCTGATAAGTGAGATACAAAGAAGCATGACAGCCAGCTTTGACCAGGAAGGGCAGAAATGAAAAACACGCTCGAAGCTATAAAGTTATCAAAATGAGCTGTTCCTTGTGAATAGCAAGATATCTAGCCCTGTTTTTGTGGTTCGTGTCAAAACATTTTTTAATTTCTTCCCCCCATGAAACTGTTGCAAGCTCAGACACTGCTTTTTACTGTAATTTCAAGTGAAGCTAACTCTCGGGAGCTATTTTAGCGGAGGGCATGAGGAGGCAGCAGGAGAAGCATTATGCTTCTCATTATCACTGGATCCTACTGCACTTTTACCCCGGGCTACTGGCAAAGCTCATTAAAACAGGCCAACAATGGAGTCTCTTTCTGACTTTCTCACACCAAACAGGAACTTTCTCTGTCATACTGTGCCTAGAATTTTCCACATTTTTGCACTACTTGTCACTGTTGTCATGGCGAGAGGTAACTTTGAGATGCCACTAGGTAACTTCCAGGAACTCCAGATTCACACTGTTTTTAACTCCCCATAGAGCATAAGTTGTTTTGTTTGGTCCCATTTGCATCCCCTGTCAGGTCCAATATTTGAGGATGGATGTGTTGTACTTAAGCATCTTTAAGACCTATGAGAGAACACTGATGAAGCACCGATGAAGCACTGAACCTACACAGACATTAAGCATCTTTGCTCAGACTTTTAATCTTGATGTTTTAATTGGGAGAAGATTGTCAGACCTCATTTGTATCATGTTATGCATTGCATCTGAATCCACTAGGAGAGTATCCAGTGTATTTTGCAGGAATGTTATGACGCAATTAGGTGATTAAGAGCTACAATATGAACTACTGTATTTTATTCATCTCAATGCTTCCATTTTATTTAATTGGCCACTAGTTACAGTGGTTGTAGGGCACCCTTTAGGTTAATCATTCTGTTTAAATTTTAATTGCTATTTATATAGTGCTTTGCCAGTTTAACAGCACTCAAATGCTTTACAATTCTGCCTCCTTCACCCATTCACACACACACACACACACACACACACACACACACACACACACACACACACATACACACACACCCTTGTACTTATATCTTTGTGAGGACTTTTATTGATGTAATACATTCCCTCGCCTCTCACCCTAAACCTAACCATCTCAACTGACTGCCTGACCCAAACCTTGACTCTAAACCTAACCAGAACCTGATTCTAACTTCAACCCTAAAACTAAGCCTTACCTTCAAAAAGCCCTTCGAAGAGGTGAGAACCGGTTAAAATGTCGTAACTTACCAAAAATGTCCTCACTCTGATGGTTAAATACGTATTCTAGTCCTCAATATGCAGCAAGTACAAGAACACACACACACATACACACACAATCACTGGCAAAAGCAGGGCTTGAGCCAATGACCTATTAGTCAAGCTCTCTGTCAAAAAAGCACTCGAGTTAGGGAAGGATTGTGTATGTGTGTGTGTGTGTGTGTGTGTGTGTGTGTGTGTGTGAAGACACTGAATGTAATGTAACATCACCCTCTGTGAACTGTAGAAGTGAAGACAAAGACGAGAAGACAGCTATCACTGTCAAAATAAGCTCCTCTGACTTACATTCTTAACCCTGCAGTAGAGTCATTTGCTTTGGTCGAATGAGCCACAGTGCACAGTGTAACAGTTGGGTTGATATTTTAAAACATCCTTTTTTGTGTATGAAATGTTGAGTCCAAATGATGAGTTTCAGTTGAAATATTGTAACTATTAAATTATTTGGAAACAAAGACATATGATGCAGTGTCAGAACAGACATGCACTACATCAGCATACTGATTTGAAATTACACAGTTAGCAATAGGCTGCACGGTGGTGCAGTGGTCAGCACTGTCGCCTCACAGCAAGAAGGTTTCGGTTTTGAGTCCCGGCTCGGGCACAGGATCTTTCTGTGTGAGTCTCCATGTTCTCCCTGTTCCTGTGTGGGTTCTCTCTGGTACTCCAGCTTCCTTCCACAGTCCAAAGACATGCAATTGGGAACGAGGCTGATTGATACTCTAAATTGACCGTAGGTGTGACTGTGAGAGTGAATGGTTGATTGTCTCTGTATGTTGGCCCTGCGATGGACTGGCAATCTGTTCAGGTCATACCCCGTCTCTCGCCTGTAGCCACTGGGATAGGCTCCAGCCCACCCACCCACCCCCCCGCAACTCTAAATAGGAATAAGCAGAAGACAATGGATGGATGGATGGACAGTTAGTAATAATGACAAACTTGGTTAAAACTGTATAACATAATGTGTAAATGTTAAAAAAAAATCATAGACATAAAACATTTGATAAAAGCCAGACTAAACAGATAGTTTTTAATTAATGTTAAAAATATTAACATTTTCAGCTCATCAGGATGCTTGTTCTTGTGTCTCAGTGTTATTACTGAAAACAGCTTAATGGAATGACGCAAAGAAAATAACTAGTGGATCTGAGGGGCAGTCCTGGTTCACTTAAATCAAAACAAATATATGTTCACCACCAGCCTTAGTTGCTTAAAAGTAATTGGTTGTAATTGTATATGCTTTTAATTCAATTTTTACGGATCACTTTGGCCTCTGAGAACAGTGCAAAATAAGTTTCAAAAGACACTTCTACCCCCGAGCACCTCACACTGACACACTGTAGGAAACACAGAGATAAAAGACACTACGCAATGCGAAAAATGGGCAGAAAAATACACATCGCAAGAAGTTTTGGACGAACAAAAAAGTCAGGAAGTTCCCAAAAAAAAACTACTTTTTGGGCTTCTATTAAGGTCGACTGGGAAAATTTCAAATTTTCCTGTAATACTCACGTTAAAATGTTTGTGAACCATTTAAAATGTAGATAAGACCTTATCTTGAAATTTTCGTTAAGAAATCTTTGCTGAATCAAATGTAAACCGTACATTCACTCACTTTATCACTTTTCCATATAAGGACACATCAAACTCTAATGTCCACCTCAATCAGACAGAATTCAGCCTCTTAAGAGAAATATGCGTGATAAAAATTCATCTGTTCTGCAACACCGGTTTATGGATTTTTTTTTTTTAATTACAGTGGAGTGTAAGTCCGACAGAACTACCTCACTCACTAAGGCGTACAAGTCCACCTTCTGCTACTGAGCCGCTGACTGGTTTTGAGTTGAGAAATGAGATTGGCATGATGTTTATTGTATTCAGCATGATGCTTTGTTCTGGTGGTTGTCTTAGGATTGTTAGAATCAAGAATCAAGAGATTTTATCGTCATTATGAGAATGTAATATAATATCAAACATGTTTCAGCAAAATAATTCCCTGTGGAAGTATGGCTAACAAGAAAATCTTACATGTACTGGATGAACATTATATAAGCGGTCACTTGGCATGTGCAGCACACTAAAGGATCATGTATCACCAGCAGATTGGGAATGGCAGTTTCTTCAGTGTAGGAACCACTGACACTCCCATCTTTCCAGCAAAAATGGCAGCAGATGCAGATGCAGCTGTCTCCCCTTGACCTCTGATACCATCGCCAAAGTTGTTGCCACCAGGGTCTCACTTGATAAGAACCGAATGACTGCTGTATGTAAGCTGTCACTAAATGCTGTCACTTTCAATTCCAGGTAATTTTTGGTTAAAAAATTTTGAAATTTTAGCAAAATGAGTAGTTAGGGAAAAAGATTTTTACTGTGAAATTGAAAAAAATGGCAAAATAAGTTATCGAATCTGCGGGGGGGCGGGGCTTTCCCCTGTTGTATGTTCTGATGGACCGGAACTTAAAACAGGAGACAGGAAGGAAGAAACTGATAGGATTTGGTATGAGCTGAGGGGTAATATACACTATTTTCTGTGTAAAAGCCAGTATCCAGCCACAGCAATATTGATTTGAAGCAGTATCTGTCTTTGTAGTTGAGCCTGAGCAGACAGCAGGAGAGACTCCACTGAGCTAATAGCCTTCACTCACCAAACTCCCTGAGCAGGAACAAAAAGCAATCAGAATACAGAGGTGACACGTGTGTCTGTAAGTGACAAAGCGTGTGAATCTCAGAGAGGTGCTTATGTGGGAGGAAGTCCCTTTCTCTAGTGAGGTGGCCTGTCGTATATATGTGTGTGTGTGTGTGTGTGTGTTTGAGTGTGTTTGAGTGTTTGTGTTTCTCATCGAGATTGTAAGAGTGCACTCGTGCAAACATTTCTAACTGTGTGTGTTTGTGTGTCTGTGTATGTGTGTTTGCGTGTGTGTTTATATTTCCCATAGAGATTGTAAGAGTGCACTCGTGCAAACATTTCTAATTATGTGTGTGTGTGTGTGTGTGTTTGCATGTGAGGAGTTTAAGCAGTGCGATACCTCCTAGCACCCCTCTTTCACCTGTCTCCTAATCTTTACCAACTCTTAAATGAGATAACGGAGCTTATTGGCATTTGAATAATACTCTTCGGCTAGAATATCAATTCAGACCAAGGCAGTGCTCACAGCTTTCTTTCTCTGCTATCCTGCTGTGTTCGTCACTCCAGCAGCCTGATTGTGTCAAGAATACACTTCATGTGACCAAATATGCGCTGAGCTAAAGTGTTTGGTTCTCCATCACCAAGTGACTGATTGTCTCTGGGGAGAGATGACATGCAATGTAAGTATTAGACAGCTTTTACTTTTGGATATTTACTCTATCCATCCAGCTTCATGCAGGTTTTTGTGGTTGATTTGATTCAATTCCCATTTAATCTGAATGTCTTGTGCACATTAGAATGTGTTGAGCTGCATGTGAATTGTAGATTTGGAGGGGAAAGTGATGAGAGAATTTCAGTTGCTTTGAGTAACGAGCACGTCTGAAGTGGGAGGGTTGCATAAATCTCCATACATAACCCAAATGTAACTAAGAGTACACTGAAATAAAGTCATTCATCCTCTCTTTGTCAAGTCACTCTGTCAACTCACACTTCTTTGGCCCCACAAGAAAGTAAAATAATTACATTATTCATGGTATTTATTATAGTGCAGATAGAGCTGCGATGGAGACGATTTGTGTGTTTCATCTTGCAAACACTGACACACACACTCTCTCACATATGCTAAATCCAGACACACTGAGAAGAAACACTTCTGCCATGTTATTCTTCCCTGCTAGATTTATTCAATCAATTCAACCAGTGGGAATTAGTGAAGCTCCAGAGCAAAGCAGTTCAGAAGTTATCAAAATGATTCCAATACATTTTTGGAATACACGATACAAAACTCTTGAAATCTTGGACTGTGCATTCAGCTTCAGAGGAAATAATATTAAAGTCACTGAAGGGGAGGGGGAGAGAGAAAATAGATGAGGAGGAGGAGGGGAGGAGGAACAACAAAGAAAAAAAAGGATGCTTGAGAGAGGTAGAGGGTGCAATAGCAAGAAAGAGAAGCAAATAGGGAAAAGAGACACTTTTGCTGGAGGCAACCTTGCTGCCTTCCCCAGCCTGGAGACATCCTGGAGCATTTACTTCTTGTGTCCTATCTGAGCTGTCTCTGACTTGGCATCTGCTGAGTAACTTTGTTTGCAATGATGTTATGACAAACTGGAAATTCTCCCATGCAGTTGAGAATCATCCGGTGGAAACAAGGCAGAGATGGAGAGAATCAAAAGAACAATGCAACATCCCTTCTCCTTCCTCTATCCTTTTTCTGCTATCCCCTCCTTGTCTGTCATTCTTTTTTCTTCCCATCACCCCTCTCCTCCCATCCTTCCCTCCATCCCCACCTATCCACAGTAGTTGCCTTGGTAACAATACAAAGAGATTTTCTTCGCAGCTCTGTCACCGTGGCAACGCTTGGCTGTCCTCCAGGCTGTTGTTGGAAGTGCGCCGCCCTCCGGTCCAGCAAGCTCATGTTGACCGTTGTGAGATGGAGGCCATCCATCAGCTGAGTATCACTCAAGCGCTAACGCCTCTATCAGGGAGCTTTGGATGGAATGCCGATCCTCTGAGCTGAAGGGTCTGTGGCTGTGAGGCTTCTAGTACTTCAATCATTGTTTATCTCAAGACAATCAGGGTTTGTTTGAAGCTGAGCTGTAGTTGTTATCAGGGCAAATAAATAAACCCATGGCCACTCGCTATTGCAGTTTTCTTCTTCTTAGAGTCAAAAGTAGCAAGAGGAACATCTACAAAGGGACAGACCCATTTATGGAAGCGTAAGAACAAAGTCAAAGTCTTTTGACAGACCTCTGCATCTATGAAAAAAGTACCTTTTTGAGGCGCTTGGTCTGAATTTTTTTAAGTGATGACCCCGGAGTCAGCATCAATTGGGGCTTAAAATGACAAGAAAAAAATGCTAATATGGGTTATATGGATGCCCCTAAAATGTATCCCTATTTCTTAACAGATTTTTTCAAATTAGATATGTTTTAGACAAGGCTGGTGAGATCTCACAATTTTCTGCTCTCAATATTTGTAACGCTGGACATCGTAGGCTGGAAGCAATTTAATTTCTTGTTGTCCATCTGTACATCCCAGTTGTGGAACACCTAGAGGTTACTGGTTTTATGCTGAAAGCATTGTTTATTTGTGAAGGTTATAATTATGAACCATTATTAATTATCAGTAGGAATCATCTAAGTCTCATAAATGTTTCTACCACAGAACCTGTTTTCGGCAATGGTCACAAGTCAAATGTAAAAATTCCATTGACTTTTGGTCAAGGGAAGCCATGAGAATACTAACTATTAACCAGTTTGGCCTACAAAAAAAAAGTCTGTCCTGCATCACTCTATTATTGTTATTTTATACTGTATTACTCTGTTATTGCTAAAGGTCATTCATTACTGTAACTTGTTACTTTTGTAATGCATTGCCACCAAGACTGAGAGTAAATGCTGGATTTGATCCTCTAAGGATTTTTGTGTGTGTGTGTGTGTGTGTGTGTGTGTGTGTGTGTGTGTGTGTGTGTGTGTGTGTGTGTGTGCATGCGTAAATGGTGCTGTCAGGCTGTGTGTGGGGAGGCCTGGCAGGACATGCTGGGACCGTCAAAAATAAAGAGCCATCTGACAGTGCTGAAATTCATCACAGAGGAGGCACAGAGGAAAGCAAGAGAGTGACCTCTTTGACAGTCACTTTATACACAGGTGTGTAGCATGCATGTAGTGCAACAGCCCTGAGTGTTTGCCAAAGGTGTGTGTGTGTGTGGACCTGTAGTAATTCGGTGACAGTCTGGCCCTCAGTGATCCATTTCCTGTTGGTGAGGACAAAGAGAGACCTGCTGATGAACCATCTGGTATCCAGGTGCATCTCTCTCTCTCTCTCTCTCTCTCTCTCTCTCTCTCTCTCTCTCTCTCATTCTCTCTCTCTCGAACAAACATACATACACACGCACACACACACACACACACACACACACTTTCACGCAGCTGTCTAACTTCTTGCAGCAGGTTATTCTTGCCTCATGGTACAATGCAGGAGGGTAACTTTTCACCTCTGCAAGTTAGAAGACACATTTGAATAAGAGGCAATAGATGTAACACATGTACAGTAGCTAATGCAGTTTCAATGAAGTGAATTGTTAGGTTGAGCTGTATTATGGCAAAAACGTTCAACTATATGGATCAGTCAAGGGAACATATGGTTGCACTTTGTTTACATGGTGGTTTGTCTGAGTAGTGTTGTGCTTGGCAGCAACATGGCCACAGAAAATCAATTGTCCACACTGTATGTGATATTTTTCACCTTGTGATTTTAAAAACATGAATGTCCAAGTGTTTGGACATTTAAGGGCAAAATTTACACCTTCACTGCAGTTACTGCATATCAAACCTAAACTGACTGATGTTTTGTTTTGGTTTTTTAACCATAAAACCAGCCGCAAACACACGATCATTTTAAAAAGTGGATTTAGTAGATGACGCAGCTGCCCAGTAAACGCAGAGCAACATTAAGCTTCATTCATTGAACGTCTGTGATGTTTTCATCTGGTGTCACACACTGTAGAAAAAAATCACTTCGTAATTAGAAGCCCTTTCCAAACTGATCAAGTCCATGTCTCAAATCCATTAATGGATTTGGCCAGTGTAACAGATGGAATCGCTTATCGTTATGGTTAGCAGTTAGCCATGCTTGTTGTGGCCCATTACATCCCCTCACAATGCTTGCAATGAATCAGCTCTCCTTCAATTTATTTGCAAAGCAGAAAAGTTATAACAAGGTACTTCCTGTATAAAGCGGATCACGTAAAAGTAATGTTTGATTATTTCCCTGAGTTGGCCTACTAGAAACTACATTGGGTGTCACACTCTTACTTGATTTTCTTGGCATTTGGCAAACATTTAAGTCAAGTCAAGTCTAGTCAGTTTTATTTGTACAGCAGCAAATCACAACAATGGTTATCTCATGACACTTTCCAAGTACAGCAGGTCTAGTACGACACTCCTTAAATACTACTATTCAAGCATTTCTTAACATCTCCTTCTGGTGTTAATAACACATTTAAACCAGGTGCAGTAAAAGCCACTGTAAAAAGGATAAAAATAAATATTTTGATACGCAGGAAATCCCTTTAACCATTAGATTAAAAAAATAGGTTATGAAATAACAGTGGTTTGAATAGTTGTTCATCATGGCCCATCCCTAATTGATTAACTGAATGATTTCTGTCTGTTTTAGGGTGAATATGACATTGCAAGGTGGCAGCGAGCAATGTCTTAAAATGATGTATGGTACCAACATAATGTGGTGTTAATAAGTTGTGGTCATTTCTCAGGTTTCTAGGTCAGGTTGGTCTGTTTTTTTGTGCCATTTGCAGTCCTACGGCAAATACTGACAGGATTAGAGCGGTAGTGAGGTATTTTCGAACTATGAAGATGGTTGAGTTTCCAGTGAAGTATATCAATTACTAACTCCGTAGACCAAGGCAGGGTGTCAGGAGTTTGACAGAACAAACCCCTTGGTCTTTCTTGACAAGAACCTCTATTAGACATTAGAAAATTATTTCCATTTACCAGCTAGTGGAACTGTACATAGACAGCAAAACCAATCACAGCTGGGCTCTTTCAGTCTTATAGACTGTGTTTGCCAACGTTTTTCTTTTTTAAAATCTGAAACAATAACATATCAAGACCCAGTTACTGCCTAGAGAATTACACTGATATTGATTTATGTGCCATATTCAGCAGCACCCATTCACTTCATGGCAACCAACGGGCAACTATTTTTGCCTCAATAATGGAACAGTGATATTCATAAGTTGTAATTTACACATTCACACAGTTATTTGTTGCAAGAAAAAGAATGTATCACAAATTTATATACACATATTTGTGAAGGATCATGGTATGTTCCTCTTGAGTGAAATATGTGGCTCTCCATCTCTCTATTTTGGGGATGGGTCATCTGATGCCACCCTTTTCACAGGTGGAGAAATGCTGGGTTGATTTACTACATTGCTAACGACCATTATGGTACTGTTACCCCTGGAGGTTTGGCTTTGTCAAACGTAACCTGATGATACCCTAGACATGTGCAACTTGCTTTGATTTACAGTACCTTGGACTTGCTATCTTCACATATCACATATGGAGCCTATCCCAGCGGCTTTCGGGCGAGAGGCGGGGTCCATCGCAGGGCCAACACATATAGACAGAAACCATTCACACTCGCATTCATACCTACGGTCAATTTAGAGTATCAATCAGCCTCGTCCCCTCTTGATGTCTTTGGACTGTGGGAGGAAGCTGGAGTACCAGAGAGAACCCACACAGGAACAGGGAGAACATGGAGACTCCACACAGAAAGATCCTGTGCCCCTGGAACCTTCTTGCTGTGAGGCGACAGTGCTGACAACTGCACTTACATATCATGTATCACATATTATGTCTGATGTTATGTCAATTTGCAAGAATGAAAAGACAAAAGTAGAAAAAATATATACTATTGAACTATTCCACCTAATATACTCCCAAAGACAGCATGGATAGGAGCAAAGCAGAGAGAACAGAGCCCACTGTATGTGTGTGTGCGTGTCTGTGAGAGAGAGAGAGACAGACAGACAGACAGAAAGACTGACAGACAGACAGACAGACAGATTGACAGACAGACAGAGAGAGAGAGAGAGAGAGAGCAATATGGAAAAATGTCTCCAGGGAGATTGAGTGGTCAATCCTATTGACCAGATCACTAACTGAACTTTGTGGAAAGGGCTGTCCTCTAATGTACTGCCCTCTTCTTAAGACAGTCAGTAAATCAGGCTCTGACTTAGTTACAGTGTTCGGATTCTTTACATTTGACTTGAGTGACATACATCTGCAAAAGCCACTGGCAATAAGAGGTTAAATGTGGGAGCTGCTCAGGGGCTCAGTTGAATTTTCCTTCATCATGCGTGTCTGATGGAGAAATGCCTGAAAGGGAATTGAGAGCTGAGGGGAAAAGGTAAGAAGGGTTACTTTGACGCATGGAAAGATGATGCATAATAGAGGGCATAAAATGTGGTTTGGTGAAAAAGGGTCCCATGAGGCCTGCGTCATGCCCCATCATGTGGCCTGTATGTACTTTCATGTCATTCCTTAATTGTTTTTCCTTTTTGTCTTTCCCTGAAAATCCTTCTTTGACTAAAATGTCTCACATTAGTCTCAGTGTGTCTCGGATTACCTTCATAACTGCCTCTTCTTTAATATTTCTGAGCATCTTTGAAAATGGATAATTCTTTCGTCTTTAGAATCACAATACTGTCATATGGTTTTGAATATGTTATCAAAGACTTTGTGAAATGACCAACCTGTTAAAAAGAAATACAGTTTCCTAACTCTTTTGAATGAGTGACAGGAAGAGCTTGCTGTAACATAATCCAATCGCTCAAGTGGCTACTGTCAAACTATGTCCTCTAAATGTACATTTTTTCACACACAATCAGACTCAGATTTTTAGTATAATTCAACGCTGCATTGTACAATGTGAGTATTAGTACAAAACACACGCCGGTTCAACAATGTCATGTGACTGATGATGGTTACGGTTGTTAAAAACATTTGAACGTCCACATCAAGAGGCAGGCTAGGGAATTGGCAGTGGGAGGCAGATGTTCAAATCTCATTTGTGTCTTGGGTCTTTGTGTCTTGTTTACAGCAGTGTTTCAAAAGTGTATCCCAAACCACCATGTTTACTAAACCTGGAATGTATTTTTTGTGTCTTAGAGGTTAGGTGTTCATGGTCATTTCCTATATTTCTACGAAATCAAGTTGGAGGCAACAAGTCTGAAAACCACATACATTTTCATTTCATTTATTTATAAGGACAACACACATTCTTCAACATTCTGTCAATATGCCAGTGTAATCCAGCTAGCAAATTTTCAACCGTAGATGAATAAAAATACAACACAAAGACATAAAGACAACAACAGTTAGAAACATAATTTGCAGAGCACAAGCCTTGCAAAGTAGCACGAAACAGCATGACATAAAAAAAAAAAACAAGACAGTGGCAAAACACACACACACACACACACACACATACACACATACACACTAATCTTATAAAATAATAAAAGATACAAAAATGATGAGTGAAAGTACATTTTTGTCTAAATCTCCTCCCAAAATCAAATATTTACCCCTGGGCTTTTTCTCCCTTCCATTCATGGTTGTCTTACAGGCCTCCTGATCTGCATCACAGAATGAAATGTGATTTAATGATGGAGAGGAACATAAATGCTCAGCAGATGATGGGGGGGGGGGGGGATGACAGGATATTCAGACTGTGAGAACACATTTCTAATTTCAAACAGACAACATTACTATGTTATGAAGCGTGCTCCCTTGGATTCCAAAGTTCAAACAAACAGTGAAAGAGACGACAAAGTGAGTGCTGCCGTCACTGTCAGCGGTATCCCTCCAGGCGGTACATCGCTTTCTCTTTACAGATTACAGTCTGACTCCTCCTAGTCTGAGGCTTTGTAAGGGAACGCTTCATTTTCACAGACGCTGATTTGGCTGCCCTGGGCCATGAAAATAACATATGCAATTTCTGAAAAGCTGAGTGCTGTTTTCACTATATAATTGATGTGCTGCGCTGTAAAATGTCATGCCTCAGTAGAATAATAAATTTTTTTTTTATACATTTGGTAAATAATATGACAAGATGAGCACTGAAGAAGACTAAAACTACTCATGGAAACAGCTGCAATTTTTGGAATAATTTTGAGTAAAACTATCAGAATAGGTTCTGGAATTTTATTCAGATGTTTTTGTTTATACAGTCTGATAGAAATGACCCCTTTTTTTTTTTACATTTTTTTCTGAATGTATGTAATTTTTGAAAAAGTAGATCGTTAGAATCAGTAGTTCGGTTCATCGTTGCAATTTCATGTTCATT
The DNA here is from genome assembly GCF_037954235.1 of Aulostomus chinensis. Classification (NCBI taxonomy): domain Eukaryota; kingdom Metazoa; phylum Chordata; class Actinopteri; order Syngnathiformes; family Aulostomidae; genus Aulostomus; species Aulostomus chinensis. The sequence goes on from NC_141342.1 coordinate 8,235,207, forward strand.
CAACTGAAATTACTGTTAGTTTGGATCATCTCCTGATTACTTGATCAGGGCTCCAATTCAATTCCAAGACCAGGTTTGGAATGCAAGTGCCTCACTTACTTGTGTGACATACACACATAAATATGTTGTTATAAAAAAAAAAAAGTCTCTTTGAACATGCAACTCATAAAGCCTTCACCCACCGATCAACCATGTCTTCGTACTGATGCTAATAACTACCGCACATCTGCATGACGTACATGTTTTCTTTAATTCTGGCTGTAATTCTACCACATCACAACCTAACCACAATTAATGTTGACATCTAAAAACATTTCAAAGACAGTTTACGTGGACTGCAATAATTCGACTACCGACCTCATTCAAATTGAGATAATGTTTCAATAAAGTTGCTTCTAAAAAAAAAAGAATTTTGTGAGCACGTACAGAGAGACAGCATAACAGAAATATTGGAATCGAGTGTCGATGCTGACTTATTCACAAATCAACTATCTTCATGCACAGATACTGGAAAGATGGTGCTGATCCATATACCAGTCTTGCTTCCATTACTTGAATGGCGTTGGTCATGAAACCACTATAAGGTAACCATATATACATTTCAAATAATTTGCATTGGAATACATCTGAATTTAAAGTTTTTGTGTATCATTAATATTTTTGGGATCTCTAAAAAAGTGTTGCGTGGTTTATGGTCACACATAATGATGTAACTATAAACATAATGCCAACAAAAATAGAATAATTCTAAAATTAAAGTAAAAAATGACCTACCAGAATCAGTATCAGTATCAGCAGGTGTGTATCAGAATAGATTGGATCTGATTAAAAAGTCATTTAGATAAGCTTGAATTGGAAGACATGTGGTTTGTTGCGTCCCTCGCCACAAGCCAACACTACAAGACATCATCCTACCAATTTTACTGATGGCTGCCCACATTAAATCTCTACCTTCTACATCAGAATACAACATTTGCCATCTTGCTGCCTTGGTATATTTGATTGTATTCTTGCTAATTATGCTAAATCTTGTGCTCAAGCTCAAGTCAAGCGGCGTTGTGAAGCAGTTTGACTGGTGTGCGAAATGCTCAAAAAACTATTCAAACTTCATGCTGGAATGTTTACATGTCTACATAAATAAAAGAAGAAACACTATGAAAAGGTGATGGGGTGACGATGCCCCTGACAGTTGATGCACACATCAGTGCCAGATGGCTTTAAACACACAGCAAGCTCATGTTGTGCAACTCTGCTCTGCTGAGCAGGATTCAGGAAGGTAGCGAGGGATTGGCAGGGGAGCGCATGGATAGCAGGTTTACTTTGTTTCGAGTTAAATTCCCTCAACTGGTTCCTCACTGCCAGCGCTATTGGCAGTGTATGCAATTAGTGTAAACTCCCTTTGTGTGAGTGCAATTGTCTGTTGTAGTGTACACTTGTATTCAGATGGGCCTGTAGGCACCATTTGTGTGTAGTTAAAAGATTTTTTGTATACATGGTTCATTTGGAGGTAAACGAGAAAAAACAATTTTTTACAACCAAAACAGTAGGCCCAGAAGTGTTTGGCAGACATCCTTTGTTTGAAGCTCAATGACACAGTAGCTCTCTGGCTTCAGCGCCATCTTCATGTTAAAGAACAGTTGAGAAAAGAGCAGAGGACAAGCAGGATAGACACATTTCAGCTGCCCAAAAAGGAGTATATGTACAATAAAGTTTTACCCTGTCTCTGTTATGCCATAATCACTATTTATGCATTTACTGCCTTTTTATAATATGAAGTTATTTTAAATAGATGAACCAACTTCCATTCTAATGAATAATTTCCAAATATAAACTTGTTTTTATTTACTTAAGTAATATTTTGAGCTTATAAAATAATTAGTTAATATATATTTATTATATAAACTATACATTGATTTGTTTAATAAATATTTACCTTGCCTAGTATCTTAAATAAAGGTGCAACATACAAGAATTTTGTCATCAAATTTTTTTTTTTTAAATATCCACAAAACTTTTAGAGAGATGCAGAAGGAAAGTCTAAATTTACCAAAAACGAATAATATAGGTGTAATAATTAATTTCAAAATGTCATCAGGTCCTTAATGTTCATATCACTCACATTCCAGCAAGTTGGACATCAAATGGTTCAGGACCTCTGAGCCAACAGCATCAAGACATTGATATCACATGTTATCTGTGTGTGGTCACTGACCTTGGGAGCTCAGGAGTTGTGTTAACACAAGAAACGGTTGAGAAATGTAAGGGTTCGTTCATTATCTGTCTCAATAATGTTGTACTAAAAAGGAGCAAGACAAAGGTCAATATTGGGTCAGCATTTCTACATCGGTCTCAGCTAAAAGATTGGAGCTGACATGCTGTGCCGAGGTCACCGCTTTTCTGTTGCACAGGTATGCAAACTTTTGCTGTATAGCAATAGCAGTTGCACAAGATGGCAACTTTAACCTCGGACAGGTTCTTGTTATTATTTTTAGAGTGTGACAACATCAAGAAACGTATTCGGTTTCAAATCGGTTTTCGGTTTCATTACTGCTATTCTAACTCTAACCGTGGTAACCAGTAGGACTGATAAATGCAGCAAGAGAGAGTGACTGACTGGGAAATGTAAGTATTGTACATTTGACCTTTAAAATGATACTTAACCCAAAATTCGTATCTCAACTTTCAAGCACTCGCAAATAGGATTCTTGAGCTCACAAAGACATTTCTTTTCCTTCCTGAATTACTTTATAAATCCAGAATTCTCAGGAGCCACTGATGTCTAACAACAGCGACGGCAATAAAACTATAAAAACAGCCGTGTGCTCAGTAATACAAAAACATTTTTATATGAGCTAAAAACAAACAAACTAATTCCATAATTCACCTTTAGTTTCAGGTTAACTGTACCTGGCTGGCTCTTTCTGTCTGGTATAAACCACCACATCAAATGATCCTAACTGAATTGCAGTACATTGGCATTGTTTCTGTGAAGCAGCCATGTAAACTCGACACAATACACACCAACAACATGTGATGCGGTGTTAAAAGGTTGTTATCACTACACCTGTTTCCTGTGACATTATCTTTCAGGGTTGGAGATCAGAGAAAACCATTTAGAGATTGGACTGACATCTGTACGAGTTTTCGGCCTTCATTCACTTGCTATACTGTATATAATCGTGTTTCTAAAGTTAGTCCAAGTCTTTCTACCATTTTAATATCAGTTGTTGGCTGGGAAGAAGTGGCAGGGAAGATATGGGGAGGTAAAGGGAGGATAAAGAAGAAAAGAAGAATTTCCTGAGGACAAAATCAGGAAACAGAATAAATCAAAGAAAGGCAATGAGAGGGCGATTTGTACAGAAGTCATCTTTTATTGCCACGTAAGAAAGTTGTATATAGAACAATGGTGATATATCGTTGAATGGCAAATCAACACAAAGGAACAAAAATATCCCTGTCATCCCCCCTCCCCCCAAAACAGAAAACAGACTTCATAGCAACACTATGGTAATATATTTCTGGAACAAAAACATCTGCTCTATCTCTTTTGCTAACAATATTTGAATAGTACCAAAATACAGCTTTTCCATAACTTAAATTCACAAATTATAAAGTCAGTAAACAGTAAGAGGACAATGGGGCATCACGGTGCATATTATAAGCTACTGTGCAAACAATAGTGGGAGATGGGCTCTACCATAGAAAATTATGCTGTACTAGCCACGCATAAATGCAGTGTTGGGGCCATATGTATTCTTATGCACATATGCATAAATACCACCAACTGGTCTTGACATCAAAAATATAAAACTAAATCTCAAATGACTTTGTATGGAATGCATGATTAACATCAAAATGAGTCAATCAATGAGTTCCTCTTGAAAAGAATATGCTTGCTAATGGATATATCAGAAATAGCTTATTGATTTTTCAGCTGTAACAGGAAATCCCTTGGCTCTGGAGTATTTTTCAGTTCAACTGTGACTGATATCCCTCAGTTTATTCTAACAGCAAGTATATTCAATAAAAATTAGACATGTAAAGCACACCATAGGAGCGAACCCTTTTGTAAAACAGATGTTGAGCGTTACTGGACAATAAACACTGTATTTCCTCTGTCATGGTGTGCAGAAGCTCTGTATCGGTGAAAACATTGCACGTTAAGACTGATGCTATACAAAGTTGTAAACATAGCTGACCTCTTTTGATAATATGGTGGATTTTTTTGTACCCTACACATGGTATTCATAGGCCGCATTCTAAACAGCACTATCAAGTCCAGCAACAGTAAAGGAGGGAAAAGAAGAGTGTGTGAAAGAATCTGCTAAAAGTGTTTGAGCCCTTGAATGTCAACTCAAATATACTGTATATATCTCACCTTCCAATCATGGTACTGTTGCGTTCATGTGTCAGGGGAAAAAACCCTCACCTTACCCCATCAAAGAAATTAATATTTACAGATTACTGCATTGTCCTGATTAGCAGACTGACATCAAAAACAACCCATGCGTCACACTCTCAGCTTGAACACATAGAAATTGTCAAAAACATTAGTCAGAGCACATACATATTTTAGTGTATATTCGTGATGTCTGGAGGAATTATTCAAGAATCTTTCGATCGATCGCATCGACTATTCAAAAAATACTGGAGTAATATGAAATCATTGGATAGAGGAGTTTGTGTGTAAACTAACAGTCATGTCACATTCACAACTTCCAAACGGACCCGTTAGTTCTGGTTTGCTGTGCACCAGCGTTTTGCAATATCAATAATTTAAAAATTCCTCTCTATCAAGTGTTAGCATTAGGTCCCTTTTCTGTCTTTCTGTGCCACTGTGGACTGAGTCACTGTTACATCAACAAAGCTCTTGTTCGCGTTTCTCTAGGTTTTGTTGATTAAAGATCACAATGAGAGCTCCCCAAGCCGCCCCTGGCCACTAGTCCCTTCACAGCTCCTCCTTTGTCTTAATGAATAGTCCTTGTAGATATTCCGCTGTGCAGTTTTCTCCCGGCGACTGGCTGAGCAAGAGCATGATTCCAGCAGTGCTTGACTAAATAGGGGATTTTTTTGTACCCTATTTGCTAAGAAGTTGGACCTCAAACTCAATTTTCATATCCCGTTAGCATCTTCTCGAATCACCTCTCTCCCCGCATCTGTCACCTACCTCCTTCCCTCTCGTGGTGAATCTTCTGGGACTGTAAGCTTCTACAAATCTCAGTTTTGTCATTGCTTGTACTTGTCAGCGTGTGTTTTGTGAGCCGAAAGGTGGGTGGGTTTGTGTGGTGTTTGCCTTCAAGCTTTTCCTAAATCTCTCTCACTCATCTGCCACTTTCACTGTTTGCTTTTCTGCGTGCTTTTTATTAATTTGACACATTGAGCGACTCTGTCACAATGCAGTGTACAGGCCCACCCAATAGCTAATCTCTCCACACATATTAAGCCAGTTAAATTCCAAGATTAGGAATAAAAACATTGATCCAGAATAAGCTCCTCATGGCAAAAGACTTATTCCAGGATGTTTTATTGTCTTTCTGATATCAAAACTGCTATAGCCTAATGTAGACAGTCTAGGCAGTCATGCATTACTAACACACTGGTGGCTATAGCAATAACAGGTGACAGACATGACATATGGCACGATAGTGCATGATACAGGGAAAGCAAGGAGGTTACTTTTCCCAGCGCTTTTCTGTTGGCAGGATTACACAATAACTTTCATAAAAGAGGAACCCTTTAAATTTAATTTGCCAGTCAACAGATACACCCTCAAACTTGGGTCTGATCAGATGAATTAGACCAATTGCATCTCCACTCGGCTTCAGTTTCAGCTGGGAAAAAGTCAGAAACCTTTGAACTACTGCAGGGAGCATACAAGTGAAAGCAATTGGCCATACTTAAATTTCTTCTGAGAATTATAAACGCTAGACTTCCTGACAGCGTATGCCTTTAAATAAGTAAGGAAATTTTGCATGCCCAAGCAAAACCCCAGCTGCTTTTCTGGATGCACCCTCATCAAAGCCAAGTCACTGACACATCATCCAGGAGGTCGTAGATCAAAAGTAGATGGAGTAACAGGCAATCAGGCACTGCCCCTTCGAAACGTCTACTTTCATTTGGAGGTGGAGGAGCTCTATTTTACAGTGACTAATCTGTTTCATGTATGTGTCAATAAAGTTTCAATTGAGTTCAATTAGTCTTGGTTGGTTACATTGTTGCATTTATGCAATATTGCAGTCATAACTGTGAAATTCTGGCTTGTACATGATAAGGAAACAACAAGCTCTGGCCCTGGCACTTCACATGATGGAGATTCTACAACTATGGACAGCTAAGATGAAGTCTAGGTGAATAAACCAAAAATAACACAAATCCATGTAACATTTTATTGACAAGGTCTGATCTAAATGTGGTCAAAGACATTACGAAATTCAGCTCCACTGCACTAAGAACACAATTTCTAAATTAAACCAAGCCACTTTGCCTGCAATAAGTACAAGTGTTCACATGAATCAATATCAGCTCTTAATTGCAAACATCAGCTAGCGGATACTGATATGTCTGAGACAGGCTTGTATCACCTGATTATATCAGCAAACTGATATTGCTCAAGCCCTAGATTTGAATGGTTGCTCATGTCAATCTTAGGTAAATTAAATCACATTAAAAGAATATGGTTCTAGACCTGCTATTTGGAAAGTGTCATAAGATCAATTTTGTTGTGATCTCTCTCTCTCTCTCTCTCTCTCTCTATATATATATATATATATACACAGCTGGCTTGAATAAATGATGTTGTGACTAGGCCTTAATTACCCCCTTGAGCATAGCAAAATACAGTTTGTTATAAATGTTTCATAGATGATGCAGACACATCCTGTACACTGTTCGTGATATATCGTTCTACTAAAGAAAGAGTTGAAACCATAAAACCAGGCACAAGCTATAGAATCTCAGTTGAAGCTCATACATCACTCTGAAGGAACACACTGAGCAGAGTACACAACCATCTCTAAAACTGAATGGCCTTCAAATTCTTTCACAGCACATCAAGATGAAAGATTATGATAAGGAATTATGCACATTTATCTCTTTTTTATGATCTGGTAACTTTTGCAATTGCCTTTTAGATAATTGGTGTTTTTATTATTACAGTGTGCTTAGTTAGAATTGACATATACCAGCACCAAATCATAAAAGTCAGAAATAAAGATCATCTTTGTCATGTATTAATGGCAGCAACACTGTTAAGGAGCTTGTTCTGGGTTTTTTTTTTTGTCAAGCCTGCACACTGCATGTGTCCTTTTGTGTCTACTGTGGCATTTTTTTGTCTGGCTGACTTGCCTGATGAAAAATGTCAGACATGACTGCCTCCTGAACCCATTCATCTGTCGTTCTGACCCCATCAACTGTGACCCTTCTGGCGCAACCAATTCCCACTTCCTATCATGTTTATTTTTGCCGTGAGGAGTTTTTTTCTGGTTCTGTTTACCAACTGTTTCCACTGCTCTACCTGCTGACCAATTGTTCCAGTGGCTGCTTTTCAGAGCTGAATGGGCTTAAAGGATGGAGCATTATGGCAGTGGTGGTGAGGAGGGTACATATTTCCACATTTCTGCCTTGCTGGATTAAGTCAATTGGGTCTGATAATGCACATCCTGAGCAAAAATTGACCTACTTCTCTGTTACAGATAAATCCACTTGCAGACAAGAAATCAAGTAAAATAATATGAAAAGGTGGCTGTGATGCTCTGTTTGGTTTGTTTGTTTGGTTTCTGTGACTCAGTCTCTTTCTCTCTCACACACAGACACACACAAACATAATTAGACATACACAAAGGTAAAAAAAAATGAGTGGAAATGTGGGCGATGTTCAAGATGGCACACAATAATACAATTTTTTTGGCACACAGAATCAAACATGTTTTCCCTGCTAATGGACACAGGAGAAAGAAATCTTGCCTTTCAGGGTGAGAGCAAATTATTAGTACTATTCTCTCTCTCTCTCTCTCTCTCTCTCTCTCTCTCTGTCTGTCTCATCATGCCTGTACTCTACTATCACAGAAAAGATTAATCACAGCCTTACTTTGTTTCACTCAGCAAAGTTCATCCATTCAGACAAGAAGAAAAGAGTGAAAAGGAGTGATAAATAAAGGATAAAAAGAAAGAGATTAAGAGGTTATGTATGTTTATATATAAAAAGCATAAGATCGCTACAAAGGGCCAAGATCTGGAGTTTCACAGTCTTTCATGTACAACAGGCGCAATAACAGTACTGACTTTTTATCTTCTCTGCACTGTGGGAGCAGAAGAAAAGCAGAGTCCACCCTGTAATATGGTCTGTACATGTGTGTGCATGTGTGAGTGCGCAGGTGTTGTAAGTGACCCATTTCAATGCTCTTGAGAACTTCATAAATCATTTGCATGTTTATTCCAATGTGACCCTAAATACAGCAGGGATTTTTCAGTATCCTCTCCAATTTACTCTCTTAACTGATTAAAGTTTTTTATGTAACACACTTTGCACGTCAGATCCACATAAGCCTGGGTTAACTGTGTGTAGCTCTGCTGGAGCTGTAAATAAAGTGGATCTCTGGTATACACATTGGCAGCCAACATCTTCTCTCACCGGATTGTCATGTGCAGCACTTTCTCTTTTCTATACATACTTTAAAACATTGCCTGTGTTGCTTGTGCTTAAGTGAGAGCTGCACAATAAAGACTTTCAACCCAAACTTCTCTGACGACCCCCAAAGATCATTTAACCAATCTCATCATAATACATTTTCAGAGTGTTTGGCGTGCACTGACATTTTTATTTCAATGTGGCTTAGCACTGAGTGATTCCAATCTGATCACTTGAAATGTGTCTAATCTCCAGTGTAAAGGGGGTTTTAGAGGTGGGAACAGCACTTTAGATCACAAGGTTAGAATGATAGCAGCGACTGCAGCTGCTAATGCGTGTCACATAAATACAAAACAAGCAAATGGGCTCAGAAAAGCCCTTATAAGATTTGGCCTATTTTTTCCAGACTTAAGGATTTATTTTTATGTTTGAGTCATGTAACCCAGATTTTTTGCTGGTTGTGATGTTTTTTTCAGCTGGAGCTTGAGTACAGTGAGTGATCTAATCAAGCCTAGTTTCTTTCAGCGGTGTCTTCCATCACCACTAAAAAGTGGTGGTATTTATATCCACTTTTCATAGTTTTTCTTACTTTTGTCTAAAACAAGAGAAGTAGAACACACTCTGCAGAATCTGTGTCGAAATAAACTGTTAAGCAACTGATGCTTAACAAAAATTCTAAGCATACAGTTGACCCTTACTTTATGTGTGCTATTTGTCCATCTGTAACATCTTGCCTAAATTAATATATATGTAATATATCTTTAACATCTTAAATTAAGTTATTTTGTTCAGTTCCATGTAGTTTCTGTAATATACAGCTACCAAATAGGAGCATTATCTTTTCTCTAATTTGTGTTTTTGTCAATATATTTTGAATTTAAAGCCAGTAAAATATCCCAGATTGTAATGAGTGTCAGTTTCTGAAACCTAAATATTTCTGGGTTCCATTGGAGAATTTAGAATCCGGTGGTCTAAATTCAGAGACAAATATGCACAAATTACACAAGAAATCTGTAACTTCATTTAAAACATTCCTGGAAAACCCATATTGACCAAGCCATGTGTGAGATTTTACTACAGAATATGTTTTCATGTTTGTCACAACATTTCTGCATGTGCACATTTCTGAATGTGTGAGAGGATGCTCCGAGGAGCCTCTGCTAGGTGAAGCATCCCTCCTCAGAGCCAGCTATCACAGAACAATATGGAAGCGTGACAGCCTTCATCCTCTGTGCTGAAGCCTTGCAGAAAAGGGCGACCTTCAGCTGCAGAGCTTGAGAAGGAGCTTTTGAATAGCCACAGTACAAAGCCCTGTATGCAGGCATTCCAAAGGCCAGCACCTTCATTGTGCATCTGTTTGAAGTCCTTCAAAAGAAATGGGGTGAATTATTCGGGGACTTTATTTCCTCCAAACCCTTCAATGCTTTGTTGGGTAAATGAGCAGGACTCCTGTCATGAGGTCTGTGGGTAAACCTTTCATATGATGCTTTACAATTCTTTGCTTAAGTTGTTTCTTATGTTTGGTTTTTTAAGCCAAACACAACTCAAGTGTACAGACATCCCTGTTTTGTAGGCTCTTTGTTGTTATGGTTACAGATGTCACCAACTTGGCTGTCATCCTCTTGACCTGTTAACTGATTTGAATGATGAACTCTCTGTTGATGAAACGAGAGCCCCTCAGAAACGGAATCACTGTCCCACCACAAAGTAGGGACCACCATTCACCAGGTATCAACAAACCTCAACTTCACACAAACAAACACATAGATCTGCACCCTGGAGTTGGTGTCTCCACCGAGAGGTTAATTGTGCCATCACTCCTCATACATCCTCTCCCCCTCTTTTTCTCCCTCATATCCTCTCTCACACAGTCACCTCTGTCTTGCTGTTGGTCACAAAGTAGGGCTGTGTGGGGAGGAAGTGCTGGCTGCGGCTCTGGCCTCTAGTGCTATGGAGCTGGTTTGGCTCCAGTACGGTACACTGAGGCCTCTTGTGCCCATAGGTCTTCCTTCGTCCAACTGTCTCAGTCCCGTCCCAACCCCTCAGCCCCAGACCCATTGCATGCCCTGCCGCGATGGTGTTGGAACTGTATGCCAAAGGGCGGCCCATTGTTGCTGAGTTAGGACCAATGGTGCTCTCAGCCACCCTAGAGATGCCCAGGGATGTACCCCCTGGCATGGTCCCTGACATATGTGCCAGAGACATTGCCCCCATCCCTGGCGCCTTGCTACTATGGCTGTGAGCATGCGTGTGAGCACTGTGAGAACTGTAAGCAGCATGGCCATGGCTGCTTTTGGGTTTCTGGCCATTGGGCTTCAGTCCCCCAGCTCCAGGCCCATGCCGTTCTGCAGGGAGGGTAGAGACAGAGGAGATGCTGGGCATCTCTGTGACATAGGTCGCCACTGGCTCTGGAGTCAGTGGACCCAAGGAGGTCATAGGGGTCATAGAGGTCATTGGGGCAAGGGAAGTCATGGGTGTCATAGAAGTCATCGGAGTGAGGGAGGTCATGGGTGTCATAGAGGTCATGGGGGTCATGGAGGTTATTTGGGTGATGGTGGGATTCATGTGGTTGGAAGCCATGGGATTAGTAGCCATAGGGTTTGTGGTCATCTGAGGAGCCATTGATGACATGTTGCCCATGGAGGGTTTGGAGTTTCCCATGGGTTGGAGAGGAAGGCCCCCCTTTGCTGGCAGCTCCACCATCAGACGCCGCTTGTTGTAGAGATCGCCATTGTACTTGGCAGCTGTCAAAGGAAAAAACAGGATGCCAAAGAAAATGTTAAATTGACACAAAAGAAATATAAATGGAGTCTGTTCAAGCACTAGATTAAAAGCAACAATTCTCCATCTTGTGCGTGGAAAGAAAATAAAACTGCTGTTAAGTGTGACTCATAATATCAGATGCAAACTAAAACACTGGCAGAAGTTTGGATAGAAAACACCCCATCCCTTTCTACTCCCACAGTCTGAGAAGGTCATATAACAAACCTATACAGTAGGCCTACACTTAACTTTGTTAGTCAGCCAACCCTCATCTGACTGACCAAAAGGGTGCCAGCTCTACTGTAAATGCCTGCTTATGGAAGCCCGCCATGCCACTAGGGGAGCAAAATCAAAAGAACAGCTCAATATGTCTCCTTTGCCTGTTCCTCTTTCATAACGCTGAGAAAACATCTCATTTGAGTGTGGTGGGAAGATGCTCACAATGATACTAGGTAGAATAACTGGGAGAAAAATATATAATGGTCATTACCTTATGGCAACAAACATTTCTTTTGTGGTGACTGTCTATTCCTCAACATTGAATAACAGAACTAATTTCCCTCCCACAAATAATAAAAAAGCTCTTCTTCTTTCTAGGTAAGAGTAGTCATATTTCAGGAGAATGTTGTACACATAAGTCGCCAAAGAGTGTTCCATGTATGAACGTGTTACAATGCTACTATGAAGAGTAAAAAGATGAATGGATGAAATTACATATTAAGTACAACAAATAAAATGAAGAAGTTCATTCTGTAAACAAGAAAGCTAATATAATAACTTGTTGAATTTTTATAAAAAGCACAGGTGAAAAAAATTGTATTCTCATTCAGTTGTGGCACTCGCCTCACTATGATTTTTACCCTAATCCTAATCCCTGTCTTCGTGCCAAAATCTTAACAGGAGTTCCTGATTCTCAATCAAAGAGTAATGAAGTCTACTAAATTGTGGTGTTGCAAAAAAAAATCTGTCCTAGACTTGCTGTCCTAAACCAGTGGGTGCCTTAAACTGCCGGTTCTCCAGCTCTGTTGACCATTACCACTGTTGCCATGGGCGGGCAAGCGCCAACCAGCCAAGTAATGCTTTCTTTATTTTCATATGAAAATAAAGAAAGCATTACTTGGCTTGAAATAGGATATTTCTCACCTTTTACTGCAACAGATTTATATTAAGTAATTTGATATCAGGGGGGCTTAGTTCCAAAAAACCCTGCATCTGTCCTCAAACAGTTATACAGCAGAAAGGCCATTCTGCTTTGCTGGAAACATTAACACAGTGGAACCCTCCACCTCTCCCTCATGATATTATTTCATACTGTAGAGTTTACTTTCAAAATAATTACTCCTTTAATTAATGCAGTTGAAATATCAAAACTGTGGACCCTTTATTTTATCTGCCTGTTATGTCTCATATTGCTTTCTAGAAGACTAAAGAAAGACTAAGAAATCTAACAAAAAGGATACTAAAGATGGAAAATATTGTCCTGCTTTTCTAATGATTCAGTCAAAAAAAGAGTAACATTCTCAGTCACCTCCGATGCAGCAAAGCCTTGAAGGTTCATTGAGCAAATGAGGATATAGCAGGACTATTTTGTTGACAGTGTCAAATCACGAGTCAAATACACAATGCTGCAAGTGAGAGGATGTCCTTTTTAAAAAAAAAATTTAGCATTGTTTTTGCCAGTAAATTAAAAATTGAGCTCCTATTTTAGTATGTCACCATTAACATCAAATGGTATCTGTTCACCTCTAGTGTTCGTTTATTGACACTGTGTCATCACAATGTATTGATAATGTAGCGGTCATAATTAGCTTTCTTTTAAATGTAATTTAAGTACTAGTAGCTGAAAACTAACGAGCTGGAAATGTTAGTTAAAACTACCTTGAATAACATTGTCTGAAAGTTTTGGATAGGCCTCAAATGACTGTGACATTTGTGTATTATGTTGTGACGACAATATTACGAGACCAAGACATAAATGTATGTGTGCCAATGGCATGTTGGAGGGAGAACTCAGCTATTGCTATTTTTGTTGTTACTAATGGCATTATATATTTGCAATAACCTCCAATTGCTGCTGTCTGTATGATTTTGATTTTGACCCAACTGCTAAGGGCATCAACAGCGACCTATCCGCTGAGGCTGGCTGCAGCAAGTCACTGCCATCTTGGAAATAGGGTGAGAAGGAAGAGGTCGAGGTATGAGACAAGGGCCATCACAGTCCTCTGACTTCTGCAGGAGTTCAAGGACCGCCATGGTGTGTTTCCAAAGATGTAGAGAGGAGGTCCTGGACCCTGGCATTCATGTACCTCTCAGACACCTCCAATAATTTTCTCAGCTCTGGCACATACTCAGAATTCACCAAAACATGCATTATCTGGGTTTCAAAGGCAGTTCAGAATGACATGGACCATGTGAAGTAGAATAACCAAGCTCAGACCCAACTTATTCTTTATCTACAATAATACCAAAAAAATTAACGTTGAAATGGATAAAGCATGAATATTATCTCAAGTCATGTCAATTTTATTGCACTGCACATCGCAAAATTTGAATTAGAATTCAGAATTTTTAATTTTATTTTCAGAATTGTGATTCTTTATTTCAGATACATCACTTTTATCTAAGAATTTTAACTACTTGATATATATTGCAATATTTGGATTTTTCAATCTCAGAATTTTGACTAGGTTTGCTACACATAGCAAATTCTCTTTTGGAACAACTATGTTACCCAAGCAAACAAATGACTGTTATTGTCACTTATCTCCCTTTTTGCTATAGCAGGAATATGCAGACATGCACTGTGATTGCACACAGTTGTAGTTGTTAAATCAGTTTGTTGCTATTTTAAAATGCTGATTGGGAACTTACCAGGGCTTACAGATGTGACACTAAATTTGAACATGATTATTGTAAGACGCAGTAGTTTCTGACTGTTAATTCCTCTGTTACATTAATTAATTTATGTTTCATTTCATCATAGGAAAATGCACTTTATTTTATTTATTATTTGCATAGCTAATTGTTGTTATGTTTGTGTTGTTTCTTGTTTGGGTTTTATAATATTAGATTTGTCTAAATGGGCTATTATAGTTTGGACTTGCAGTTACCTGACTCTGTCTAGCTTCTGATTGGCCAGTTGAGTGCCATGTGATGTAGAATCAGGGAGTGTTGGGGAAGAAGTAAAAGTGTGCTCTGAAGAGTTATCCGTCTCCTTTTTCTGCCGTTCCTTCACATTCAGAGAGAGTCTAACACCATCAACGCACCCCCACGTTACATTATTAACAAAACTACAACCAATTGGTTGGTAATGTGTGTTTAAGACTGTGTTTGAATGGCAGCCATGGCCATCACATGCAATGTAAGAGAGGCAACAGCTCAAGCCCCAGCCATTAGCCCACGCTACTAACGTTAAATTTAACTGAATGCACTTGATATGTGACATGTGACTAACATTACTGTCACACACTCCCATGTACATAGAAATGTGAGATTATGTACACATCAAGTTAGTTACTTGTCCAAGTGTAGAAGAGCTACGTCTGAGTCAAACTGGAGTCTTTTGAGATCTCGCAGGTCTATCTTGGAAATGTAAGGCCAAGATTTACTCTGGTCTTTTCCCTATTTATGATGCCTTTTAAGCCACCAATTGTGGTTTCTTCAGAGGTAAATCCAGAGGCTCATCTTCAAATAAACATTTCAGAGTGCTCTCCACCATTGCGCTCTCAAAATACACACCATTGCACCTCAACGGTTGCAGCATTTTATAGAGGGGAAGGGACCGACTGATCCGAGGGGAGGGAGGAGATTCACATGCACTGACACATACATGTGGCCATGCCTGCATGAAAACCCGAGGCTTGAGAACAAGCTGAATGAGAATAAGGCTGGATTTTGTATTTTAAAATAGTAATTTATGGTGGCTGACCTACTGATGATTTTATCTTCCTATTCAGGCACAAATGTCATTTTTGTGTAATTCTGAAGGCAGCAAACTGTGACAGACAACTTCATACATTATCCAGTTAATGGATGGCAGCAGGGATACAGATGCAGGTCTTCTATCATTGTTATGGGCTTGGTTAATTAGCCAGTTAGCTCAGTGGTGTCAGATACATCAAGCTCCTGCACCTGATATATCACTACCAGTCAGATGCAGAGAATAGTTTTTCCTTTGACATAAAGTTTTATCCATGAGATAAATCAATGCTCACAAGGTTATTGTGTTGTCTCATTTTTGTGTGTTTGTGCCTTTGTATGTTTATCTGTTTATCCTTACGACAGGGTTTAATGCCTCGCATCCATTCCTCTCTGTCTGTCAGTGTCACCCGGCTAGTCTTTCTTATCACTATGAAATGTTTTCCATTGGATCCATGTTCACACTCAAGCCATTAATCTTCAGCCCTTGTTGCTTCCTCATCCTTGAAGATAGAGTTAACACACTTGGTGCGTTTGCTGTGCTGCTGTAACCATAAATCTAGTTTATCGCTCTGTGAATGGCACAGAGACAAGTGAGCGACCCTCTGAAACGGATGGGGAGGTTGTGAGGGTGAAGTGGGAAGGAGAGAGAGTGGCGTCACACCCGCTGTGAAGCCGCTAGTCTGCCCCGGGGGATCTAACTTGCTCAGGCGACAGGTGAATCAATCCAGCGGCAGTCAGCTCAACGGTGCGCACATCCAATGGTATACGTGAGTGGAAATGGAAAACACAGCTGTTGCATAGTGTGTGCCCTGCATGCTTCTGCCTGAAAAGGGCAGCATCCCAGAGACCTGCACACATTATACATCAGGAAAAAAAAATTAAGCACTATTGCCCTGAAATCCCTCAATAAAATGAAGACTTTATTAGGGCAAAGGAAGCAAGTCAGTCTGCTTTTTTTGGGGGGGTGGGGGGTGGGGGGAATGCTGTCTCCTGCCAGATGATAGTTCTTCTGTTATGTTTAAGTTTACAAATTTGTCAGAGGATGCTGCCTATCTCTGCAAATATTTCCAGTAAACTGGTTTCTATTGTCATATGATGAGCTAAATGCTGTCTTTGAGGCTGTTTGATTCTCAAAAGAAAAATTAACCGAATTTATCGTATTTTTACTGTATACTATACTATACTGCATACTAGGTGTCGATACAGAATGGCAGATGTAATTTTAAGAATAACAGCTGTCTATATATTTATTTGTCAAGATCCTGCCCTTTTGGCAACACATATTCAATACGGCTTCACTTGTTTTTACTACAACAAGAAGCTACTGGAGGATTTCATAAGTTTATTTTTTGATTTTGATTGCATGTTAACAGGAAGATAAAAAACATACCACTTGAGGAAGCTGAATTTTACCAAAGTCATTGGTGTATACCATAACCTAAGAAAGGACACATCACATTTTGGTGCAAATTCCATCCATCCACTTATCCTGATAAGGGTCGCGGGGGGGCTGGAGTCTATCCCAGTACCCTTTCAGGCGAGAGGCAGGGTTCACCCTGGACAGGTCGCCAGTCCATCGCAGGGCCAACATACAAAGACAGACAACAATTCACTCACACCTACAGTCAATTTAGAGTATCCATTTAACCTAGTCCCCAATTGCATGTCTTTGGACTGAGGGAAGAGGACAGAGTAACCGGAGAGAACCCACTCAGGCACAGGGAGAACATGCAGACTCCACACAGAAAGACCCCGTGCTCAAGCCAGGACTTGAACCTGGGGCTCGAACCTGGAACCTTCTTGCTGTGAGGCGACAGTGCTAACCATTGCACCACCGTGCCGCCCTGGTGCAAATTCCTTTGTTGAAAATGGCTTCTTTTTTTTCAATTGGATTGGAGTTCGCCTTAGTGGAGGTATGCATTTTCCAAGTGTCCTCTAGTTTTATAAAATGCTGACAGTATATTCTTAAAGAGGCATTCAACTTTAAAGGTGGAATTGAGTGGGGAATTTTCAATAGAAATTCACACAATAAAGCTGGTGTGCTCTTAGAAAGGTGGTCATTATGCAGGTGGGTGGAAGATACTATTTAAATGGATTATGGAATGAGTGGGTCCCAGTGTTTAGGGAGTAGTGAATGGCGGTAGTACTCATTCAAGGTATTACACCCCCATGTTTTACCAAACCAGTAAACAAAGGTTGTAAAATGGATTACCGGCAATTAAATCACTGCTGATATCTGAGGATCTATGTTGCAATCATTTCAAATAGATGTTTTGGTAAACAGCAGGTGTCTCAGCAGGTATGGGTTTCTGGGAGCCTATAGCTGAGAGAGGCAAGCTGATGTCGTTATTCCCTTCAGTAGATAGTGTTTTAACCTTTCAGGAGTAAGTGGGCTTTTAGTGAAGAGACTCTGTATATTACATAAGAGGATTCAGGACAAGAGTGAGCAATTCTATCTCCAGTTACTATAGATTTACTCTGCAGATCATTTCTGAAAAGTTAACCTATTCAGAACATGTGGCATTGGATGGACCACTGCTATCTGTGTAGATTTAATGACGTGTGTCATATATGGAATGTAATTGGCCGTTTGTACTTGTGTAAGTCTCCTCTGGGCTGAGTCAACCAGGGACCAACCCATTAGTAAATGTTTGCCTTACTGGATTCTGTTAAAATTCGATAAAATGACCTTACATGGTTGCACAGGGGGATAGTTGAGATGGCTATTGATTGACTGAAGTGTGGCTTATCAGTTGGACCACTGGGAAAGTGGTGGAGGCAATTGAAGGAAAAAAGCTGAACATCAACATCTTAAACTTGGTTGTTTTTCTTAGGAGGTTAACATGCAGAGGACACACTGGAGAGGAAAATAAAGTCTTTATTTCAAGCAATTTATAAGCTCTACTCACAAAGGAAACTTCAAAAACATTTTATTTGTGTTTGCTGTCATTTATTCCTATTTCCTCCCCATCTCTGTTACAGTTCTTCCTCCTCCTCTTTCTCTACGCACACATTTTTCACAGCTCATGTGTGACATCCCCATCAATGGCGCACAGTCATGGCAGTTTGCCTTCTGGAATCCCAGGCTTTGGAGCTGTACATATCTGGACAGTTTTTCAATCACTTCCAGGAACCTCTTTTGAATACCACTTGTGGAATGGAAATCTGTCAGTCAAGCATGAGTCTGTGTGTGTGTGTGTGTGTGTGTGTGTGTGTGGGGGGGGGGGGGGTCTGCCCTTCAATTACAGAAATGGAATCAGATATGAGCCTCTGTGCAGGAGGATGAGGATTATCAGCCTGGCGATTCTTTAAGGACTGATATGGAGCATGATGGATGGGGTGTGGGTTGGGGGATCAGAGGCATGTGTAGGAGTGTGAGACAAAAGGAGGTAAAAGAGAAGGTGACGGAAAATGTAGAGCACAATGTAGGATGCAGGTGATAAAGGTGACGATTTTGAAGGGGAAGTTGGGAGGGAAAGGGCAAGTAAGAAGATGAAACGAAGACGATGTGAGGGGAGAAGATGGAGAAAAATTAGCCAAGTCATGGTTAGAAGAGTAAACAACAGGAGAAAGAAAAATGGAAAAGTGTTAAGGGTAAGGTAAGGGTAATGAGGACTATTGTTAATATGAGGAAACAGTGATGACGAAGTGGGTTTTACAGGAGCTGAATGAATGCTGAAAACAAGCAGATGAGTCCTGAACAAATCTAAATGCTCAGATTTGCCAAACTGCAGCGCAAACATGTTTTAACATCCATCCATCCATTTTCTACTGCTTATCCTGTTAAGGGTCGCAGGGGGGCCTGAAGGCAGCTGGGATAGGCTTGGATAGACCCGGTCCATCACAGAGCCAACACATAAAGACAGACAATCATTCGCTCTCACAACCACAACTACGGTCAATTTAGAATGATCTGATCAACCTAGTCCCCTCTTGCAGGTCTTTGGACTGTGGGAGGAAGCCGGAGTAACCGGAGAGAACCACACAGAAAGACCCTGTGCTCAAGCTAGGTCTCAAACCTGGAACCGTCTTGATATGAGGCGACAGTGCTACCCACTCCACCAACGTACCTCCCAGTTTTCAAGGTATTAACTGTAAATCGTATACACTGAACATTTCTCATATGCATTTTCTTGCTCAGAAGGTTCTGGGTTCGAGTCCCAGCTCGGGCACGGAATCTTTCTGTTTGGAGTCTGCATGTTCTCCCTGAGCCTGTGTGGGTTCTCTCTGGTACTCCAGCTTCCTCCCACAGTCCAAAGACATGCAATTGGGGACGAGGCTGATTGATACTCTAAATTGACTGTAGGTATGAATGAGAGTGTGAATGGTTGACTGTCTCTATGTGTTGGCCCTGTGATGGACTGATGACCCGTCCAGAGTGAAGCCCGCCTCTCGCCCGAGAG
This sequence comes from Aulostomus chinensis, assembly GCF_037954235.1. NCBI lineage: Eukaryota > Metazoa > Chordata > Actinopteri > Syngnathiformes > Aulostomidae > Aulostomus > Aulostomus chinensis. The sequence goes on from NC_141342.1 coordinate 8,254,920, forward strand.
AGGGGAGAGGCTCCAGCCCCCCCACGACCCTTAATAGGATAAGCAGAAGAAAATGGATGGATGGATGGATTTTCTTGCTCATGTCTTCACTTTGAGATTGACTTACCCTCTTCCAGGCAGTGATAATCTTTTATTTTTTTTAGACATGGACTAATTCTAACCAAGAAAATGTCTCACTTCTTATCAAGACAGAATGTAAAGGGAAAAAAGGTCAAGATGGAACAAGAAATATTTAATTGTAGGCCCCCCGATCAGATACAGTTTCAAATACCTGACCTTGAGTATTAATTGACACTGAGTACTAGTCCCATAACACTATGTTAAAAACAAAAACTGTATACATATTCGTTTGAAGGAATGCTTTTGAGAAAAATGCTTATTATCCCTCATTTTGAGATCAACCCAAGTAGATGGATACCATTGTCTCATCTCTGCATGCATCATAGAGCTCCTGACCCCAACTAGACGGCTGGATGCTAGTTAGATTAGCTGAAATTAACATTAGCAAATCTCCCAAAAGTCAACAAATACACATTTCTCCAACAATGTCTTTGCATACAGTCATAGAGTTATTATTATTATAGAATGATTATACTTAAAACTGCAGTTAAAATCTGCTATACTTCTGCGGCCTCCTGTCCTGTCTCGCTGGCTTTGCTTCCAAAGCCAGCAGTTCCTTCTCTTTGTGTATTCAGGTTCGAATAGATCAGGTTTGGGATCTTTGTTTGTCGAGAAGTAATCCTCCCCATTCTCTCTTACAAAGTCAGTCATGATTAGTTGTAGAAGTCACTCTTCTAATTGTCAACAACTTGTTTGTTTTGTTACTTGTCACGCTGGGGCTTTTGCTGTTCTGTGTTAATCAGCCTGGTCAGGAAAGTAGTTACAGGTATGTGTCTGACTCCAAAATAGCATTATGCAATTTTCAACAGTTTTCTCACAACAAATGTGTAGTACAACAGTTGTTCTATGAATGCAGACACAGAAAATTGGGAGAAAAGTCTATTTGAAGACTATTGGGACAGTTCAGGTTGTGAAACATGAACAACTACATCAAGTGAATGAAGCTGCTGACCCATTTCAGGAGTAATATAGTTATACTGACACATCCTTCATTTGTATCAGAAGCATCTTTGAGACTTGGAATCAGAAAAAAACAACATGATCTTATATGAATAGCAAAGTGCATGCTTTCAATTGTTGTATACTTTATATTTTCTGACTTGGTTATCGCAATTTTTGGTCTGTTTTTTTTTAATTGATTTTTCCATCTGTGTTAGATACAAGAACAGAACGATAGCAATGTTGTTTTTGACTTATAACAATATTACATCATGCACAGTCTCTGTATTAACTATATCCTCACTTTGAAATGGTCCACAAATTTAGCTAATTTGTTGTGCCTAAACTTGTGCTACATTGTGAGATTTCTTCCATTTCCAAAAATGCCACCCTCAATCCCCAGAGCATCTCTGTGTGTTCTGTGTGTGCTGGGAGATGAAAGGGGAGCTATAGCCTATCATCAGAGAGTTCAGCTTTCCAGTGGAGACACAGTGAGGTTGCATTCCCCACCTCAAATTGCAGCGTGTCTTGTGGGAGTACTGCAGTCTGATCTATTGAAGCTGCTGCCAGTGGAGAAATTGGCATATCTGCCTCTTCTATGATAGATTGCTTCTCTTCTTGTTGAATATTGGTGCAAAATTAGATTAGTTTTGAAAGGTTTCCTTTGTTCATTGATCCTAAGGGACTAACACAAAAGACATTTTAGGTAGCTGAACACAACTCCGCTGAAAATACTTTTCTGTTAAATACTATTTGGCCAGTTAAACACGTGAATATGCCAGCATCCAGTACATAAAGGTTTTCATCAAACTAATATCCTTTAAGTTGATAAATGATCTGTCCACTTACCACTCATTATTCATCTTTGTCTCTGTTTTTAATTTGGCTGGTAGATATAAGAGCTGCTAGCGTAATTATAACAATTTCTAGCTTTCGGGGCACAAAGCCACACTCAGCATGAAACAGGCATGATAATCTCTGACTGTGGCACGTCTGGGGGGGATGAGTTTGTGATCAGAATCATGTATTTTGCTCTGTTACTTGGCATAGAGGAAAAGCCCTTGAGGGGGGAGCTTTATTTTTTTATTTTTTTTAGTGAGATAAATATAAATGGTGAAATGGGGCTCGTGTATATAGAGCTTTGTGTACTTTAGCGGGTGACATGGTGGTGCAGTGGTCAGCACTGTCCCCTCACAGCAAGAAATTTCCAGGTCCAAGCCCTGGCTCGAGCATGAGATCTTTCTGTGTGGAGTCAGCATGTTCCCCCTGTGCTTGCGTGGGTTTTCTCGGGTACTCTGGCACAGTCCAAATATGTGCAAGTGGGGACTAGGTTAATCGGATACTCTAAAGGTGTGTATATAGGTGTGGCTGTGAGGGCAAATGGTTGTCTGTCTATATGTGTTGGCCCTAGCATGGACTGGCGACCTGTTCAGGGTGTACCCCACCTCTTGTTCAAAGGCAGCTGTGATAGGCTCTAGCCCCTATTACGACCTTTAACGGATAAGTGGTATAGAAAATGGATGGACGAATGGATGGTGTACTTTAGCAGTACTCAAAATTAGGGAGTAGTGGTGCCTTGTCTACATACAGCCTATGCATATGAATGTGACAGGCTGCAATTACACAGCCAAAGCACTAGTTTATGGTAAGACTTTTATACCAGTGTGTTCAGTTTCTGCATGTACCTCAAACAATGACAGATGAAATGTCTTACCCTTTTTTTAAATTGGAGTTGAGTAAAAAATATTAAATTACCTCGTACAGGTAAATTTACTAAAATACTTGTAATACTAAGACTGCAGGGTGGTGCAGTGATTAGCACTGTCACCTCACAACAGTAAGGTTTTGGGTTCGAGTCCGGACTTGGGCACAGGATCTTTTGCACCGTACCTCCCAGTTTTTAAGGTATTAACTGTAAATAGCATACACTGAACATTTCTCATATGCATTTTCTTGCTCAGAAGGTTCCGGGTTCAAGTCCCAACTCGGGCATGGAATCTTTCTGTTTGGAGTTTGCATGTTCTCCCCGTGGCTGTGTGGGTTCTCTCTGGTACTCTGACTTCCTCCCACAGTCCAAAGACATGCGAAAGGGGACGAGGCTGATTGATACTCTAAATTGACTGTAGGTGTGACTGTGAGTGTGAATGGTTGTTTGTCTTTGTATGTTGGCCCTGCGATGGACTGGCGACCTGTCCAGGGTGAACCCCACCTCTCGCCTGTTGACGCTGGGATAGGCTCCTGCGACCCTAAATGTAGGAATAAGCGGAAGACAATGGATGGATGGATGGAATTGTAACACTAAACTGACTTTAGCATTTGGAAATGTGATGCTACAAATCAGACCACTCAAAGCAGTGAGTACAAGAGCACTTACTGCACATGTGCAAAAATGGACTTTGATTCAAGGAGAAGTGATGTGAAAATATCCGTCTCATGCTGTTGTCTGTACATGTGGTTTCATCATACATTAGCAGGAGTTGACAGTGCTGGATGAGACTTAAGTCACCCAGTGCTGAGATGTGTGGTATCATGTGGTGTGAGGCTGTAATTCTTTGCTAGGATGATTTTGGCATGAGAGGGGGACTGATCAATAACCCCTACATCACCAGGCAAGGTGAGAGCAAGGTCTGATTGGTCCGATTTTTCTCTAAAAGTACTGAAAAATAACACTTTCCAGCTGCTCTGATGGAGCTGGCAAGCACCGAAGGGCTGGCCCCAGACAGGGCGGTCTTGGTCTGCACCAGCACCCTCTCAAGGGTCAGAGTGAGGCCCCAAAGCAGACATGACAAAAAAGGTCACCGGGCCCCCTCTACCTGTCCTCTGCCTGTTCACAGTGGGACCTCTGATTAAATGGTACCACACACAACCACCAAGTGGCTTTTTTTCTCTCTATCCTGTACTTGTCTCACTCTCTTCCCTAAATTTCCTTTTTTATATTATATATTTATTTCATTTACTGATTTATGTGTTTAATTATTTTACTTCTTTGTGATACCACTTCAATTATTATTATATGTATATTGCTAGTACTACTATCTTTATTAAGTGCAGCTATAGATGTGCACACGTGCATGTGCACACACAGACACAGACACACACACACACACACACCTTCCGTACAAACAGCTCCTCCTCCTCTTCTTGTATGTGTAACCTGTGCTGTGTAAAGACCATCAACTACTGGACTCAAACTCTGCCACATCAGCTTGGGAGGCAGGCGTACTAGAAAGGAGGCTAAAACCCATGAGCAAAAGCATTAGTTGCTCAGGTGTCTTGAGGTGTCAGGGAGGGAACACTCTGCATCCATGGGGTATGCACCTGTTCCCATATTCATTTGTCTAGAAATGTAACACAGAAAAACACCCTTGGGTGCATCGTAGGGTAAGTGGCATCAATTAGATGGATAAACCTCAATAGTGGAGCTTCATTCCCCCTCAAATCAGTTGCATTAGTAAGTGAGCTTGTTGAATTTTGGTCGCATGTATTCAGCAGTTCAACAGCTTGATGAGCAGACTGTTTCTCTGTTACAGTGTGTCCAGTTTGCTGGCAAATTCAATAACATCTGTTGCTGGCAACTGCTGTAGTTTAGTCACATTGCAGCTGCATATTTGTAACGGCACATAAATGAAAATACACGGCAAGAGGCAATTCCTAAACAGCAATGGTTCATTGCAACCCAAAATGCTTCAGATGGTGACCTCAATATCAAGAATCATAAAGGTCCTCTATGCATTGCCCAACACTGCCAGAATCAGAGCCAGCATCAACAGCTGCTAATCATTCTGCTCATGTCCAAATAGCACAACATACTCTGTTTCATTTCATTTACAATGTTAAGATAATGGTTTAGTTGAGAGACACTTACCCACAGCCTTCAGGGAGGCGTATTTGTTGATATCTTTGTTTTGTTGCTGTTGATGTTGCTGCTGCTGCTGCTGCTGCTGAAGCTGCTGAAGCTGCTGCTGCTGATGCTGCTGCTGCTGCTGCTGCTGCTGATCATAGACGTGAGCCAGCTGATTAAGCGCAGGGTAAGGGTGCTGCTGGACTATGTTGGAGCCTGCTGCCATGTTGTTGTTGATCTGACCACCCTCTGTGGAAAAGGATACATGACAGGATATCTTAAAGTCAGGTTTAGGTTAGTTTTGTAGTGTTGAAAAAAGAGGTCTGGGCTTGAAGTTTGCTTGATAAGAACATAAACTGAAGCTGTTTTTTTTTTTTTTTTTACACTTTTTGAAGGGCTTAAAAATTAGCTAAATGACCATGGCTCCCTGAAGAGGAATCCGTCTGCCAAGAAGTTGAGGCAGATCTGCACTTCCCAACAGATTTAAACGTAAAATTTTATGGAAGCTACTCATTTGGGCTGCTGGTAACCATGATTTCATTCTAACAGTAGGAGTTAAACCCCAGAAACAATTTGCTTGCTGCATTACTTCTGTGACTCCAGAGTGCAAAGGGAGCCAGCCACATGTAATTATCTTGAAGCTAATGGCGCCCCATGGCTATCATACGGTGGCCCTGAGGAGCAAAACACAACGACATTTCACAAAACACGACAACATTTCACAAAACACAAAAACATTTCATAAAACACAATGACATTTCACAAAACACAAAAACATTCCAAAAACAAATAACATTTGACTAAACACAAAAACATTTTAAAAAACAAAACATTTGACAAAACACAACAACATCTCACAAAACACGACGACATTTCAGATTACTTAAAGGGTCGGGACAACATTCTTGTTTGTGATTGGATGAACCCAAGTTTGGCAACAGTTCAATTATGTCATTTCCTGTTCCTTTTGCGTCCTACTCAGCAAGGTCCTTGCGCAAATTTTAAACAGAGTTTTAAAGGATGGAAGAGGACATATCATGGCATTAAATTGTCCCGTGGAACTCTGAAAGTACATTTGAAAGATTTGGGACTGAGGAGACGGGCAGCTACTCTTCAACAAGTCACATCAGAAGGGCTATTTTATCAGAGTTGCGCGGACCTGGACAGATGTTTGGATACAGGACTATGTCGTTGACTCTAAAGCAAAATATGGCCTCTGTGTAAAAAGAGACACAGTAATGCGGATGCTTCAAGAACTGAACCCATGCAGGACCTTGTCGCGGACACGTCGTTGGTTCATTAGCTGCACGTACTATTCTATGGGTCCAAATTACTTGTGGCATGTAGACGGGTATGACAAATTAAAACCATTTGGCATGGCGATATCTGGCTGCACAGACGGGTTCTCCCGCAGAATCACGTGGCTCAAATGTGGACCTACAAACAACAACCCTGAAGTAATAAAAAACATCTTCATCAACTGTATTAGAAGTGTCAGTGTTATTCCCATGAGACTGCGCACCGACTGTGGAACAGAAAACGTGATAATAGCCACCAACGATTGGCCAATTAGCCACCCTTGTTAGTTATCAACGGTTTTAAAATAGTCCCTTATGATTTCAATATCCTTTTCCATCCTTTCAAACTCAGTTTAAAATTTGCGAAAGGATGCTGCTGAGAGTAGTATGCAAAAGGAACAGGAAACGACATAATTGACCTGACCCAAATGTTGTTGTGTTTTATGAAATATCGTTGTGTTTTGCCTTTCAGGGCCACTCGACTATCAACTACAACAGCAACTCTCCAAAATCATGTGACTGCAAAATCTCAAGTGCATCGTCTGGAAATATCCAAAATCTTCTTTTTCAAGTCATGGGCTCATTAATCCACAAAATCTGAGCTAAAATGAATAACAATTTGAATAAGAGCAAGTGCTAGTGCAAGTGTCCTTTGTGCTACCGTGAGCAAGCTTTCGCAGTTTTCGCAATCTGCTTGTTCATCACACAGCTGAACTGTAAACTGCTGAACTGAGGACAAGCGTCTGCAAGAAGCTGCAGGTGCAAATAAGTTAATCCAGTGTATAGCATTCTAATAATAGTCACATATACAGTATTTAACATTAGGATATTTTTCCCTGTGTAAATGAGTGGAATTTCTAGGGAAATCTGATAAAGATCTTGTGAAATGTAGTCAATTATCTGAACAAAACAGAAAAGGCTGGGCTCCCGTTACATATTTCCTCCATCCTTCTCTCTTTATACTTTGCTAAATTCAAGTACAAATAGTTTATTGTCGGCTTGTCATTTTATATGTGATAAGACATTACTGTTTCAGATTTACTAAACTTTAATCCTGCATTATTGCTAAATTACAAAATGTGCAGTGAATTCTGTCACCGCCTGTTTATGATCTTTGTGAAACAGATGTCTTATAAAAGTCTGGAAATTTGCTAATTGTTACACAGTGCTCTTCTTACATTTTTAAAGGTTTGTATTGTTTTACTCTCCAACATCACCACAACCCATACAGCAATGAATTTAAATCACTTCCTCAGTATTCACCACTTAACTTCATAATAAAACATCCTCTAGGTTTTGTGTTCTGATAGCATTTAGCACTGCAATCAGTCCTACGCACCCCTGCACATTTTAAAAGTAGTCTTTTCAAGCATGAGTATAATTGATTAGTCAATGGATCAGCCTTCCTCCACACTTAAGTTATGTAACAACGCCTAAAGCTCCACCTCCTCTGGAAGATGCAGAAACCAGATGGGCACGATAACATATCGGAGGAATGTACAGATGAAAAAAAGGGAGGCGCCGGCAGCTCCACACATTTGTACAAGAGAGGCAGGGAAGCTAGGCAGAGGCGCACAGCCAAATGTTTCAATGTGTGTGGGAATTCAGAGGATACTCTCTTCAGCTTCCGAGCCTGACAGATAATTGCAAATTCCTGTTACTGAAGGTTTAAGAGTCCGTTAAAAGCCCCAACAGTGCTACTTGATAGTTTGAGAAGTAAGGAAAAGTTACGAGAGAGACAGACAAGGGATTGTAAAAGTAAAATAGAAGAATGGGAGAGGGATGAGGCAGTGAAAATATGTGAGGTCAAATGCATAAAAAATGAACAGAGTTAGCTGTGTGGAGCAAAGGGACAAAGTCATTTAGGCAGAAAACACAAGAGAAGAAAAGAAAAAGATGAACAGCCCTATTAATAAACTTTGTTTCGTCCTTTCTCCTTTTCCTTAACTAGGTGTTTAAACAGGCGACTTTTGTTCAGCCACATGTCACCACAACCCGCCGAAATTAATTTCCCCCAACATTTGCTCCCCGTGCATTGTTGAGCCAGGAATCGTCATTAAGGTGCAAAGCTTAATTATAAAGGAAAAGCAAGTTGTATTTATTGAAAATAGATTAATCATTTAGCCGTGGAAGAGGCTCAAACTACACAGAGATAATTAAAAAGAGCTCTGCAATGAGAGACATTGTTGTCGTGTTCACACCAAAAGGTCAGTTTTCTGATTCAAACTAAAGCAAGGATGATACATTGTTGCAATTTCTCAACTGGTCTGGTTCACGTTCACAAAGGCCAAACTCAAACTGTCCAAAAATTGTCACGTGGAAGCAAAGCCGTTGGGTGATTGCTTATACAGTTAAAGCGGGTAGACGACAAACCCCTTGCAATTCTTACTGTACATCACGGAGCATCGTCTGCTCATTTTCATGTTGGTGCTGATCTGGACTGCGTATCAGCAGACTTTAACGGACTGCGTATATGAACGGCTGGGAGGACTGCAGCTAATAAATAATGTATTAATACATGCACGTCACAGAGGATGCTCTGCAATCAGATGGTCATATCACAGAAGACAACAGGCAATAATGACAGCCTACCTCAATGTTTTTTTTCCTTTGTCATACAAGCGCAACCAGTGAGGTAAGTGGACATTAAAAAGCTCACAACATACATACATACATACAACATACATGTTAAAATCACAAAGTTGGCTCATCATACAAACAGACTATGACGTGTAAAACAGCACCCTTCCTGTGACTGGTGCGGATGGGGTTCACACCAGAAGTAAACCACTCTAGAGTTCACTTGATAGCAGTCCGAGACCACCCCTACCAGCCGGACCAGAGAGCAGTTGACTGGTCCGCACCAGAGTTCGAGGCCAGCATTCACACCAACCAAAAGGAACTGCACCAAGGAGGTAAAGGCTCCAGGGTTTGGTTCAATGGGACTAAACAAGGCTGGTGTTAACACAACCTGTGAAGCTGTGTAAAGGAAAAAAATAGGGTTCCCCAGTGAAATGAAACATTTGTGATACAAGTACAGATTTGGAAATGACATATCTGTAAACCTTTATTTTGTTTTGAAAAAAATGTATTACAAGGCATAAAAACAGAGAATTCAAGTAAACTTAGGTAAGCGCTGTGTGAGGGGTTGGGAATATATCCACAGTGAAAAGGATAAGGAAGAGATGGTCCTGAGAGCGAGAAGTCATGATGATGAAGCCTCTTTCATTAAAAGAATTTTTCTACGATTGAAGTCCGGCCACTGCTTTACTTTTCATAGGGGCCACAATGGACAACCACTTTTCTCATTATATGATAGTTTTTTATCTGGTAGCAAAGCACAATTGAAAAATTCAATATCCAATCAACACACATCTCTCTACATAGCCATATTTCTAAGCACTCTGCAGTCAAATTGTTTGTAGGGAATCCATGAACACAAATGGAAATGGTATGGTGATTGCGAAACCTTTCAAAACTCAATTATAAAGAAAGGCAACAAGTTGTCAGTGTAAATGGAAATTATTGATCTTTTTAATCATAAAACATGCGGTGAGATTAAATTTGAATAGTCAAAGACTGAGAGACTCTAAACAAGTGTTTAAATGAGCTCATGTCTTTTGTGCCAAGTTGGCTGAGTGCACATGACAAGCTGGCAAATCAAATTACAACCTCAGTGAGCCACAAGTAAACATCTGGTTATAATTTCATTGTGTTTTGGCGTATGGCAATAATTTAACATTTTAGTTACTACGCCTTCACTATCTGGCAGCTTGATGGAAGACAGATAGCACTCTCATGTCTGTATGGTAAGTAGGAAGCTATCCAGCCCAAATAAATGATCACAAAGACTGAAATAATGGGAGACAGCAAGCCTTGTGCTGTCTAGAGGTAACAATCCCTATCTGTCAGAACCGCTAAAGCTCATTAATACATTTTTTTTGTTGTTGCTTGTTTTAACCATTGAACAGTTTGCTTCATCCTGTCTGCTGTTTGGTGGTAGTGGAGTGAGGTCACATTTTTGGGGCCAATCCGTGTTTCTTTTATTTGTACAGAATGCACTCTACAGAGTTCTCCTCTGTTTGAATTCAATTATTTTGAATTATATACTGCCTAAATTGTAGACACTCTGGTTTATGATTGACCTCATCCCTCCTGAAATCAACAAAAACATTTTTGCTGATGATGGCAGGGTTACATCTATGCATATCATTAAACCTGCCACAGGACTAGTTTAGCGTAATGACCCAGAAATCTTCATCAAATTTGGTCACACCATATATGACATCATCAGTGCGTGATAACAGAAATGCAGTCCATAAAAGATTTGCCTCCTCACCGTTTTTAACTGCCCCCTCAGTCACTTCATCCTGGTGTTGGGCCTGCTGCCACACATGTAATTGTCCTAGTAAGAATAAATATCCACTGTGAACTCATTCAGCAGGATGACCGACAGCTGTCGCCAGGATGTCCATCAGAATGATAGAAGGGATGCAAAGGGAGTGTGTTTGTGTGGTCACCAAGGCTCACCAAGATAAAGCAAAACAAACTGATTCTCTGAGGTCACACACACAGCCTTTGAACGAACTCCAGTACTGGTAGAGTGTATTCCCAAGATTAGAGGAGCAGCAAAATACAAAGAAAGGATGAACGGTTGAATTCAGGGGGGAATCGTATCACTTGAAAAGAACTTGTAATTAAAAGTAGATTAAAGTGGCTGAAGAATAGAACAACAAATGTGTAGCAGAGAGAAAGGCAAATGGTGGGATATGGAGTACATAGATGTGTTAAAGATGTTTCTAACAGTCATAGTCAAGCTGTGATGATAACAGCCACATGATATATTTGGTGAAAGGTAAGGGCTAGTAGCCACCTTGTGCCTGTGACGTTACCTTGGACATGCCGAATAACTGGATGTTGTGATCAAGAACAGGTGAACAATTTGTATCGATCCATCCATCCATTTTCTTCCACTTATCCTGATTAAGGGTCATGGGGGGGGAGGGCTGCAGCTTATCGCAGCGGTTTTTGGGCGAGAGGCGGGATACATCCTGGACAGGTTGGGCCAAAATACAGACAACCATTCATACTCACAGTCACACCTACAGTCAATTTAGAGTATCAATCAGCCTCGTCCCCATTTGCATGTCTTTGAACTGTGGGAGGAAGCTGGAGAACCAGAGAGAACCCACACAGGAACAGGGAGAACATGCAGACTCCACACAGAAAGATCCCGTGCCTGAGCCGGGTTTCGAAACTGGGACCTTCTTGCTGTGAGGCGACTGTACCACCCTGGAACCCCCAATTTATTTCAGTTCAATTCAATTCAGTCATTTATTTCAGTTATTTATACGCTTAAAATAAGCAGAAACAGAAGTAGACAAATTAAACAATTTGACTGAAAAAGGCTCAGGCAGAAGCAAAGGCTTATTAGTGCCGGCCTACAATACATCTTAAGCTACAGCATTTAAACCATGTCGTCTATTGTCACTAAATGGTATCCAGAGTCTTCTTACTGACAGGATGTGGAAGGTAGTGAGATAGTTATGTTGATGCCATGGCAATACTGAAACACTGTTGACTGATGCAATTTTATGAGAGGGCTTTCACACTAACTATAGTGGCAACATGCATTGCAGTGTGCTAATTTGCATGCTGTGCCAAGCAAGCTCTTGATAATCAGGTATTAAAATCCATTGTAAATAGGAAATGTAACTGGCATGAATGATAAATTAGATGTCTGCTTCAGTGAAAGCAGCATAACTTGGGTTCACTGATTTAATCTGAATCTTGTTATTACCTGATATCTAATTTCCAGTTTTGCAAGCACACTTTTGTCATTTAGATTTAGTGTTAAGTAACTATGAAGACTCCGAAACACAGTAACAGATATTAGTACTTGAATGGAAATATTGGACACCAGTCCTTATTGTTTTTTTACCGCTTCCTGTATTTATTTAAATATTTCAATGCAAATGTGTGATTCATATACATTTGGTATATTCATTTATTTTGATAACTTAAAAGTTATGTTACCTAAGGAATAATCAGGTATTGGTATTTTATACCCCTTTTTTTTCATCACTGCCTCCCATATTTTAAATGAATATTTTATAGCAAATGCTTGCCCTCTGTAGTGACTTGATAAGCTGCTGATGATGATGATGGTGTATCTTTAGGATGTTTTACACAGTTGTTACTCGGGGCACCACTCATTGTAATTTAGTTTTGTCCAACGAGAAACAATCAGTGTCAGATAAAGCTTATAATTCATGTCTGATACGCCACATGTGCCTTAATTGCTTTGCTGGAATTATTACTCTGGCTTACGTGTTTTCTTATTTGTAGTAAATCCTCTTAAAATTCCAAGAAGTGTTCCAACTTGTTTATATATTTATATGCAAGCCACTGATCCGCAACCTGAGACTGATCGTTTGTTCTTCGACCAAACCAAATTATGAGTGGTGCCCCAAGTAACAACTATGTAAAACATCCTAGAGATACGCCATCATCATCATCATCATCATCATCATCATCATCATCATCATCATCATCATCTTATCAAGTCACTACACCACTAAATCTGATATTTGAAAAACACAATAGGGGCAGGATGGCTCAGAAGGAGACTGTCCGTCTAGCAACTGAAGGGTCTCTGTTTCAATCCTCACTTCTCCTGGGGACCATGTCGAAGTATCCTTGAGCAAGCTACTGAGCCCCTAATTGCTCCTGACAGTGCTGCGACGGACTGGTGACCTGTCCAGGGTGAACTCCGCCTCTCACCCAATGTCAGCTGGGATAGGCTCATCCCCTCCTACGATCCTTAATGGGTAAACCTAGCAGAGAGACCCAGACTTCCAACTCACCGGCTACTTCATCCATCTAATCTCAGGGGATCCTAAGGCGTTCCCAAGCCAGCTGAGAGACATAGTCTCTCCGATGTGTCCTGAGGCCTCCTACCATTTGGATGTCCCCTGAACACCTCCCCAGGGAGGCGTCGGGGAGGCCTCCTCACAGGTGGCGGAGCTTCCCACCCTATCTCTAAGGGAGAGCCCAGCCACCCTCTGGAGGAAACTCATTTCAGCAGCTTGTACCCGCAGTCTCATCCTTTCAGTCATTACCCAAAGCTCATGACCATAGATGAGGGTAGGAACACAGACTGATGAGTAACTTGAGAGCTTTGCCTTTCAGCTCAGCTGCCTCTTCACCATAACAGACCAATGCAAAGTCCGCATTACTGTAGATGCTGCCTGTCAATCTCACGATACATCTTTCACTCACTTGTGAACAAGACCCCAAGGTACTTGAACTCCCCCACATGGGGCAGGTTCTCATCCTCAACCTGGAGATGGCACTCCACCCTTTTTGTGGGCGAGGACCATAGACTTGGACTTGGAGGTGCCAATTCGCTTCACACTCAGCTGCGAACCGATCCAGTGAGAGCTGAAGGTCAAAGCCCAATGGAGCCAGCAGGACCACATCGTCCACAAAAAGCATAGACCCAATCCTGCAGCCATCAAACCGGATCCCCTCAACACCCTGACTGCACCTAGAGATTTTGTCCATAAAAGTTATGAACAGAATCAGTGACAAAAGGCAGCCCTGGCGGAGTCCAATCCTCACTGGAAATGAGCCCAACTTACTGCTGGTAACGCAGACCAAGCTCTGACACCGGTCATACAGGGACCGAATTGCCCGATTCAGGTGGTCTGATACCCCATACTCTTGGAGCACCCCACACAGTATCCCGCAAGGGACACAGTTGAATGACTTCTCCACAAAGTCCACGAAACACATTTAGACTGCTTGGGCAAACTAAGCTGACAAAGCTGGTCCCCAGTTCCACGACCAAGACAAAAACCACACTGCTATTCAATGCACCCTCCTCTCCAGAACCACTGAATAGACTTTGCTAGGGAGGCTGAGGAGTATGATCCAGTGATAGTTGGAACACACTCTCTGATCCCCCTTGTTAAAAAGGGGAACCACCACCTGCTCTGTCAATAACCCTGGTGTCCACATAATGCTGCAGAGTCATGTCAAGACAGCCCCACAGCATCCAGGGCCTTGAGGACCTCCAGGCGGATGTCATCCATCTCCCAGAGAGCCCACTATAGAGTCCTCAGGCACTGCTTCCTCAATAGAAGATGTGTTGGTGGTATTGAGGAGGTCTTTGAAGTATCACCCCCCTCCTCCACAATATCTCCTCCATCGACTCAGAAAATGGAGATGACTTTGGCCCTTCCTATAGAGGCCAAAGTCGCCTCTATTTTCTGGGTGGTCCCTTCCCAAGGACCTGTTTCTCTTGGGTGACCCTAACACGGGCATAAAAGCCCCTGACAACTGAGCTCCTGAGATCATTGGGACATACAAACTCTTCCAATGTGATAAGGTAGTTCCTCAAAGATGAGGTTTATTTATGCGTTAAAGCTGCATTAATAGTTTTACTGATACTTCAGCCAATAACTGTATTTTGATGTTAAAGTACTCACAAATTGGTGCACTGCATTCTCAAAAACATTTTATCCTTCCAGTTCCTGTATTACTTTGTGACCTTGTGGCCACCTTATGAACCAGTATTCACGCTCATCCTGAAAGAAGTGTCTTGCTGATAAGGAAATGCAAGACAATCACCATTTTAGCCACAGTTTTTTTTTTTTTTTTTCTTACTGACAACAGCACATCAGCAACACACAACATGACTGTGTTCTGCATAGCACTGCTCAGGCAGATTCATACAGCCCCTCAGTGTAAGCTGCTGACATTAGCAAGGATGGAAAGATAAAATAAAACCGCAGAAGACTGGAGAAGGAAGGGGAACTTTACAATCTGGTCAATTCTAAGGAGGTTCCTCAAACACCATATACAGTATACCAGTATTTAGGTCATATTTCATATGGTTGCTTATACATTAAGCACAAAATGTGTGGGCCCCCTTTTGTCATGCAGCTGATCGAAAAACCTGAAAATAAGGGTCTAGCAAACCTACAAATAACTTTAATGTCATGCTAAAATTAAAATTTCATAATTTTGAACACACCATATTAATTTCAGATCAGTTTAAAGAAAACATAATCATAGAAACTGTTTTACTGTATTTTTTTTTGATGGTGAAATCCAGAGAGGACTTCTAAAGGTCAAATGATTTTCCAAAGACCTCATCACATTGGGGAGCTTGACAAGATGGACGTCTGGCTGTGCAAGATTACTGCTGGCCAATGTGAAAGATTTATCACATTCTCCTCCTGTCTGCAGAACCAGTGTAACAGTCTCTGGTAAATTGGCTTAAAGCAGAACCAGACACTGCAAGAGGATGAAAATTGACATTTATTTATATGCAGTAATCACAGAGGACTACTTATGGAACTGTTAATTCCATCCTGCTTTTGCTTTGAAATATATGCCACAGCTTGAACTTCATTTTTCAATGGGAGAAAAAGACATTTACATGACTTCACAGAGCAGGGTGAAGGCACAGAAATGTCAGGATTACAGTAAGCGTGGCTGCACTGATGAGACAGCATGTGGATGATGCGCTTATGATCACCAGGTAACAGACAGTGCAGTCAGCAACACACAACATGAGTGTGCGCTGCATAATGCTGCACAGGCAGAGTCACTGCAGCACCTAAACTCTGAGTGATCTTGTAGCCATGCTGGCTTCCTACTGAGAAGCCAGACATCTAGCATTTATAAGAAGGCAATTCTCCTGGGGCAGAAATGCTATCTGTGCTTTTGTCATAACCCAGACAAGAATATTCTATTCTGCTGCACATTGAAGGAGTGGAAATAGGGTAGACAACACATTCCACTGTGTCCCTTGACGTTACTGTAGTGTGTGTACAAAGGAAAAATGGAAAGGAAGGGAAAAAAAACACAGAGGCAAAGACATCAAGAGAGAGCCAGAGCACATGTATGTAGGAGTGCTTCCATTGCATGCTTGGCCTGAATCCATCACTACTGGCTGTACAGTGTAATTTCACTGCTTGTTTGATTCGGTGCTGAGAATTGTAAGCAGCTGACTCATCTATTATTCTCTCTTTTTCCTCACTCTGCAAATGGATAAACCCTCTTTTTTTTCATCTGCAAAACTGCCTCTGTCATTACTCAACCCTCCTCATCTCTCTTCCCTACTTTTGTCATGGCAACAGTATTCTCTCATGTAGTATTTGCTGCCTTACAGCACACAGTGAGTTCGCATTGTCCCACAGTCACCCGCGCCCACATATCAACAGGCAGACCGGGTGTACTGTACTGAAAAAGTAATTGTTATGCAACCTATGTCAGGCTGCCTGCTGCTCTGTTGGTGTGTCTGTTCATCTCTCTCCACCCGTGTTTAACATGTCCACTTGCCTCCACGGAGCTCCTTCTAGGTCATTTCCCAACAGCTCTCTCAGGTATTGTTTCCACAAAAAAAAAAAACCTAAAAACCTGCACATTTTATTGAAAGACCTGCCTTTGGTAAAGAGGCAATTTCATGAGTCATCTTGGGGTATGGCTGAGCAAAACATTTTAATGTTGAATAGAGCTTGGCACAAAAGTCTGCACCAACAAAGAAAACCTGTGTAAATAGAAGCTCAAAATGAAAGATGAGACGTGTGCAGTTGTCCAGAGTTGCTGCCCGTGTTGAAAACAGCATGACAGTTAATATCTTTGTGACTGGGAAATTTGCACACAAAACAACATCCTAAACAAACTACAAAGAGGCATTTAATGTCCCGTGTAAATGACCCAAATCATTCCCCCCTGTGCTGACATACTTTGCTCACATCCTTGCCTATGCACAAGTGGAATTCTCTCTGTTTCTCAGCATATGCATATTTAGTCACACTGAAAATGATAAGCAGGTTATGTGTGAGCCTGTGTGAGGCGGGAGTGGAGAGAGCTCACTATTTGCCCTCCTATCTGTTTACAGAACATAAGATGTGCCGCATTTTTCTCTACCTCATCCTTTGGGTCTGAATCTCCCTCCTGCAGCATTAAGGACAGTGAGGACCAGAGACCAAGGAGATGCCTCACTGTGAGGCCACTAATATTTACTGGGTGTAAAACACTCTATATGGCTAAATAAGGTGAGTGGGCCATAGGTGCACGATGGGCAAAATAGAATTTGATTTCTTGTGATATAGAAACATGAAAGCATGCTCGAACGAGAGAAAAACAGACCGTGAGAGAGGAGCAGATGTCTGAAGCGCCATGGTTTAGCTACCTGCTGGTGCTGTCAGCAGTGGGAGGCATTTAAAGGGCCAAAAAGCTCAAACTATTTGACAAGAGAACTAACTCCTTGAAAGAGTGCCATCTTTATGAGAGTCAAACAAAACAGCAAATGGTGTAGTAGTAGGTAGAAGTTCAATATAAAATGCTTCTGCAGATGACAGTGTAGAAATAGAAAGATAGAAAAAGCACTTGTAAAAAACCTTGGCAAGTAAAGTCTAAACAGTTTGCTAAAACAATTAGCAAAATGTCGAATTATTCAAAACAGATAGTAAGTAACAAATACTGTATTCAAATGGAACATGTGAGAGTGTGTTTCTGCCATGGAAAGGCCTGTATATGACACTTAAACTTGGCGCTTTCACAAAATTTCCACTTATGAGAGGTGGGTTCAATTGAGATACTTTGCTGAGAAGTAGACAAAAAGGTTGAAATATAAAATCAAGCTAAACAATTATCTATAAGTAATTGTTAAATAATAGAATATCTACATGGATAAATAAATATCAAATACATGACTAAAAGCATCGGTTAAATGGTCATAATTTGTCAACTTTTTGTCACTTGCTTCGTTTCAAAACCAAATTATCTATTCCATTTTAATCAGTTCAATGAAAGGAAAAAGAAAGAATAACACCAAACACGTCAACCTATTGCTGTAACTTATTAAGAATTTAATTCAGACTGTCAGATTGCTTTGAGACATGTGACACATCATATCCTACAGAGTTTATGCATGAACACAATCAAGCAAACATGGAAAATGAAGAGCAACTGCGTGCTTTCTGGATGCAAGGTCCTGCAAAATTTGAATGTGAGAAAAGGTGGCTGTACTCACGCTGAAAGAGCATTTTTGAAAGTGCACCCCAGGATTGCATAACAAAAGCAGAACCAGCCACAAATGTCAGGAGGAGTTAGAATTAAAACTAAAAATTAGAGTGATTTAAGAACAAATTTCTTTGTAAAAATATTTTGTGAATGAGGCCCATTGATGGGGGATGCTTTTAAGAGAGGCAATGGCACTTGATAAAGGCCTATATTTTGCTTTCCAGCTTCATAGCCTAACGCAACCTGCCAATTATGGAGCATCTCTCTTAACATTTGTAGGGACAGAAGCAGCATGAAACACTTACATAGACAATCTCATTAGTAGTAACTTCTCAAACTGAACATTATATATATATATATATATATATATATATATATATATATATATATACACATATAAAAAATCAACACAAACTAGAAAAATTTTGGATTGAAAACTTGATTGAATACTTAAGGCATTTTCAAAATCATGACGGTGAATGCTAAATTAAAGGCAACGTTTCTGGTAGCACCCTTTATTTGCCCAGAATCATTGCCTTATGGACTTGAGCATACATGGCAATGAATAATATATCTCTTTTAGCTTGGCCTCAAGGCAAATCACTGGACTTCACTGTCTGTTCCAAAAGAAATGTGTCAGATCCTAAGCTGTATAGATGGCCTTGTTTTTCTAACATTGTTCATCTCATTATCATCACCATATGCTGCTAGCTTTGTCTTCGCTCATTAGCACATCCCTCATTTAGGAGATAGAGAGAGAGAGAGAGAGAGAGAGAGAGAGAGAGAGAGAGAGAAAGGGAGAGAGCCCAGAGGGGTGGCATGCCGAAAGGGATCTTGTGAAATGCTTATTGAGATATAGAGAAATATGTTACAGAGAAGCATGTTTAGCCAAATCTGTTAAAATCAAGATCACATACTGTATGTCTGACTAACTATCACCTGACCATCAAACAGATAAGATGCAGAGGAACCATAGCACTCAGCATCTCCCTCTCACTAATATTGAAAAGTCTTTCATGGAAAATCGTTGCTGGGAAATAGAAGCAGACAAAAAGTATTGCTTATCTATCCCTGGTTGTTTCTCATTGAGGCTTTAAGACACAATGACCTCTGCTGCGTCCACTTGTGATTAGACCCCTCTGTCAAACATTTCCCTTTTTGAAGTGCTATTGATTTCTATTGTTCCTATTTTCCCCTCTCTGCTACCCACAGTGAGGCATTTGTAGCAGAATTAAACAACTGTCTCCCTTCTGCATTGTTCTTACCGCAAGCCAATAAATTGACTATCGTCTCACAGGGCATTGTTAGACAGTAAGACATTATTTGAGTATCTAAAACATTTGAAAGCTGTTAAACATGTAAACATCTCAAACCAAGGGAGATGGGTTGTAAAGATTGGATGAAGGAAATATGTTTGGGAGGGGAAAACACATGAGCATTGTCAAAAAATTCTGCTAATATAAATCACCGTGCAAATCGATTCTTCTTTTGAGCTTATTCTTCAATTTCCCATTCCCCACTGTCTCTATCGTGTTCTCAATAGTTTCTTAGATATTTATCTGTATCCAACTCCAAAACCATGGATGATGGGGGCAAGCATTTTTAACTACATTATAATGTGTCATTTCAACTGATTTCACTCTCATATTCGAATGCAAAATAATCTACCTCATGGCATCTACAATGTACGAGTGGATGGAAACAACTCACACGTGAAAGGCAATGGAGCAAATAAAATAGCACCTCAGGATAACAGGACCTGTTTATTAGACGTTTAAAACCATCAGTGCTGACAGATGTGCTGGAGGAGGCAGAAAGCAAAGTACGCTAAAAGATTATTTGGAAAGAAGAGCTGTGGAATATGGTCTAATTGCTGCAATTTCATAACAACAAGATATTAAGTCAGTCTCTCATTGTGCAGAATAGAACATCCATCCATCCATCCATCCATTTTCTTCCACTTATCCTGTTAAGGGCCATGGGGGGGCTGGAGTCTATCCTTCCAGCCTTTGGGCGAGAGGCGGGGTTCACCCTGGACAGGTCACCAGTCCATCACAGGGCCAACACATAGAGACAGACAACCATTCACACTCACAGCCACACCTTCGGTCAATTTAGAGTATCAATCAGCCTCGTCCCCTCTTGATGTCTTTGGACTGTGGGACCCGGAGAGAACCGAGAACCCACACAGGAACAGAGAGAACATGCAAACTCCACACAGAAAGATCCCACGCCTCAGCTGGGACTTGAACCCAGAACCTTCTTGCTGTGAGGCGACAGTGCTGACCACTGCACCACCGTGCCGCCTATCACACAATTAATTTTGCATATTAAATGTATCCCTGAAAGGGACAATTACCTACCTTACCTATATATATATATTTTTTTTACTCAGCTGTAATCATGTTATCTCCTGCTGTGATGACACCGACTCACATTTTGAGGCAGCCACAACAACCTTCTTGCTGTGAGGCGACAGTGCAGAGCAGTGGGAGAAATTTTAATTGATTAATAAGAAGCATGACAGATAGGTACACAGGTCTGAGCGTTCATGCTTTGATGACTGAAGGGAGACTGGCCACTAAAGGACAAAATAGATACATTTTTAGCAGAATAACCTATCTCGAGCTATTCCAAGTCCATACGAGTGCCCTGTTTGTCCCATAACTGTAATCTGCATTCCAGACAGTGTCTATCATCATTTCATTTTTATCTGTGATGAGACTGTGGTACTAATAACTGAGGTGGGGTGAATTTCATCACAATGACTACATTTATTTGAATAATTTTTACTTGATTAATCCTGATCATTTTATTAATCTGGTATTTGGCGGAATTCGGAACAAATGAGACACGGCAGTGAAAAAGCAAGTTCTCTCATTCCTTTGAATACAGATAGTTAGTGTTAGCTTAGGGGTTTGGAGCTGCAATGGCTCTGCAGCCCAGAATAGTTGAACCAGATTATTGCTGTGACACCCTTTCCCTGCCCTGAGGGAGTACAATGATATAAATTGATATGCAATAACATGGCATTAAATCAGTACACAAGGATTTCTGGTTAGTTTGGATTACAGTTGGCAACATACACCACACAAATGGGCCAGGTGGTGACAAGCCCACACTATTGCACAACCATTGCAGTGCTGGATTTGTCTTAAGACAGCCTTCAACCTGATATTATTATAGTGTCAGATCCCAGCCCAGCAAGTACAGTAAAAACAAATAGGACAGCACTGAACAAATATGCTGGATTGGTGTCAGCCTATGAGGAACTAACTCCTATGCAGGGATCCGTAGGTCTGGTTTGTTTTACTAGTGTGAGTAGTCCATGGTACATCCCTCGCTTTCTGTGCATTCCTGGCACATTTGTAAGAGGGGGACTTCTGCACAGTACACTTCCATGTGCCCTGGCATGGAAACAGACATGCACGCAGACACACATAAAGTAAGACTCTAGCAGATGGATAAAAAAATGTTCAGATATATTTGACGAGTGACTTTGTATCATGATAATATTATGGGCCACCTGTCTCTTTAATAGAAGTGCTCATTATTTAACAGAAAATATTCACCTCCACTATCAAGGTTATTCTTTTTTTATGTTTGTTGCACACAGTAATGGGTTTTTTTTAATGGTACAAGACGTCATAAAACACAAGCAAGAATGGCATTTTAACACTGATCATTGCAAAAATTAGAACTCAAGGGAGTGCCCTTAATTCTATAGCCTATGGTATTACATTTCTGTGTTTCTGCAGTCACGTATTATCACATTGATTCAGGCATGGCCAGCTGCCAGGTAGCAGGAGGCTACCTAAAAATGAAAATATATGAACCCCCACAATTTCATAACGTGAGATAAGGTCTAAATCGGGAAGAATCCAGTGCTGGTCAACTATAAGCAGACACTCTTTTTATCTCAGGAGAAAACAAATCCATGTATCATCCCAAAACATGAAATTACCCCTCTCAAAAAAAAATAGGGTGACATTTTAATATTCTCTATTAAATTCTTTCTCCCTGAACCCACAAAGATTTCAGAAAGATTTGTTGCACCCCTGTCTAATGTGGCAGGAGCACAACATAAAAGTAAACGCTAAGTAACAATGATTAAAATGAAAAAAAATGTGTTATTTCCATCCACTTTCACCCGCTTATCCTGTTAAGGGTCAAGGGGGTGCTGGAGCCTATTCCAGCAGCCTTTAGGCGTGAGGTGGGGTTCACCCCGGACAGGTCGTCAGTTAATCGCAGGGCCAAAACATAGAGACAAACAAACATTCACACTCACAATCAGCCTCGTCCCCTCTTGACATTTTTGGACTGTGGGAGGAAGCTGGAGTACCCGGAGAGAACCCACACAGGAACAGGGAGAACATGGAGACTCCACACAGAAAGATCCCATGCCTGAGCCAGGGCTTGAACCCAGAACCTTCTTGCTGTGAGGCAACAGTGCTAACAACTGCACCACCGTGCCAACCAACATATATTATTGCTACAAAAAATGAATTTATGACATTAAACTTAAACAATATAATACAAAGTCAACCAAAACAAAAGTAAAAAAAAAAAAAAAAAATTACATAAGCTTACAAATTGCTGATGAACCCGCGGATGAAGCTGAAAAACACTTACACAAATGTTTCATTACCATGGTATTTCAAAATATTTAAAAAATGTGGATTTGTGTCAAATGATTTTATCTTGTCTGTTTTGAGCAGTCGTCTCCAGTGTTCCTCTGATGACAGGGCTCATCAGTCACTGGGCCACAGAGAGAGACGAGTGAGCACGCAAACAAAGACACAGACAAAGACACACACACACACACACACACAGCAAAAACAGAGAAATAAATACCTGTTCCTCTAAAACGCATGACTGACTGACAGAGACGAGCCCTTATTCATCATCATGATGGAGCACCACTCCAGGAAAGCATCAAAGCACTCCAGGAGCATCACAATAACACCTGGGCTATTGATTGTCTCAACGATCCTCCATCTCCTTCAAAAAAAAATGTTCAGTTTTAACTCACTGGTCTTTTTTGGGTTATTTATTTTTGCCAGAGGAGTGTTGAAGTCCTTCTTCCCCAAGTTTTGTTTTGTTTTTTTGTTTTTTTCAATGATCTTGTTTGAGTGTTTCTGTGATTCCGGGATTGGCAGCATGCTAACTCTGCAGTGCTACTGTGACTTACTGGGCCACACTGTGATCCCCATGATCCAGTGTTATGAGTCAGCTGTGGGAGTGCATCTCCATCAGCTGAGGATAACTTGCTGCTGGAGACAAAGCGAGACAGACAAAGACAGACAGATAGGGTGGAAGGCAGTGGGAGATGGTGATGATAATGATGTGTGTCTCCATGGGGGGCTGACACCTCTGACAACATGTCAGCTGCTCTGACCCAGTTACCAACAACTCTTCTCTATGGTTGCTTGTTGGAGTTTGCAAGTCTGTAGTGGTATTTACTGTATGATGAAAAAAAGTACACCAAAACAATGATTTGGACATGAACTGAAGGCAAAAATAAAATACGGTACAAATGTCTACTAATGTAACAGGATTAAGGAAAGGAATGCATCTAATTCTCTAAAATACCCATAACTATCATGTCTCTCAGATCAAACCTAAAGTTATTTTTGGGCAAACCACCTCGATCAATTTCTGTATTAAGAATGCATCAAATGATGATTTTTTTTCCTCAGTTTTGCAGCCTAAATAATTAATCTCTGTTCTCTTACCTGCGATTGAAAATGAAGTTTAACTGCACTCTTTTGGCCATTTATTAGGTACACCTAAGTGAGTCTGATGCAGTATCACTAAGCAGTCAACAATAAATCCTCTCCCCCTCATTATGATGTTTGGGTTTTATGAATCTGTCTGAGAAAAATGTTGATTTCTCTTGTAGGCTGTAGCATATAGTGTTGTAGTGTCTACTGAGAGGTATTCCTAATATTTTGACTATTTTGACCATTCCGTGTGATATGAAGTTGACATTGACTTTTGAGAAATCCACCAAATTTTTGTACTTTTCTTTTTCCAAATAGAATTAGAATCGAATTAATAAAGCTAGGATGTCTGTTTTACATTTGGTTTAGTCTCTGCAAGCAGTAAAAAGAGAAGGGCAGATTTGTCTGGCACTAAGAATGATGGACAATAAGCGTATTTATGGTTGGAACATAACCTTGGCAATGGTTTGTCTCAATTTGCTGGAGCCAATTTATGCAAGTTTCTTACAGTTTTTGTTTATCAATTGTTTACACACAAATACTGGACACAATGACCACAACATGTAGCTCATGCACCAACCCCCTGAGCCAATTCTGCTGAACTACAAGCACAATTCCTGCTTTACACTCAACTTGCAGTCCTTAAACATACTTTTTTTTCAAAACACTACACACAATTCTCTGCATTTCGCACAATTTTCATGAAGAAAATCTCTAGCTTTCACAAGGAACACACTGTCATTCAAAATTCAAAAGTTAATTGCCCTACTATGCAGCCATCAGAGATTTAGCATAAAACGGCAACAGGTGAGCTCTTCTGTTTTAGAGAAATGGATGCCAACATGGGAAACAGAGGCAGAGCCTGAGGAGTGAGAGTAAGAGGAGAAGAATGGGGAGGATGAGGACAAGGAAGGCCAAGGGCCGTGAGCTCTGATGAGATGTGAAACACTTTGATTGACCATGTGGTCAACCTCAATCCTATTGAGGACGTTTTTTTCTGCCTGGGGATGGAAAGTGTATGACCGAAATTCACAGATACGTACACCCCTTCTCCAAGCTATGGAAGACGCATGTGGAGATGTAGCAGTTGATGCTTTTATGGCTGAATTCACTACACTAGGCAAAAATTGCTCCACAAAATTGCAGGGAAAAATTTCTTGCGACGTGGATGAGGTGCTGCGGCCAGACTGAAAAAAAAAGAGAGGACACAGAACCTTTTTTTTTTGTTTGTCTTTGTTTACTGTAACTGTATAATTCTTCTGTTGTTTTGTATGTAGACCACTGAAAGTGCAATTTCATGTTGGTTGAGATGTACACTGCGTACATTGTTTTTGTGGGAAAAACAAAATGTGTTACAGGGTATTTGTGTGTTCTGAGTATAAAAAAAACAATATTCTAAAATATTTTACTGCACATTTATGTATCTACTGTCTGTAGCAAGTGTACTGTAACACTGAACAAAAAAGGCCTGAAGTGTTTTCCATTCATCATACTGTTTCACATTGAGCACATCAGTATTCAACAGGTTCTTATATCTGTTCATATGGTGGTTTGTGTGTGTCATTTGAAAATAAAATAGCATTTTGAGTAGAAATAAAACTGTTTTGGATGTTAAGTTTCATTTTGCAGGAGAATAGAGGGGTTTTGCCCTTTGTGTGTGCGTTGTTTGATGTGTGTAGAGTTCTGAGTATGAGGCATGCTTTCAGAAAATGTGTGTAAACAATTGAGAAAAACTGTAAAAGGTCACTGACACAAACCTTGAAAACAAAAATAGTTCCTCTCAACTGGAGTATAGCATGCAGCTATTTTCAGCATTTTCAACAGCAGAACAGAGTATTTGGGATTGAATCCAGCACCTACGTTCATCATTCTGAAGCATCATGTCAGCCGTTGAAACTGTTGGCTCATTAATGTCTCTTTAATAGTCTCTGAACAACCATAAATGTGCATTCCTCCCCACATCCTCTGAGCCAGCCTGTAAGAGCTCCAGGTGTATCTCCACACATCCTCTCAATGCTTGACTTCCTCCTCAAAAGGAGTCGTTAGTCAGGATTACCCGCTCACTCTGCTGTTATGCTTGCATCAGGCAGTGCCCCTTAGGCAACTGGACTTTTCCTGAGTCCTGTTTTTGCTATATTCCAATGATCTGAGAGGAGCATGGCGGTGAAGTATGCAGATGACGATTCAGTAGTCGTCACTCTCTTGGGGGAAATAAAAAGCCTGTACTGGTGGTGCAAGGAAACTGTTGAAGGAAGGCTGACCCTGTCCCACTCAACAGAACAGCTGTGGAGAGGGTTTGACACTACAAGCACCTTAGATTAATTAAATGCAGCCTCTGCCTTAAATAACAACAGAAAAAAACCTTCTCAAAAAGTGCCAAAAGTGCCATTTCTCTTTGGGAGATGAAGTAGGACATACATCAATTATATATCTGTGCAATACATGGACTAATCCAGTGCAAAACTTTACCCTTACATGCACCCACCTCAGACTATCGGGTATTTATTAAGATGTGGACCCAACATAGACCCTGTGGTCTTGTCCTGCTATAAAGTCTTACTCAGAGGACATTTTTAGATCAACATCAAAAGTTCCTGGGGTACGAATTGAACCTTTCATGGTGTGATTTAGTGTAACACAGCCCATAGTTACCTCCATCGAGGCAGCTTTTATATTCCTTCTTGCTTAATGCTTGATATTGATCAAGTGGAAATCTTCCCTCTCACACATGCTATGGTTTGCCAAAATTGGAAAAAGGTGCACAACTCTTGTTGTCTTATAGGCTGAAACATGACCTTGTATATGGTATCATTTTCATACAAGTACATTTTATGAAGTGAACAATGTATTATTTTATTCTAAAAAAAATATGACGCCCATCATCACTGTATTGTGTGTATATATTGTTTCTATCTTGCTGAGTTGTCCCATATTTGTATTTACTCACTATATTGACCAACTGCTGTTGTATTGGTTTTTTTTTTTTTTTTTGTTATTGTCTTTTTCTTCCAGTTGGAAAATATCAATAAACAGATTGCGTGTCAGAAGTCAAGTGTGTGTGTGTGTGTGTGCGCGCGCGCGCGCACGCGTATGTGTGTTTATGTGTGCATGCATGTGTGTGTGTGCGCACATGCATGTGTTAATATAAGGTTTGTGTCGGGATAGTGTCACGTCATGAGTTCTTTAGCGATTCCCCACCCCTACAACCACTGATTATTTGTTATGTATGTTTTGTGTGCCCTTGTCAGTTATAGGCCCATACAATTATCCCCACCTCATAGCTTTTAACTGAAGGAGAGGAACTTGACCATTAATGCACATCACAGATGGAGTTAGGTGCAAAACGCAGCTTTACTTTGACTCACTTCATAATTAATGTGTTGTCTTGTGGCTTTTAAAGCACAGGGGTTGCAATAGAACATGAGAGAGACACATAGAGAAGAATTATGTGGCTAGAGTGCTGTTGCAGGAAACTACTAAATGTCATTCAAGCGACGAGAAAAACAGCTTAAATCTGTAGCTGATGAGAAAGGATCATCTTATCGAACTGTTGTGCTCAGAGCCAATTCAAGAAACTAACGAGGGGGTATTTTTACCGTAGCTCTCCATTGTCCCAACTACAAACCTTGAAGCTTTTTCTTTGTTCACCACACACAGAAAGCTTTGTTAATTGCAGTCTGGGATTGATTAGATTGATCTAATACTGTGTGAACTGCACAAAGCTTAAGTTGTTATTGCTTGCATTTAACTCCAAGGTTTGCCTGGCTTCAGCAAGTATTATTGTGCATTTCTCATCCTGCTGCTGCTAGCTGTGGACGGATGACCAAGGGGAAATCTGGCCACTGCTCTGTCTTGTCTTCAAGGGCCAGGAAAAGCCCCTCACAGCTGTGCTTCACACATAAACCTGCCAGGGATTCAGCCCAAAGGCCAGGTGCAGCAGACTAAAGCTTTAAGACATAAAGCATCTCTTTAGCAGAGCCAGAGCAGCAGATTGTGGGTCAAAGACTGCAGGGGGAAGGTTGCTCGTAATTAAATGCTATCACTTCTCAGGATCCTGCCGTCAGTCAGTCTGCTTTGTTATTATAGAGGCTGCTGGGTTAAGTATGAGGGTGAGACTAATAGCTCCTGTTAGGATTCAAGATTAGAGCCAGGTCGTGTTTTTCCTTTGAATACATGTAATAAACATAAGTGAAATAAAAATAGAACAAGTCTAGGTCAAAACACTAAATGGCTGTTTCGGATGTTTGAAAATGTGGCCATTGACTTCATGAGTGCTCTGCATATCTACAATGTGAATTCCCCAATATTAAATGCTTATCTGCAATTCCCATGTTGCAGCCCAGCGGACCAGCTCCAGCAGAGCTGCAACATGGAGATGATCGCTCACTTCCTGGGAGTTTTACTGATGGACCAGTCAGACCCAAGCCTGAGCAAGCCAGCACTATACATACTATATAGAGAAAAATTAAGGCTAAAAGTGTTTGTCAACGACCATGTTTTGATTTCTCCATCTAAGACTGACACAATCACAATGACTAAAATGTGACGTCTAATAATTTTGTCAACGAAGGTGACAAAGGTGATCTAATGTTGCCTGTGACAAGCCCCAGGTGCGGAGAGGGAAAAAAAGAGGAATCGTTGGACTCCAATTTTCTTTCTCCAATTGCTTGAAAACAGCGCTGAGACAGGAAGATATTTTAAGCCCTCTCTTGGATTTTCTAGAAGGAAAATCTGGTCTAGAGAACTGACATGAAATATTTGCTTTTCAAATCATCAAGTTGAAGTCTGCGGGAGAAATATGCTGAACTGTGCATGCTGAGATTCTCTAATGACTGATGTGTCATGTTTTTCATAATTCAAAACTCCACTCGAAGCAGAAAATCTGCAGGAATGGGGTGTTTTAATGGACTCCAGACTGGAGAGCTGAACTATCTTGACAGTTGTAAACATCCCTTTGGGAGAACATAATATAGAACAGTTTTTACTGATTTGTTTTGAAAGACCAGCATCCAAATGGAAAACATATCCCTAGTGGTGGCTACCAGTCATGTCCAAAATGTAAAAAGCTAGGATTTATTCAAATGTATTGTTAATCCAAAAAAACCCAAAAACAACTGTTCTCCTTTCCCACAAAAATAACTGTTGTAGCGTTAGGAGTTTGTCAGAGTGAAAAGTGACCCAGTCTAATGCAAGTTAGTTACTTCTGTAAGTGGGAAAACAATGTGGATGTATTATTTGCTGAAATTGAATGGTATTGGATGCTGAAAGGAAAAAAGTGCTAACAGATTAAGTGGCTTGTTGTTTAGACTGATCTCCTCTCTGCCTCTGCCACTGCCTCTGCATTGCTGCCATATGTCTGTCTGATATCAGCACATGGTAGGCAACACACTCTTGTCCATGAGCCTGTTTATTTGTGTACCTGTTTATCTGTTCTCTCGTTCTCTCTGAGCCTCCCCCTCTCTCCCAATCCTCTGCTCCTCCAGTCCATCTGTTGTCAAAAGCCTCCTTAGTATTTATCTGCCTGTCTGGCTGTCTTCTCAACTAGCTGAGGGAGGTCAGCACACTTTCGCTGCACCAGTACACACCAGACAAAAACAGATGAACCTATTTGATACCTTTCCCCTACTCACCCTCAGCTCATAAATGATCTAAATTTTGGGGGAGTGGAATATTATTTCAGGACCCTGGGAGTGGCCCTGAGGGACTCTTCCATGGTAAAACAGACAGATTAGCCAGGAAGTTGACCTCTCATTCCACTGCAGGACCTGCCTCCATCCTCAAAGACATCTTGATAACATTATATTATTGGCGATATAAACTTAAACACAGCATTTATTGACGGCCCATGCTGCAGTAATCAACTCCTTACATCCATACTCCCTTGGAGAGTGACAGATGTAAGCTAAAGAGGAGAGGGAAGAGAAAAAGTAGGTTACTGAAGAATGAAAGCCTGCCTCGCTCCATTTGTAGGCAGAGGAACACAAGCACTGGTGGGGTGCAAAGTGTACAGTGTGTGAGCGTGTGCCATTGTGTTTTGTGTGAGTGTGCCTGTGTGGCTTTGGGAGAGAGACAGTGGCTGAAAGGCTTGTGCAAGGAATGACAACAAAGACAGCAGCATATATTGGTGCGTGTGTACTGTATGAGTGCTCATGTTTGTACAGCATGTGTGCATTTGTGCAACAGTTTACAGATGCTTTTGCATGGTTGCCTTTGTTTTTCCACACCCCTGATTTCAAGAACTTACATCAGCTGAATGCTATGCATGTGAAACATTACTGAGTGCCATGTGATTGCATTCATGTGAAAGTCCTTGCAAGGCGATGGCCCTGCAGACTGGCAGTGTAAGTCGACTCTTGTGCACAGCTCCGTGTCTTGGCAACAGGGAGAGTGACGGAACCAACACGAGCGGACAAAGACATCTCCTTCTGTTTGACAAATGCTGCAGAGCAGGGAGGCAGGCGGGTGAGAGATGGCTTCTGTGTAACAGCATGGGGGTAAGAAGTGGGTCATAAGGAAATCCCATATGGAGAACCACCCCACTACCACCACCACCACCACCCATCCACCCTACTCATCCCACTGGGGGGCCTTCACTGCCAGCAGCCCTCCATAACTAACTCAGAGCCCTGAGGAAGAATCACAAAGGGGACAATTGTTTATTGAAAAAAACAAAATGGGTGCATAACATTGAGTGTATATGGAACCACAAATTGATCACATAATTGGACAGTGAGTGTTGTTGGAACTGGCAGAATAATGACTAAAATTATTGTCAAAATGGCATTATTCAAGGTGATGGCCATATTAATTCCCCCAGAGGTTTAGATTATCTCCTCAGATCTACTGCAGGTGGTGTGAGCCAAAGCACCACTGATGAGCAATAAAGTGGATAAAAACTGCTTCTTTTAGAAATGGGGTTAACTTTAAGTGTAGTGTTGCTTAAAGAGTAATACTTTCATGGTTAGTATGTGATGATCCCTTCCACTATGATAACGCATCATGGAGTAAGTCATAGTCACCATTGAAACATTTTCTACCAGCGGAATTACCACATAAATATTCCCCAGAGATCAATTATATCCACCCTAATGGCATAATATTCCTGCACAATGCGTCTTGAAGAGTCCATGCCCAGATGTAGACATGCTGCATTGCAACACTCATTGACACAAACAATAAAATGACACTCTTCAGTCAGACTGAGTTTTTATAAAGTAATGATAAGTTTCCTCCAGAAATGTATTCATCTTTGGGTGGTACGGATTCTAAAGCTGCATTTAGATGATTCATTAGAAAAACAGACTTTGATGACAACCAGGTGAATTACTTTACTGGACTATTGTTGAGGACAACTTCAGCAAATCGTATTGAGCAAAAAACTGCAGTTGATCCGTGTCCACTTGTGGCTGCCTCAAAATGTGAGTTGGTGTCATAACAGCAGGAGTTAACATGATTACAGCTGAGTAAAAAACTATACATAGGTAAGGTATGCATAATTCACTGTGTGACATGCGGCATGGTGGTGCAGTGGTTACCAATGTTGCCTCAGAGCAAGAAGTTTCTGGGTTCCTCGGCTCGGGCACGGGATCTTTCTGTGTGGAGTCTCCATGTTCTCCCCGTTCCTGCGTGGGTTCTCTCTGGTACTACGGCTTCCTCCCACAGTCCAAAGACATCAAGAGGGGACTAGGCTGATTGATACTCTAAATTGACGGTAGGTGTGACTGTGAGTGTGAATGGTTGTCTGTCTCTCTATCTTGGCCCTGCGATGGACTGGTGACCTGTCCAGGGTGAACCCCGCCTCTCACCCGTAGATGCTGGGATAGGCTCCAGCCCCCCCACGACCCTTAATAGGATAAGCAGAAGAAAATGGATGGATTTTCTTGCTCATGTCTTCACTTTGAGATTGACTTACCCTCTTCCAGGCAGTGATAATCTTTTATTTTTTTTAGACATGGACTAATTCTAACCAAGAAAATGTCTCACTTCTTATCAAGACAGAATGTAAAGGGAAAAAAGGTCAAGATGGAAGAAGAAATATTTAATTGTAGGCCCCCCGATCAGATACAGTTTCAAATACCTGACCTTGAGTATTAATTGACACTGAGTACTAGTCCCATAACACTATGTTAAAAACAAAAACTGTATACATATTCGTTTGAAGGAATGCTCCTTAATAGTAAGGAATAAGCGGAAGATGACGATGGATGGATGGAGTTGCATGTTCTCCTTGTGCCTGCCTGGGTTCTCTCTGAGTACTCCAGCATCCTCCCACAGTCCAAAGACATGTCACCTGTCCAGGGTGAACCCTAACTCTCGCCTGAAGGCTGCTGGGATTGGCTCCAACCCCCTGCGACCCTTAACAAGATAAGTGGAAGGAAATGGTGTGGTCTCTTTAAAATGTAACCAGTCTTATCCAAATATGATTTCCTCCAGTTTCAAAAACCAAAATATAAACTCAAGATTTAAAAACAAGCTCCTTCATAAATCAGTTGGGGATGTCACACAAGCTCCTTCCACTTCATTTAAGATTCAGACACATTTTTTAATTGAAATGACTCAAGAATTCCCTGAAAATCCATATGTTTTAGTTTTCCACCGGCATTTATATGTAGCACGAATTTGTGGATCATTTTGGCATTGGAAGCCTGAAAAAAAGTCTCACACAAATATCTGATCTGTGGCTATCAGGTTATCTGTGCTCACATATTTATCGTCAGTGATTAAATACAAAATGAGTATTTTTAGATATTAGTATGCACATAAATCAAATGAAAGTGAAAATCCATCCATCATGCATCCATTTTCTTCCGTTAAGGGTCGGGGGGGGGGGGGCAGTGGCTTTCGGGCATGAGGCAGGGTTCACCCTGGACAGGTCACCAGTTCATTGCAGGGCCAACATATATAGACAGACAATTTAAGATCTCTTGCTCGAACCAGGACTCGAATCTGGAACCCTCTTGCTGTGAGGCGATAGCACTAACCACTGCATCACCGTGTCACCGAAAGTAAAAATCTGTACATAAAATATTGTGTACTGTAGTTGTAAAATTGCTTTATGTAAGTTTAAATTGCTTGGTGATTGAGTGCAGATTGGAACATACATTTATTGGGAGTCTATTGTCCCAACCTTAGTACACAAGACACTCAACCAGGATGTTGGTCAACAATGTCTGGAGGCATCAACAGATTCACTGATATGCAAACCTTTTGCACATACGTGCACTATACATCTGGTGATCAAGTTGTCTTGCTTCTGTTTTCTCCTTTGCACACAGGCTCACAGACTTATACACACTTCAGCACCCACAGCCTCATACTCATGTCTTCCCAAATGAACTAAATCTAAACTAGTTAATTATCACTGTTAGCACCTGTTATGTAATTAATGCCAATCACTGCCTTCAGGGGAGGAAAATTATCCTCCATAAAAACATGCTTTAGCTAACATCACTCTCTGTCTCTCCCTCTGGTAGCTTTTACCTTTCTCTGTGCCCTGCTTATTACCTCCCTCAAACCGCATGCCCTATGCCTGCTGGGAGTAAATCAATCCAGAAATATAAATCATCCCTGCTATAGACAACCATCTCAGTGATGGCCGTGCTTGTGTTGTGCGTGGAATTCCCGCAATCAGGTGGATAGCATCGGCATGCTTATGTGTCAATGCGAGAAATCTTAGACATTGCATTGCAAACAATTAGAAAACACATACTTTAGGAGCTGATGTTTAGATGGTAGCTCTAAACTTATCCATCCATCCATTTTCTAGTGCTTATCCTGTCAAGGGTTGCTAGGGGGCTGGAGTCTATCCCAGCAGCCTTCAGGCGAGAGGCGGGGTTCACCCTGGACAGGTCACCAGTCCATCACAGGGCCAACACATAGAGACAAACAACCATTGACACTCACAGTCACACCTACAGTCAATTTAGAGTGTCAATCAGCCTCGTCCCCTCTTGATGTCTTTGGACTGTGGGAGGAAGCTGGAGTACCAGAGAGAACCCACACAGGAACAGGGAGAACATGGAGACTCCACACATAAAGATCCTGTGCTCGAACCCAGAACCTTCTTGCTGTGAGGCAGCAGTGCTGACCACTGCACGCTGTGCCGCCTGCTCTAAACTTATATTCATGCCCATAGTATTCTATAAATTTAAGAAACGATGCAAATTTTTGTTAAATTGTTCTATCTGATATAAAAGTTTCACACCAGGGTTGCTGGACAGAAGAAGTCAGCAAAGGTTTCATATTTTCATCCCAGAATTGATATTAATATTGGCAGTTTGTCAATGTGTACAATATACATTGGTTCTGGGGAGAAGATACATGTTTTCTCTCCAAACATTGGTTTGTCTGAAAGGTGCAAACTGTGCAATTGATGTTCAAGTTGGATATTAATAGATTTTGCATTTTCATTAACATTTGTGTCATCTGTATAGAGAGTTGCTGACACACACATCGTCCGGAAAGGGCTGTCATGCTTGTGAAATAATGCCCAATGTGGGCTGATTGTGAAGCTTTCAACTTCATACTGAACATGTTTACTCTTATACTTAATAGGACTTCAGAGGCATGTAATGCTTTCTAATCTGTATGGTTACAAATTTTGGTTTAGCAAACACATATCAATCTATCAGAATGAGTGTGTTCAAACTATTTAACCATGCTCACCAAAACCAGTTCATCTAAATCAAATTTTGGCTTCACTTTAGCAAGAGGAGGGTTTAGTTTCTCTCAATTTTTTTGTCAATAAACCACAGAAAAAAAGAGACATTTTCACTCAAAAGGACACACTAGAATTTAGTGAGGTACCGGCAGAAAGATATTATGGGTTAGGGGAGTCAGTCATATACAAATCAAATCTGTTGCACGAGCAGTGCTGCATGAAATGAATTATGCATCATTTATGGCTTTTAACTGTTGATCTTTGAGCAGTGCAGCGCCTGGTGGAACAATGTACACAAAACGCCAGGAGGATGAGACAGAGAGAAACGTGTAATGGAAAGGCAGAAAAGAAGGACTGATTGTTTGGATGCATTGAGGGTGAAGATGAAAATCAATACAAATATGTGACTAGATTAAATGGCTGAGGTACTGCAAGATGAAATTCAGTTTGTTGCTGAAATAACAGGAGAGGACAATGGGCAGAGGCACTGATCTCAGTGATATGTTTACACTCAAGCATGTCAATGTAAACCACGACATCACACAAATGCTCAACCACAGTCTCACACATGTGTGCACCAAACAGTACAATGTAGGTATAATAGCCAGCATGACACCACCATTACTAAATGGACTTTTGGACATTTCAAAGCTTCAAGTTTGGCAGTTTAGCTGCCACCGTCCGTTTTTTTCGAATAGCTGTGACCAAATTTGCACTATAATTGTATCATCTTTCTCCTGCTTTAATGCAGCCAGGGCAGCAGTATGTCAGTAGGCTTCTTTAAATGTAAATGTTGAGCAAATTTGAAGAAAATTTTACAAGCACCCCAAAACTGGAATTTTGTCATTCCACCATCATTGTCTAATAATCTAATACTTCATCTAAATACATTGATGGACACGCTTTTACTCGCAACCTAGCCTCCCCCTAAAACCCATCTAAATCTGTTATCAGTTTTACTCCAAATAAGACCTCCATTTACAAAATAAACACAATATATTGAAGAACACCTCAAACTTCCATCATAGGAGAATGTGTAGTAGATTTGCCACCTGCTTTCATTTTGAAGGCTTCAGGTTAAGGTACATTCGCATTAGCTTCACTTTACATTCTTTGAAGAAGCGCCCATTGCTTCATAGTCTTTGGCACAGAGACAGTAGGAATAAACTAGGGAGAAGCCACATTGTAGAAGTGACGTGAATCCATGCAATTTATCCATTATTTAGTAAGAACACAATGACTGGCAACTGTGAAATGCTGCAATGTGATGATGTACTGTAGGGGAATTATCCATGTCAGAGTCAGGCCACTAAAACTTTTTCTTGAACCATTGTTTTTTTCAGTGTCTGACAACAATATAAGGTTCCATGAAAAGACAATTTCTTTTTGGTTTCACTTTCTGTGCATTTTTTTTGTTTTTTTTTTAACCTTATAACAGTTTATGTACATGAATTATGAACAGAAACCAGAGGGTCACCTGCTGCTGTTGTGAATTACAATTATCATTGAATTACAAAACAATAGTACCGGTGAGATCGAATAAAGTCTGCTCTCACGGGGATTATAAGTAACATCCAGTTGTTCCAAATTTTGTAAAAATTTGTCCCATTGGGTTCTTAGTTGATAGGTCAATTTTTCCATCCTAAAAATCTCTAGAGTACTTTCAATCCAGTCATCTGGAGTAGGTGGGGTTGGGGTTAAACCATCTCCTGGTAATTGCTTTTTTACTTGCCACCAAGAGTATTTGCAGCAACTTTATCTCTCGCCTACAATCCCAAAAAGTGACATGACCCAGATACAAGTCATCAAAACTCAGAGGAATCTGGGTGTTTAAGACTGTGCTTAGTGAAACCTGGGTACCCATCCAGAACAATTTCAACTTGGGGCAGTCCCAAAAGATGTGATAATGGTTAGCCACCTTTGAGCCACATTGTTTCCAACATGGCAAATTTGCACCTTTGTATTTCTCCTGATGCGGTGTCTAGAAATATCTAATAATATTTTCCCAACAATGCTGTCTCCAGTCCATGGAGCTCGATGTTGTCCACTGGAAGGACCAGATATTGCCCCAAGCCTCCTCAGAAATCTCAAGCCCTGCTTCCCTTTCCCATTTACCTTTACTGTAAAGAGTGTTGCTCTTGGTGGCATGGGATATAGCTGTGTACAATTTGGAGATGGAGCTGGATGGGGTCGACATCATGGCATTTTTCAAAATGTGGTAGAATTCTGATTCAACATCTGAAAAATCAGTCAATTTACATTCATGACTAATATAGGATCGTAGTTGCATATATCAATGAAATCTTTTCGTTGTAAGCCATGTTTATCCTGCAGAACCTCAAAGCTGTGTACAGTGTTCTTATGAGTGAGTGAAAGAAATGTTGTAAGACCATACTTTGTCCAGCATTCAAAGCTAAAGTTGTGCCTGTTGGGGGTAAAATCAGAATCAAACACAAACCATCTGACCATTCTTAACATTCTGTGTATATTGCACATATTAATCACCTTCTGCCAGACTTGAAGTGTGTGGGTCAACCACAGGTTCCCCAACTGGTTCCAACTGACACATTATGCCCTCATCTGCTACATATTACAGCTTGAATGGGGAACCGATCTGACAGATTGGACTACAACTCCTTCCACTTAGCTGTATATTTTCCGTCTATCCATCCATTTTCTTTTGCTTATCCTGTTAAGGATTGCAGGGGGCTGGAGCCTATCCCAGCGGCTTTCAGGCGTGAGGTGGGGTACCCTGGACAGGTCACCAGTCCATCACAGGGCCAACACATAGAGACAGACAACCATTCACACTCACAGCCATACCTACGGTCAATTTAGAGTATCCAATTAGCCTAGTCCGTATATTTTCCATTACTCCAAAATAGGAGGGGAGCTATCTGCATTGCATCATAATAATTCTTTCAACAGCAAAGACCCATCCCCCCAAATTCCTTGTTGAGTTGATGGATAACATATTTAATTCTCTGCCCTGTCAAACACATCTGGTGATCCATTTGTCCCATCCATCCATCGTCATCTTCCGCTTATTCCTTACTAGTAAGGGTCGCAGGGGGGCTGGAGCCTATCCCAGCATCTACGGGCGAGAGGCGGGGTCCACCCTGGACAGGTCGCCAGTCCATCGCAGGGCCAACACATAGAGACAGACAACCATTCACACTCACAGTCACACCTACGGTCAATTTAGAGTATCAATCAGCCTCGTCCCCTCTTGATGTTTTTGGACGGTGGGAGGAAGCCGGAGTACCCAGAGAGAACCCACACAGGAACAGGGAGAACATGCAGACTCCATCCAGAAAGATCCTGTGCCCGAGCCAGGACTCGAACGCGGAACCTTCTTGCTGTGAGGCGGCAGTGCTGACCACTGCACCACCGTGCAGCCCATTTGTCCCATTCCCTAAATTGATTTTCACTCACCTCTACAGGCAAGTTCCTGAAAAGGTAGTCAGGGGAGCACACTCAGGAAAGGCACCAGATTCCATCTATGCAGATCTGCTTTTATTCTTGAGGATATTGGTACATAGTTTGCCCAGAAGAGCCCTGAAAGATCCCTAGTCAAATGTATCCCTAAATATTTATTATTCTCATTTTCTCAATTTACCTTAAATTTCTTATGTAGACTTGGAGGAACTATATAGTGTAGTGTCACACTTTCTGTACATTTTTAAGGTTGTTTTTTTTATAACATACTTACAGTAGAAGTCATTCTGATATTTATCCAAGTGAGAATTTTCTAAAATAAGCCACACAGTCACAGCGAAGTCATGGATGCATATTTTGTTGCTTTTGTTGTGAATTATGTATTTGAAGGCATTTATTTGAGTGAAGTGGCAAGAGAGACAGGCAGAAGCATAAGGAGGAGGTTGAATCAGCAGCAGCTGCAGAGGCCAAGAAGCTCAAGAAGCTGGTGGTGTTGCTGTGGGTGCTATGATCTGATACCCACATGCCTGTGTAAAGAGCGGGACTGTTATTTTATTGGTAATCTGCAGTATTGATAACTCAACACATCTGAGCACTGTGTAACAGCGTCAGTGGATTCCACCCCTCTGATCAACATCTCTGTGCCATAGAGACATTCTTTCATGCGGCAAAATTGAAGTGGAAGAAACTGCCAAGACCAGGGAATCGTGATAAATTGTCTATTATGTAAGATTTCGGAGTAACATTAATTGTATATTAAAAACACATCTGTCTATGTGGATCTTAAGATGACACATAACCACAATCGGAACCAAAGCAAAGGGGGGCAAAAACAAGCACTTTCAGAGGACTCGAGCACTGCCTCTTGTGTTAGTTGCCGCAGTTTTGTTTTTGCAAACTTTATTGGCATTGTGAGCAAAAACATAGGTAAATAGGTTTAAATACTAGATTTTTTCCTTTAAAATGCATGGGACCTGACTATCTAAAAAGTTCACTCTTTAGATACTTTAGATCTCTTTAGATAAAGACTATGCTTTTTAGTTACTTGGAATTTAATCAGGTTTTGCCCTGATAGAATCCTGAAATCAATAATAAAAAAATCAGATAGGCAGACCTTGCAGAGCACATTTAATATTTCATTATTAAGCCTCTGCAACAGTGGAAAGTCTTGATCTCAGCTATGTACTATACACCGTCAATCCATCTCCCTTCTAGGCATGAAAAGTAAAAAGATCTTTAAAAAAAAAACAAACAAAAAAATAAACATATGCTAGACAAATCTATAATTCACCTAAAAGTGAAAACTGAGTCATAAGCTACTCATCATCATAGAAGATTGGGTGGAGATTTTTTTTGTTCACAAAACACTGCTGGAATTTCACAGGTAAAGGCATTGCAGTCCTCTCCCAAAGAATTGACGTGAATGGTGAGCAACCTTTAAGCGGAAAAAATTCATAACAAAACAATAAAATTCCTCCACGCTGTTGGTCTGAAGTAATGTAAGTGTCCTGAAGCTTTGACTTTTTTTAGAAAAAAAATTTCACCCAACAATAGCATGAGTATAAGCAGATGATGACGGAATTTTCCTTCTTTGGGTGAACTTTCCCTTTCAGCCAAATAACCCGATCCCCTTTATTTGGCCCCTTTTCTCATTCACAAAAGCACATTTGTCATCATTTTAAGGCTTCTTTTCCAAAAAAAAAAAAAAAAGACTAAAAACTGTATGTTACTACTTGTCTTTCATTTTAGCAACATCCTTACCCAAGTGTCTGACATTTCAGCAATGAACTTGGTGTGGACAATTGTTAATAACGATAGGAATCGTGGCCAAAAGGTTGAACTGACACATGAGAAAAACCAGAATGTTGCTGCTGTCTACCAGTAATGCCTGTTCTACTGATAAAAGACTCATGCAAGTGATACATTGCCATTAATACCGTTTGTTCACAGTTGATACATAACAATGTCACAGATGCTACAAAGGGGGGGGGGGGGGATGCCCAGCAGAGCCCTCATCCAATTCAGGAATAACTGACCATCAACACTTTGAAGCTGTATTGCCATAACAGAGAAATGTTGGAATCTTGCCACAAGGCTGAACACAGCAAGGAGCTTTGTATGAATTCTATCTGCACCATGTCTTCCTGCTTTCATATCAGGAGAGGTCTGAAAGATCGATGGCCTTGGCATAGATTCCCTCACTCCATCTTTCGTCAGCCACCCTCCACCTCTCCCGTCGGCTCCCCCAGTCTTTCTTTTCTCATTACTTGTCCTCCATTTGCACTCTTAGACTCATTTTTGCTCGCAGACTTTATTCCTCTCTCTGTGTCTCTGTTTTCACACTTAGCATGTGCAACTACTCTCTGTCGTGCCATGTATAGCAAAAATGGTGGGGAAGGTAGCAGTTGCGGTGATGGTGGTGGTGGTGCTTTCATTTCCCATAATTCCACTGGGATAATGATTCAATTGCAGCCTGCTGGTGATATTGACAGTGATATCTATGGGTACCACTCCCTCTGGATGCCTATTTGTTTTGCTTCTTTAGAACTCCTTTTTCTCTACACACTGCTGCACTCATGGCAATTGTCATGTAGTGAACACGCTTTTATGTATAGTGATCATATATACACGTATGTATAGAGTTGAGTGATTATCGTCTTTGGGATAACACCCAATATGGAGGTATTGAATCTGCATGTCTTACACATGATGAAGGAGTTCAATAAAAGATGAATGGATCATCATTGGGGAGCAACCTAAATTCATGTTCTCTCTGATTCTCTCAACTTCTTGGGATTACGAAGCTCATTAAATTGCTTTGTGCACAGACACAGGGCCATGCTGCTACTCTGACCCGATGAGACGATACTGAAATGGTGCATTAGCATATATGCATGAGACTGAACACGGTGGC
Organism: Aulostomus chinensis; assembly: GCF_037954235.1. Classification (NCBI taxonomy): domain Eukaryota; kingdom Metazoa; phylum Chordata; class Actinopteri; order Syngnathiformes; family Aulostomidae; genus Aulostomus; species Aulostomus chinensis. The sequence goes on from NC_141342.1 coordinate 8,295,895, forward strand.
CAATGAAAGGGCAAGAGAACAATCCCGACTTCTATACTGAATCAAGATGCAGCTTTTCAACATTTTGACTGTAGACTGACGTGTAATCAGCAGAGATTTACCTCTTTCAGTCCTCCTTTGCTCTCTATAGATCTGCACTGTGTAACTTCAGTTGACCGTGCATGACAATTCAAACAATAACAAAGACTATTTATCTACACTAACATCTTCAAACCACCCATTTCCCATCTTTGATCTAGACAAAAAATTTGAAAGAACACCATAAGAACTGATTTTACCATCTAATCTGCAGTGTTTCAGAAATGTGCAAGGAGGTTCCAGCATATACCTGGTGTCTGACCCCACAAAAGGTGCGTGACATCAATCAAACAGGAAGACCCAGTCCCTTCCCCTCTCTTAGGACAAAAGGAAGGACTCGTCATCCTCCACACGGCAGATCAGAAGCCAGCTGACCAGTATCAGCTGGTCAACTCCAGTGAAAAGCTGCATGATAACAGAAGCAGAGGTGCACAAGAACATTCCCCTTATTTTCAGCATCACTCAGGACAACTATGAAAAGAATGAAATATGTTATTATATTACAAAATAACCTAGAGTGAAATGTTTAGCAAACAATGGGCTGTTTACACCCGCGACCCTCTGACCTCCCACTTCAGCTTTTGAATGACAGACCACATAAACTACAGACTGTTACAGAGAGTGATTTTTCTCTCACAGAGGCACAGAGCATACATGCTAGTACACTTTTCTTTGCGAGGAATATGAGCAAATATTAGTATGCTAACAACTCAGTTTCCTACTGCAAGCCACTGTTTGGTACAGTCCCCACACTAATAAATAGGAAAACACCCTAACAAAGAGAAAATAAAAAAAAGACAATATAAAGGAAAAACAAAAACAAAATCATAACAGAAAATAACAACAAAACAAAAAATGTGTGTGATTTATTTTCTGAAATGTCTTTAAATCATAGCTGCTCTTTCTGTTTTTGTTGTTCTTGGAGGTCTGATTACTTTTTGTGAAATTATGCTTTCTGAAATAGACTTCGTTACACTCTTTGCCCCTCAGGGCCACTGTACATTCGTTCTTGTCTCACATTGAAAAGTTGCATTGATGTATATGTATTGATGTATTGATGTACTTCCAAAGAATAATTGTTCAGGATTGTCTCAGAAAGCCTTACTGATGTATTCAGCCAGTGTTTTCTCCTGATTCGTCTTTGACACTGAAGTGGGTCTCAGTGTGTGATGCTTTTTCTAACTGTGTCAGGTTGTATGTGATCAAAATAATAAATATGACAACTGACCTTTCCTGAAAGAAATCCTCCTGCAGAAAGGCAGGACAGCTTAATGTCTCTGTAAATCCTCCAGAAAAGAAGTTTTATTGAATTTACTTAAATGCAATGTAACAATCAGAAGATGCAGATGCAAAAACAGTGTACTGTGAATTTCCACACTTATGTTCCTCTCAGGGAACATTGAGAAAATTTCATATACAACACAAACATAACCAAGGGTAGACAGAACAAGTTATTCTACAATGCAAAACAAACAAGAAAAGCGAAGAGAAGAGGCACCAATGGTCAGAAGCCAGGGGAGTTGAAAGCAGGGTGAGTGCTGTAATCAGAAGGGTGGAAAACAAAACTCTGTTTTGGTGAGGCGTTCCAGGCTGCTGATTTGCAGGCAGGCTCAAGATCTGTTGGAGTGAGAGCCCAGCATCGTGACGCATTTTGTATAGCCACATGTCCCCTATCGATGGGCCAGTGCCCAGCAGGGTGGGGTGGGGTGTGTGTGCGTGTGTTGGGGGGGGGGGGGGGAGCAGGTGCTGCAATCTTGTCCATGAGTTTTTGTGTGTGTCCATATGTATGTATGAGGATGGGAGGGTGAGCTGTGGGAAGTTAGCCAATGTGGCCCTACTTCCTCAGGGCAAGGTGGTGAGCGAGCCAGGCCATACTGAAGCCCGTAGGCAATGGGAAGGGAAGTGAAAGTCACTCTCCAAGGACTGCCACCCTGCATGTGGTGTGTGTGTGTGTGTGTGTGTGTGTGTGTGTGTGTGTGTGTGTGTGTGTGTGTGTGTGTGTGTGTATGTGTGTGTGTGTTCGTGTGAAGAGGAGGGGAGGCTCCTAGCATGAGCTTTCCCTGTCTATGACTGTAACATCGCCGGTGGCATCAGCCAGCAAGCCAAGCAAATCTGCTGCCTGCCTCCGGGCCATAGGCCTGGAACAGATTATATGTGTGTATGTGGAGGTAAGCGGGGGCCTTTTGGTGTCCATATGCATGTGTGTGCACCACGAAAGGAAAGGAGAAAAGAGCCCTCAGAACCTGAGGGACAAGAGAAGTGATCAGTTGCTTTTGGCCAGACGATTCAAAACATACTGTTCTCTTTTAAAGCCAAGACTCAAAATGCATGAACACCAACAGAGAGCTTACCTCCTATACCAATGCTATATGATGTACTCCATGAAAGGAGAAGTTCCACTGTGAATCCTCTTATAACACAGTTTTTAGGATGTGGCAGGAAAGTACTACTACTGTGTAAGAAAAGAAAAGATTTGAGCCATATATTCTATTAGAAACAGTAGTAAAGAAAAGCTGTGTAACAATAGCTGCAGATTACACCGGATTTCATACAGCGTAGCACAGCCTCGTATTGTGAGGCCAATGCCACTATGAGATTTGCCTTGCTGCATGTCTAATAGACAGCAAACATCTTATTGTTAAAATGAACAGTTTATGAAGTGCTCCTTTTGCAGTGAGAAATGAAGAAGCCTGTGCTCAGCCAAGAGAAGCTCAAACACTCAAAATCCCAACTGAAACCCTTGCCTTGAAACTTCTGTATCTTTATTTTTAATTACATTTACGCATCACCTCCTATGACAGACAACAGTCCAAATATTTGCAAAAGGCTTGACTCTGTCATTTGAATAGTCGATTAAAACTTGTCAGCACAGTTAATGAGAAACCGGTTGTGATAACTGACTGTTCAAACAAATAGATGGTTTGGATGTTTGTCTTCTGATGGCATGACTGCCAGGGATTGCTGCGTCATTACAGATAGTCACATGTAAATGAAAGCCAGATAGATGCTAGAATATTCCTTACGCACTCAGGATTTGAGTGAAGCGCACCACAGGTCATGCGTCTGTCATTTGCATACACATGCAGACACATGAGAGGTACTGAGCATCATCTGTGAACATGTGAGCACACACCTGCGAGCGCACACACAGACGCAGACTTAATTACCTTTCAAATGCAAGACGTGATTTCTGTCAAGTATGTGAACTGATTAATATGCGTGTTGAGTGTGAGAAGGAGGGAAGTGTTTGGCTGATTAAAATTTAAGATATTCGCCACACCTATTACTTCTTTTATTACAACTCCAAAATAACAAGATGGGAAATTACACATTGCCATGTGGATGGTGACACAGGCTCTCTGCCTGTCAAAATACATGGTTTGATTTCTTTGAATACTCAAGCAAGTGCTTGTTCAAATTTACCTTTCTCAAAGAGCCTAACTGCAGTGTGATATACCTGAGTGCTGTTAGTTGCTTCTTTAGCATCTTTGGGGAGACATTTTCAAAAATCCACTTTCTTCCTGTGTTTCTTCTTTCTCTCCTTTCCTATTCTAAAATAAAGTGCCTCTCTTCATCTTTCAGTTCTCAGTCCCAGTCTCCCTCCCTGCCTGGGCCATGTTGACACCTCCCTGGCCTGCATCCTCCTGTGCCTAAGCTGAATGGATTTCTGTCATTGGTCGATGCTTGCTGGCTGTGGTGCCCCAGAGTTCTAATAAAAAGAAGTCTAATGGTGTCCCTGTGCCACTGAGGGCCCACATTAAGATAATTAGGTGGGGGGACAGTGCAGGAATGAGGCTCAGGAGAGAAGGAGGAGACATGGTTGAACTCTAGGCTGGTGACTTAGTGTCTTTTTGTCTTGTTGGCTGCTGTGGCAAAAACAATGCAATAGGGTTCTTGCACAAAAAATGTCTGAAACTTTTGTCCTTGGTGTTAGTTTTCTGTTTTATGAGCAGACTGTAAGACTGTGAACTTTGGCAATTTAATGTGTGGCTACAATGATATGCTTGTGAGCTCAGGGCAAAACACACTTTTCAGGTGAAGTATCACCTTTGAACTAGATGTGAGTTGGGGATACCTATGCAGGGGATGCTCCAGCAGACTGTCATGATGTCATCCAGGAAGGGACTGAGTTGACATGTTGCAACATGACTATCTGTCATGTTAGAAGCTGTTACTACTGTATTAAGTTGACCATATTTTCAGGAGCAGGACCCAAATGCAGAGTTGAGGACAAAGGCAGGACCTGTTGAAACTCTTATTTAATTACAACACAAACAAACAGAAGCACTGTCTTCAAGAGACTGTGACACATCCACTGGCATTTTATCAGGATGGGTACAAACAAGAGCCTCTCATTTCAAGACTAAAACCTTTCTCACTATGATTTCTTATCTAACGTACACATCGTTCAGTTCATGCTCCTAGCATTACAATGTGTCATCTATGAGTCAAACAAGCATTGTTTTCTCATAAATAATGAGTGTGAAAAAAAGAGAAACAAAGTTGAAATATGAACAGGCATTTTTCTGCATGATTTGGATCAAAGGACACCAGCTGTGGATGTAGTGGGAGCTTTACAGCCGCTAAACAAAGTGGGAGCCCAAAAGACAAACACTGAGATGGAACCTCAACTTCACCTGCTCTTCTTGCCTGTTTGAACATGGGGACAGACGCTGAGCTTCAAACAGAGCTGACACTGAAGTGACGACTCACAGATAACTACCTCCAGCTCTTTCATTTATTCTTTCACAGCCTCTCTATGCTGGTTTCCAGGGCCCATGTGGAATGCAGGTTCACTTGCTTAGGGTTTTCTTTCTGCTCTGACATTCTGCAATCAGATGTGACACACTGAGGCTCAGATGACAGCAGGGAAGACAAGGTCACGCAGTCACCTACTTGTGATGAAGGATATGCACAGCACTGTTTGACAGGCCTTCACTGTGCATGAACACACACTTAAGCACACACACTCTCACATATACTCTCTCATAGACACACAAATATTCACACACACAAGGCGGAGCAAGTATTTTGCAGACAAGGCTTTTTCTCATGCCTGTGCAATCCGAGAAGCAATTACCTATTAAAATTTCATCTTTTCCATCTCTGAATGTTTAGGAAAAGATTATAACTGCTGGGGAGATAATTAAGCCTGCAAATGGTGAATTGAGTTGTGAATACAGAGCACTGTATGTGTGTGTGTGTGTGTGTGTGTGTGTGTGTGTGTGTGTGTGCGCGCGCGCGCGTGCATGAAGCTATGTGTTTGTTTGTTTGTTTGTTTGTTTGTTTTAGCCTTAATAAAAACTGATGGTAGACTTACAGCTCCAATGGGGTTCCCCAAATTATGGTTACATACTGAGAGGTACAATATTGATGTGGAGGAAGTGACCAGTGCAATAACACTCAAGGATGACTTCTTCCAATTAAATTTCATGGCTCACTTCTTTATTAGATTATGCAGTAAGTGTAGAAACAATGAGATTAGCTGCTACTTTGTCAAACAGATATAAGAAACTCTCAACATCTTCAGTTCACTCTGCCGAAAAGAATCCTGAAAGTCACCTCGTGTAAAGTGGCAATGGCTCAAGAGATTGTCAGACTTTTTCATTGCAGCCTAAACATAGCTTTGGTACTGCTTTACTACAGTATATAATGTGTCACACAGAAAGCCCTGTCCTTGCTGCTGTCAGTTTTGATGTTACCACTAAGAACTTTTGACTGCGTGTCGCACTGTCTCTCCCCCCCCCCCCGTCCTCACTACCCCCTCTTTTGCCAGTTGTTTCTTCTTTGTCTCTTCAGCAATGTGATGCTAAAGGTGAAGAGACACGCTGTTTAGTCCTTGCATGCACAACTTGTAGGTAATTTGAGCAAGAAAACAAATGGCATATCATCCAGAACTTAACCACAGGTTAACATTTCAACTCTCGTGTGGAGAAGCTGACTGAAACTAATAAAATAAGATTCCTCTGTAGAGTGGTAGGCTTTTACCTTGTGAGACAACTGGTTTCGTGAGATCACAAAATCCATCCATCCATCCATTTTCTACCACTTATCCTGTTAAGAGTCACGGGGGGGTGGAGCCAATCACAGCAGCCTTCGAGCAATAGACGGGGTACACACTGGATGGGTCGCCAGTCCATTGCAGGACCAAACCATATATAGACAGACAACCATTCACACTCACAGCCACACCAGCCATCGATTTAGAGTATCCAATTAACCTAGTCCCCTTTTGCATGTCTTTGGACTGTGGGAGGAAGCTGGAGTACCAGAGAGAACCCACACAGGCACAGGGAGAACATGGAGACTCACACAGAAAGATACCGTGCTCGATCCGGGGCTCAAACCTGGAACCTTCTTGCTGTGAGGTGACAGTGCTGACCACTGCACCACTGTGCTGCTCAAGATCACAAAATCATGGAAGATATGCATCAACATCCGTTGAGACGATATAGGTGCTTTTTAGGTGTACAACACTCTTGCAAAGCAGCAAGAGCAATAATTTCACAAGCTAAAACTTATGTGCTTGCTCATCAAAAGTGGTGCAGCCAATCAGCATCCCAGGGATGAACAACTGTCAGGGAGAGATGGGATGTTTGGTTTCTGCTGTAGCATCAACTATTCCAGAGTGATCTGATCCTATTTGGCTTGTGGAGGAAATATCAAAAACTGCTTTTCTCAACAGAAATATGGTTTTGTTAATTTATATGAGATTTGCCTTTTGATTCAACCAATCACCTATTAAGAATTCTTTGAAAGTGTCCGCTAAACAGGGACTGTAGGCGACAACTCACATGGTTCTATTAATCAAACCATCTGACTTGTAAGGTTAGGCTGGACTGGGCAACTGCTTCCACCCTCTCTATGTCTTACATAGGTTTGTCTGAAACAAATGGAAACTTACATAACATTACTTAAGGTTCTATGAATTTGAGTATAGGGCCCAGTTACAGTTATCTCTCATTCATTAGATGAGGTTTCTTGCTCAACTCCATGCTCCAGCATCCTTAATCTTTTTCGATTTTCGGACTGAAATAGCTATCCCATTAAATAATTTTCATATTTACGTTACCATAGAGCACCTTCATAATATTCATTTGAAGAACTTATTCTTTATCTTTTTGAGCAAAGGGATGTGACCAAACAAGAAAGGCCATCATTAGCTTGTACGGATGCTTAGCTCATTTACAAGTTGTCTCTTGAGCATTCTCTCGGTGCATTTCCAGCCAGGAAATGCACAGGGACCTCTAACCTAAAAAACACAGACCACAGGCTTTTGTATTATTTATTCATACTGAGTATCTCACAGTTGTGGGGCACATGTGATAATGAATATGACCAATCAAGTTGCAGCGAAGCTCGCTTTGGGAATAAAGGTTTGCCTGCAGCTCTGTACCTCAGTTGACAAATGAAATGGTTGTGGTGGAACCCTGTAAATGATAAAGCAGCAGAGGTCATCAGTGACTCATTCACAGACAAATTGCATTCTTTGACTGAAAGTCACATGAGGCCCAAAGGATTTTTTCGTACTATAAAAGCCACAGAGCATTGCCAGTCCTGATTCATTGATGCCAGTATTAGGGTAATCTGGCCATAAGCTATAATCAATGTGTGGTTTGCACTAAAAATAGGTTTTCCAGCACAAACCTGCACAATATCTGAACACAATCCCTTTGTGTGCATCAGTTTTACATGCATGTACAGTGGCCCTTTTAACCCAAGCACTTATCTTTAGATTGCAATTACCACTATTCAACTTTCCTCTTGCCACCCCTCGCATTCACATCAGAGCTCTTCATGAAAAATCATCTCACCCATTTCAGTCTATGTATCTTCTCTTCATCACGCGACGAACAAGAATAACATGTTTATATCCAGCATATCCTTGTCTAATTCCTCTTCTCTCCAACCATCCCTCCCCACACCTGTGATAACTTGTCTCCTTTGCTATAGCGGAAGGAGCCTTGAACCAATCGGGTGGCTCACTGAGAGGCCCCTGCCCAATCATAGAAGTTAATAACATTCCACATGATTACGCACCAGCCCAGAGATTAGAGGGTTCAGAGGACCAGGTTCCACATTGCAAATAATAATCACTATTTCTCAGCAGTGTCCTCCTGGCTGCTCAGGTTATAGGCCACCCCACTATCTCATCTCATCCCGATGAGTAAAGACGCACACTAAGACCTCAGCACCTACTGAAAGCGTTGCTTATCTCTTTTCATGGCAGCACTTTTTGAGACTGATCCCCAAAAAAACTTTAAAAGCAAATTGTTTTCATGAATTCAGTCTCCCCCTTGCCATGAGATGCACTCTCATAATGAAGTTGATGGCAGTTGTAGGCGTAATGCTTCATGCCTCGAAGGGTTCTGTCACCTTGTCATTAGACAGTATAGCTGTTGTAGGGTTACATATGTATATCATTCTCAAAAAAATAAATGAATAAATATATATATATATAAAATAAAATAAATAGTCACTCCAAAAGCTTGCCGTATCCATATCCACCTCTATATGCACTCTTAACATCTGTGATAGAACTCATAACAGCACTCCAAAATCCCACAAATTACTGTAGCTTGATGGTTTGAAACTCAGCTGTGAACGGAATAAAGTTTTCGAAAGAAGACTTTAGGCTGTAAGAAAAAGTTGATGCATTCAACAAAATCGCAAAATATCTCAGATTAGAATGTCAAAAATTAAACAACTTGAATCAGGTGTTCAGCGGGAACTGAGCTTCTCGCAAGTGACAGTAAGCAACAAAATGGAAGACATTCTTGTCAGGACTTTATTTGCAGTGGAAATTTGTGAAATAATAACCCCATCCAGCTGGAGAACATTTTCATAAAAAGGATTTAATGACTCCACACCAGATTAAATAACTTGCTGCATATCAAAAGGGAGCAAAGGAAAGGCAATCTGTTTGATGTATGACTTTTGAGGGAATCTAAATGCTGTCTGCTGATTCTTTCCGTGTTTATTATATGTGGGTGTATTGTATGCATACGGTGGGCTTATATGTTGTAATATGTGTGTTTGTGCACGTGTGTGTGTGTTTCTTAATGCAATACAATGTAAGTTCTGAGTTTGTTGTTACAGTTAAGATAAGATGTGAATTTAGGTGAGGTTAAGGTTGAGATTATGCCTCAATTAGTAAAGGTAAGGATTAAGATGAGTGTTTGGGCCAGGCTGTCCATGTGAATGAAAGTCAACGGAATGTCTTCATGAGGATAGCTGCGCAAACCTGTGTGTGTGTTTGTGTGTGTGTGTGTGTGTTTGTGTGTGTATGTGTGTGTGTCTGTATGTGTCTATGTGCATGCGTGCAGGCATGCATTGGTGTTATGTTGCGTTTATTTGGTCTCTAGTGGTAAATCACAAAAAAGCTCGGTAACACAGCAGCCCACGGGACGCAACAGAAATAGATGGCATTCATATGTGTTGTGTATTCAACTTCCTCCACCACCCTTTTAAACTCCCACCCCCCTACACACACACACAAACACACACTACCATCCTCACCACTGCTTCCTCACCAACTCACACGCCCACTTTCCTCTCTTTCTCTCTCTCTCATTATATCAAGTGGGCATGAACTAAAATAAGACGATGAATAACGGTTGGATTTGAGAAGCAGCAGAAAAGGAAGGCAAGTTATGAAATGAACGGATATCTGGCCAGTGAAAAATAAGACAGAAAACAATGCTGTCATTTGAAAGAAATAGCCTGCAGGGAGGTGTGTGCTCTTCCTTATGGTATTGTATCTTCTCAAGGTTTGACATTTCCTCTTGTTTTTTGACTCCACATCAGCAACAACACAGCTGAACTTGAAATAGAGATGTCCCAAACTGTCACATCTATACCTCACTGTAATAAAACTGATTCAAAATGGGTGCATTCAAGTCACTTTAAACAAGCACCTTTTTACTGACACAAAATCCCCACCCACATTTCACCATGTTTCTGAAGGAATGTCGTTAAGCACATTTACTCAAGCACTGTGCTGAGGAGATGCGTTCTTTTTCACACACTTAACCGGGGGGGGGGGGGGGGGGGTCCATCTTTATTTTATTTTACTACTTACGAGTTAAGATTCATGCACTGAAAATATACAAACTTATAAAGTACCCATGAATTTTTTGCAACAGCTGATTATTTGATTAATCAATCTGTCGGGGGAGTGGAAATTGCCCACTATGTTTGATTGTCCTTGGGCAAATCGGATAATAGCGGTCACAGGTGACATGTTTCCGTATTGCAGTACTTTTACTTTGAATACTGTCATTATCATTCCCTAATAGTACTTCCGTACTTAAGTAATATTTTCAATCTAAATCAATTTCAATCTATTTATTCGTAACAGTGTGGTGGGTATTAATAAAGGATTTCAATACAGAACTTTCCAAATTGCCACAACATGAGAAAGGAACTCACGGAGGTTTGTGGGCCGGGAAACGTAGTGCTGTGAATGCATCCCAAGGGCCTCCTCCCCCCGATACTGCTCACCTGGACGTCCGCCCTGCAGCACGCTTGCGACGGCCCTGTCGAACACATGGAGGGATTATAGTGGATGAGGAACATGTGGATGATGTCTCAGGCATTTGTTTTTAGTGAAGTTGTAGTGCTTACCCCTTTTTATTTTTTTAGAACTGAATTATAAATGATTTTAATGAATATCTAACCTTTTTAAAATGACTTACGTTGAGGTCAAATTGAGCTATTCACACGAAGCAATTACAAACTGTTCTAATTCCACACAATTATACAAAGAGGCAACATGTGTATTGCTTGATGCACCGCATGCTCTCGTGAAACTGGTGCAGTCAAGGGGAGGGGGAAACCATGAAATAATAATAATAATAATAAAACATTTGGTTGAACTACTCTTGTTTGTGCTGATCATTGCGTGTCTACTGCCTGTTCTAAACACACCATGAACGCATTTGCAGTACAATAGAGCGCAGTGCCGCCTTACTCTATTGAAAAACCCGCCCCCGCCTGATTTGTAGCTCATGTAATTTTATGCCACAATGAACAGATACGGGAGTGAAAGCATGCGGCATCACCCTTGTCCATCAACAGTCTCGATGGATAGGATGAGTTATTATAAGCTGCCAGAGAGCAGCTAACACAGTGTTATTGTAGGTGTTAATGTATTCTCAGCTTGTGCACAGGCGCAGGTGACCGCGCGCGTATAAGCTACTACAGCAAGTCTTTTTGTAAACAAGCGCACTGAGAAAGGCAGGCAGAGAGAAGGAAAGGAGAGAGGGATGGCCAGAGATGGAAAGAGATGGCAGGACTTACCTGGACATGTTCTCTCTCTGGGGGCGATGCGCCTTCTCCAGCCCCAATTTGGTGAAAATTCCTACCAGAGCCATAATGGCCACTACTCCACATATTATGTAAACAATTAAGTTCGTCTTGTCTTTGGTGCTGTCGTGCATCTTGTTCATTTTCCTGTAGGGCGTCTGTCCGGTCTTCATCCACATCGGAGTGTCATAATTTTTACAGGTGCTCTGATCCAGCCGCGAGTGTTTGTAGGAGCAGCAGAAGCGGAAGCCACAGGTGCCGCAGCAGTATAGGTAAATGCCTGTTTTGCAGATGAACGGCGGGTCCCACTGGCCCATCACGTCGTAGTAACCCCGACATTTGTCCTCCGTGTGCGGGGTCTCCTCGGACACGCTCTCCTCCTCTCTGGAACCGTTGGAGGTTGCGATCATGACGAATCCCCCAAGCAGACCTGACTCTCCGTCTGCTTTGCACACAAGAGCCATAACTTTGAGTAACAAGAAGCCGATGAGAAAGGATCTCCCTCTCATTGTTCCTCCGTCCAGCTTCATGCGAAAACGAAAAGACTTGGCGAGAGGGGGAAAGGCGCGCGGTCATGATATGGTGAAAAGTCCAGAAACATACGTCCAAACAGCAACGCACCGTCATCCGAGCTGATGAACATCTTTACAAACATATCATCATTTCTTTCCAAAAAGACGTAAAGACAAGCTCCGTGTCATGAACTTAAACTAACTGTCCAGCCTTCTCCGCATTTGTAGGTCTCCTCAGAAAAGCATTTGAAGCCTCAGCTATGGCGTTTTCAGGAGTGCAGCACTTTACATATCCATTGGTGCGCTCTTACGCACAGGAGTAGGCAGAGACACACACCGCACAGACGAAGAGAGCGCAGTGAGCGAATAGAAGAGCCGAGGGTGGGAGAGCCTGGTGCGCAAAAGGAAAGGAGGAGAAAAACAGGGAGAGGGAGGGAGACTGCGAAGGCTTAGGACAGAGAGTATTTATTCTGAAATATTATGATAGAAAGCCATCGAGGAAAGACATGCGAGTGTCCCCCCTTTTCTCATTTTAGGTAGGGTTATTTCTGCCTGTATTGCCATTGTTGTAGAAATCCTGACGTCTCCAATGTGTTATGTAGCCTCCAGCTTTGATTTTGAAAAAGAGCCCTTCAACACCAATGTGGCCCTCAGACATAGCTTCAAGTAAGGACGCCCGATAACGTCAGTTCATGGTCGGAATGATGTATGGTATGATTATTCTATGGGATCGGTTTTCATTAAGTTTCATCTTTGAAAAGTCCCAACATTTTTCCTAAAATGTGTATTTTGGTGTTTGATATGATTTTGAAAGGTCTTAATTAGTGACTGATTTGTATGATGTAATAACCTATGACATTAAAGTAAGAAACATGCTAATGGTCTGCATCTGTTTCCCCCAATAATTTCCATGCAACGATGAAGCCAGCAGTCACAGCACTTGCAGCACCCAGCACCCAACAACCAGCTGCAGTTACAAATCTGTGCTCACCACCAAGCTTGGGTTGATTTTCAGAACATTCTTGCTGGTATGGCCATTGACAGTTATTTGTTTTTGGATGCCTTTGGATCCTATTATGTCTCGTATGTCTAAGACAGCGAAGTAATCAATTAATTAACCAATTGCTATTTTCAATAACTGCATACAGCACAAGGTCCTTGAAAACAGTCGGCCCTGACTCAGTGATTATGTTCTGACTTGTGGAACATAGAGGGAAAACAGCATCATTTGTACCTCTTTACCATATCGTGTTTAGCTTGTTCTTCATGATGTCCTTAGATAACTATTATTCTTTCACCTCCATCAATTGAGCCTCCTGCCTGGAGGCCCATGGGGGAGGTCCATGGTCACATTTTGTGCTCCCGTATGGGCTTTTCCAAATGTTTTGGAAATAAAGAGAAAAATGGGTTTCTCAAGCTCGTTTTTTCAAGTGTACATCTTTTTCTCATCTACATTTCTTGAACATCATAAAAGCATGTTTTTAGATAGAAGCAAAATGTGTGCTATCATTCATATTAGATGATACATATTGCATAAAATATCTGCAAAAAAACCCCAAAACAAATAAAATATTGTCCATCCAGCTACGAGATCAATGGGAACATTGTGAAGTGTTCTTGCTGAAAAGCCAGCCTTAAAGCTGATAAGCGTACAATCATATGTAAATATACATACATAGAAGTTACATTCTTTATTGACTCAATATGAGAATCATGCTTATCTCCACTCCAACTATTTGGATGAGTAGCTATAGCATAATTTATGTCCAATAGAGAGCATGATTAGGTTTTCTGCAATGGCAGATGAGATTAACTGTGCAAATCATCACACAAATCATGCACAAAATTATTCTTAGTAAATGAATTTTATGTTTAAACAGAGGTGGAGTGGAATTTAGAGATTATATGAGCTCCACTGATTCACTAAAGAGATAAACACTATTCATATTCAACTAAATATCCAGATGATAAAAGCAGGGATGAGAAAAGTTTCTCCAATCAGTTTCATTTTGGAAGGTAGGTAACGTTTTTGAAGACCTCTCCATGGTGCTGAAAGGCTTAAGTCTCTTCAGGCTTCTGACTTTTGAGTCAGCTGTGGGCATAAAGATTTCCACACACGTTCACAATTCCTCTGAACTATCGTTTCTGAGTTAAAAAATCTGTATTGCATAAGAAGCTGTCCATGCAATTCTTACATAATCAATGTGCAATACTTCAACGATGGATGATCTGATTTTTTTTGTTTAAAAAGACAGTAGCGTAATTACAACTAATTTCTGAAAGGCCTCTATGGTAACCCTTGGACCGTAGTTATTTAATATCTTATATATATGTGTATGTATATATATATATATATATATATATATATATATATATATATATATATATATATATATATATATATACACACACACACACACACATATATATATATATATATATATATATATATATGTGTACACACACACACACACACACACACACACACACACACACACATATATATATATATATATATATATATATATATATATATATATATATATATATATATATATATATATATATATATATATATATATCCGTACCTGTTCGTTCAAAGTAAGTAACTGTCAAAGCCACGCTGGGGGCCGCTGTAGCGGAAGACTCTGGTTTTCGATCAGGCACTCCAATCGATTGCCGATAGTCTTTGAGGTTAGCTAACAGTAGGGACATCAGGGACGATACAGCAGCTACCGAACAACGCTGACCTGAAAGGCTCGCTGGCAGACGCAAGAAAGAGACGTTAGTTTGTCTGAACAAGCGTGTAAACAGTGACTCATATGGCTGATACTGAGGATATTTTCATAAGGGCAAGACACCGGACATTCAGCGGATTTACTGAAGGTAGCATTAGCTCAATTAGCACTGGTTAGCTAATGTGACAGTATTAGCTCTCTACAGTAACTTTGCGTACTTGCACAAGTTGTTGTCTTTGGCTACAGGTTACATTTTTTAACAAAGCAAACATCTTTACTCGGCATACATTTTGACGCTCCTTATTAACAATTTTATTGTCAGTCAAGCAGACGGCTAGCTCGCTAGCTTGTGTTTATTGAACGAAGCGAATCAGTAATTTTGTGCTGTGTTTGAGTCAAACTTGTGTCTTATCATAGAGGCTTAACTCTTGATGTTGTTGTTTCAAATAATGTACAAATGGTGTCTTACGGCGTGGGCTAATATCACCTAAACTTGAGATAATTAACATCTCCTAAGAGTCACAACTGAGTCTCGCTTTCTACCTTATTATTTTATAACAGCATACATTACTTTATCACTATTTATGGCCTCTGTAGCGGAAGTGAAGATGAGTATCTTTGAAGGGAGAGGTAACAAGGATATCAGTACTGTAGCGTGGTTTTGAAATTCAGTGACTTTATGATGGTCGTGAAGCTCTCTCATGCATTCCCCCAATTCTACCTTTTTTTGTATCCTTAGATCTGTGGGACCAAAAGAAACCTTCTTCTAGAAGGGAGTGCTGAGAAGGCAATCCAAATATGAAGTAATTTCGTATTCACTGCAGAGAGTAAAGCCACTGTGCTTTTATCGCAAAAGATGATTAGTGTTTTGCGCACAATATATGCCACCTGAGAGATCTCTGTCATTTTTGTTTGAAGCTGTGGTGGCCCAGTGCTGCTGCCTCTTATCTCCCATCATGGGAACTTTGCCAGTTCCTCTAAGACCTTCTGTTATTATTTTTTTATTTTCTTTTTTTTTTTTGTGTGTGTTTGAAAAAGTTCACTTTGCTCACCCCAGAGACAGACATTGTTTTGCAAAGTGTGCTAAGTGCAGCAAAAAAAAAAAAAAATGCCTCTTTGAGAACTCCATGCAGCTTTAAAAAAATATTTGCAAATTGTGACTGTTGTTTGGGGACCAGACTAAAAGGTAGATAATAATTCAGAAGCCCATGTGTACATGCATGTACAATCCCTGTTTGATTTGTATAGTCTTAAGTGTGTACTGATGGGTGTTTTGTTAGATAATGACATCCACATGCAAAGACTCAAGAGTATTCTGCCAAGTTGTGGGAATTCAAGATGCGCCTGAAAGTTTTTCATGTATAAAATGCAAATCTTTGTGTATTATCCCAAGAAGTAAATGCTGATGGACAGGTAGCATTAGGTCATGGCAGCAAGTAAAATTCACATGTCAACAGGAGTCCCTAAGTTGAGATGTAGTTTGGACTAAAGGCATCAAGTAATTAGGATGATATGATGAAGATTGTGATCATAAGACAAAGTGTTCCCCCTCATACTTTTATAAACGTCGGTAGCATAAGGGGATCATTGTTGAGCTTGTGGTCCCCAGGAGCAAAGCACTCTTTGTTGCTCTTTCTTTTCCTATTTGTGCTCAAGTTTCTCTGGAGGACGGAATTATCATAAACTCATTTGGGAGAGGAATACACAGAAAGCATGTTAAACAGAGGATTCCGAACAGCTAGCAGCTCCTGCTGAGTGTGAGTGAGGGGATCTGTGGAACTTGCCGATGCGGTGACAGCAGTTTCTAACTACACAAATGCTTCCTCATCTTCTGAAAACTAAATGAGTCAGTGGAACAGAAAGCCGTTGTTTACACCTGCTCACAGGATCTAACCATTTGTGTGGTACAAAAGGACTCCATTTCCATATCACTTTGCCAGGCTTCCTCCCGTGTCCTCCATGTTGACATCAACATAAGCAGCGCTGAGCTGAGTGTCTACTTATGTTCTTTTCATGGAAAGGCAGGCACACTTTGCCTTTTTAATGAGTAATGAGAGTGATAGGATTGTAGGGTCTTTCTTTTATGTCATGTCAGTCGTATATAAAGCATTTTTTTTTACCATTCATGTTCTAACATGTTTATTATGTAGCATGTTCTACTCGTGGATTGAGCAAGTATCACTAAATTAAAAATTCCACTCCCTGATCATGACTCTTTCAACAACTCATGTACTGTAGAATCCTTCTACATGGTACTTTGACAGTTGCCTTTATATTAAATGACGAATGTGGGGTTAATGATGGCTAATCCCTGAAGCTTTTGTGTATCTGCATAATTTATGAGTAGTGTTCTATGCAAGCATCTTTTAACCTAAAAATATTGAGACTAACATATCCAGTTACAAAAATGTGAAGTTAACACCAGTAGAAATAAAATCAAAACAACAAAGAAAAAAAATTGAAATAAAAAAACACAGGACAATACGAACAATAAAGATATTTTGAGCAATATATTTCAAATAATAAAACGTGTTTTACTAATTTTTATCTGTTCAGTTTTTATCAATGTCCTAACTGAATCAAAGAGCCTAATACAGCTTTAACCATGACTGGATTGTGTAAGTGACATTAAAATGAAGTGGAATTTTGATAATAAGATAATTGTTTTAATTTTTTTTTTTTTTCCAAGCAAGAATGTCAATCATTTGATTGTTCCACCTCAACATGTGGGACAATGTACTGCCTACATTATTGTTCCTCAAGTATATGAATTTTGGACAGTTAGTCTGACAGTACAATCTAAAGATATTTATCACTTTTTTAAAAACTTTTTTTTAGGTTGGCTTCTCCCGTTCAGCCTCTGTCGCTGTCCCTTCAAATTTTTCATTTTTCATAGACTTAGCAATTCAGTGATTCATTGTGTAATCAGCAGATTAATTGACAATGAAAAATAATCATTGCAAATACTTAAACTCATGTCCGTTACACTGTGTTCCAAATTATTATGCAAATTGGGTCTTAGTGTCATAAACATCTAATTAAAGGAAAACTACTTAAGAAGGATGTTTCACATCATTAAGCAGGTCGCTTTTTTCAAGCAATATGGGAAAGAAAAAGGATCTCTGCTACCGAAAAGTGTGAAATAGTGCAAAGCCTTGGACAAGGTATGAAAACACTGGATATTTCACAAAAACGTAAGCGTGATCGGCACACTGTGAAGAAATTTGTGGCTGATTCAGAGCACAGACAGGTTCATGCAGATAAATGCATGATAAGGAAGGTTTCTGCTAGACAAATGCATCGGATTAAGAGTGCAGCTGCTAAAATGCCATTACAAACCAGGAAATGTGTTTAAAGCTGCTGATGCCTCTGGAGTCCCGCGAACCTCAAGGTGTGGGATCCTCCAGAGGCTTGCAGTTGTGCATAAACCTACAATTCAGCCACCCCTGACCAATGCTTATAAGCAGAAATGGTTGCATTGGGCCCAGAAATACATGAAGACTAATTTTGAAACAGTCTTGTTTTCTGATGAGTGCCGTGCAACCATGGACGGTCCAGATGGATTGAGTAGTGGATGGTCACCATGTCCCAACAAGGCTGCGACGTCAGCAAGGAGGTGGCAGAGTCATGTTTTGGGCTGGAATCATGAGAAGAGAGCTGGTAGGCCCCTTTAAGGTCCCTGACGGCATGAAAATGACCTCTGTAAAGTGTACAGAATTTTTGACAGACCATCCCCTTCCATGGTACAAAAAGAAGAACCATGCCTTCCTTAGCAGAATCATCTTCATGCATCACAACGCACCATCTCATGCTGCAAAGAATACCTCTGAGTCATTGGCTGCTATGGGCATAAACAGAGAGAAACTTGTGGTGTGGTCCCCATCCTCCCTGACCTCAACCCTATTGAGAACCTTTGGAACATCCTCAAGCAATAGATCTATAAGGGTGGGAGGCAATTGGCAACAAAACAGCAGCTCAAGGAGGCCATTCTGACATCCTGCAAAGAAATTCAAGCTTAGACTCTCTAAAAACTCACAAATTCAATGGTTGCAAGAATTGTGAAGGTTATATCACAGAAGGGGTCCTATGTTAAGATGTAACCTGGCCTGTGAAGATGATTTTGATTAAAATAGCTGTTGATTTCAGTAAATATGATCTCTTATTGCTGCAAATTCAACAAATAACTATTTCCAGTACTTTAAAACCTATAAAATTTTTGAAATAATGTTGTTCATAATAATTTGGAACAGTGCATTTTGATTATACTGACTGTCATTTGCATTGACTAGGAAAATGAGAGTAAAATATCATTTGCATAATAATTTGGATTGCAGTGTATATTAACCAGGGTACCCACCTCAATCACAATAAGTCCTAAGTCCTTGTTTTTATCTCTTTTCCCCTAGCTGAGGAGCATCAGTGGAGTGGACCATTTTGCTTTATTCAGGCTGCAGACCCTCAACTTGGCCTGATGAAGGCGTGGAAAGATGGTGACTGCGATGGCGGAGGGGATGAATGGGCAGAGGAAGTTGAGCTAACTAAACAGGCTGTGGAGGCTATTAACCAACTCAGACCCAGGCCAAGGTTCTTGGTGCTCTGTGGGGATCTGGTACATGCCATGCCAGGTAAAGTACAGAGGAAAACTGGATTTAAATGTATGTAAATGTATGTTCAACATTATAATGGACCTGTTGGGCTCGTTTCCAGATCTGTATTTTCAATATAACTTCATCACTTCACCCTTTCATTGTGCAGTGGTATCAAAATCGCTTTAAAAAAGAATGGTTGTGCTCCTCCATAAAGTTATGAAAGGTTCAAAACCGAAAAAAGCAAGTTACGAAACAAAAAGAAGATGGGCATTCTGTAGCTCCCTCTTCAGTGGTTTTCTGCTAGAAACAAGTAAAGACGCTTTGCCTACATGCTTTTCTTCAGCAGTAGAAGCATGCATGAAGTGACTCAGAGGATGTTTCAAATGAGTTGACTGATATCTGTTAAGAGGAGTTATAATACTGTTCATTGGCAGTAATCCATCCCATCACTAGTTGTAAGATATGAACTCACAGATGCCAGTTGCGTGAGCTTCAACTCTGCTCAGCCTCTTTCATTTAGACCAAATGATACAGCAATGGTCCCAGGAGCATTGTCTCATGGCATCTGGTACCTCTGGCAGGCGCATAAAATGCTACACTTATTCTAAAGTGCTTGAAATGACGCTCTCAAATTACAGATAGCGGTAAACTATTTAGAAACAGCTGTGATTTCACGCATCCATACACCATTTCACCAATCAACTTGTTTTATGCCTCGTTTATATTCCACACCCAAGCATGTACAATGACAGCTCCTGCAGCCCAAGTAGATATCACTTTTGTAATAAAGAGCCCAATTAAATGGAGATCACGGGAAAAGTTGGATATGATCAACTGCCAGTGGTGGTAGCAGGCAGAAAGTGACTTTGCCATGTGTCACAGTACATGGGGGACTGAACACACACAGAAGTCCTGAATTAAAATTCTCTTTGAAATATGGTACATCAGCAGAGGCCAGGTGAGTACTCTTATATCCACAGTGTCAGCCTTTAAAGAAAATGGGATTTTTCTGACATACAACTTATGGTGTACAAAAATTGTCCTGATCTGAATAACTTCACAAAGAAAATTAGCTTTGGGATGGTCAGGTTCTAAAATATTCCTTGATGAGTGAGGTTTGAACTTAAGCTCGCTCTGTTTTCCAGGCAGTCTGTAAACAGTGTTCTATGTTATTACAGCAGCTGATATTTATTTATGAACAAACACAGCCCTCCTGATTATTCTCAGGGAGCTTTTGTTTCTGTGCCAGGGAAGATTTCACTATTGATTAGACCAGCATAACTTAATTCTCATCTAATTCTAAGAATTTTTGAGGTAGAGGTTTGTGTGCCTTTTTGGATTCAGCAGCTGCTGCTGTTCAAAAGGCAAAAAGCATTAGTCCCCTACCCTGTTTATGAAGTCTAGTTTGTCAGCATGAGGCCTCTCATAACAGCATGTCGATTTTATCTGGAAAAAGTGCACCTGGTTGCCTTAAGCTGTTTGCATTAAGATATTGTTTTGTTTGCAGGTTGAGAATGTGAGGTCTTTTTTTTTTTAAATAATTAACAACACTTATAAATAATCTTGGTAGTGTGCATAGTTTTCTCTGTATCACTTACAGTACCAAGCAAACTCTGCTTGTGTTTTTTTTTACACTCATGCTGGGAGTTTGACATGTTGGATGTCTTGGAATGAGGACAGTAAGCTGACTTCTTTCACCTCAGTGGCAGTTGATTTCCCAATTTGTCAGATGCTTTTGCTTTCTAGCAAGACAAATAGATTTTCAAAATAAACCTGAGTTTGAAAACACTTTACCTCTAGAAACGGCTGTTTGAGTGAACTACATCATTATTGTGTTGCTCATTTCTGTAACTGCCTCAATAGTTTTGACTCATGCCGTGCTTAACTCTGCTCCCATCTGTCAGTCTACAGTGTGTCTATATTTCAGTGGTGGCAGAGATGTGGTGATTAGTGATTACCAGTAAACCAACCAGTACCTCCTAAGGTAAAAGACCTTATGCCCCCCCCCCCCCACACACACACGTCATATTGATGATTCATTTTTAAATAAATAATAAGACACATAAGACGTTAAATATAACAAGGCATTCCTCCTCTACCCACTAAAGCAGAATCAAATACTGATCTCTTAATGTCGATTGTCAGTGCTCAGCTCGTGTGTTTCCCAGTTGAAGAACCTGATTGTGTAGCTCAGTAGGCATTTGCACCAAGCTTTTGTCGAAGTAACTGTAATGAAAGGAGTGACCGCCGAGTGGTGTTTCCCAAGGTCCAGCTGCCTGATTTGATAATGGGTTAAGAGGAAGTGGCTGGCGGGCCACACTAAGTAAATATTCAGCAAAAAGCGCTGCAAGCTGGCAACCAGTGCAAACTACCTTTGCATGACAATGAGGAAGCTAGCATGAAGTGGCTTCCTGGCTGTCTGGCCTCAAGGAATGGCCAAAGAGAAAAAGGCAAAGCATTCCCTCTGTATTTTTGCATGTTATCTTTATGTACTTCTCTGTGTCTGACTGGATCATGATGAAAGGATTCAATCTTGAAATTTAGGCTTAGATATTAAGGATGATTTTTTTTGTTGTTTTTGTTTGGTGTGGTGCAATATATCATTTGTAGAATGTCCTTGATCTGGAGGCAAACTATTTATATTCAACACAGATTTGGCTTGGCTTACTCACAAAGCAACTCTTTTCTTCCTCTCTTTTATGGGTCATTATGACGACCAGTATTAGCTTCTTGGGGATAGTCAGGACTCAAAACTAGACTCCCAGAGCCTCTCCTCCTATCAAGGAGTCTTATTGTCTTAGAACTGTGTCGTTTTCAATTGTCAAATTCAATTCCTGAGGGGGTCCAAATTAAATAATCACATATTTGTTCAGGATGCACAAATTGTGAAATCTTTGGCTGAGAGCATTACAGATGAGTTTGTGTAAGTGCAACCAAAAAAGTAATCATAGAAAATAATTTAAAAAAAATACAATTTTAAAGTCTTTTCACAGTCTGTTGCCCACTGCTATCTATGAATGTTTTATTTGATGATAGGCGATGGTTGTCAAGGCGAAAATCAGCTGGTACAAAGAAAAGGCCGATATATCAATGCATCCCTGATATTTGCAGGCTAGTTAAGGCATTGAAACTGATTCACATTTGAGCCACTTCTTTTTGTCATCTATACTGAATTGTATAGTATAGACATATACTTAAACCAGCAAGCTTTACCAATTTCAATCCCAGCATGTTTATTTGCCTTACTGCTGTCCAGAATCTGTTGTCTCCATGACTTCCAATACGTTTCAAACTCAAACTTGAAACAATAGATACTGTCACACAATGTAGTCTGAGCACAGTTAAAACTGGGGCTTTACTGTACCTTCCTAGTGCTCCTTGGGATACGACAGAAACATAAATCAAATCCATAGTTCCTGCAGTAATAATAATAATGGAATTTTATTCATAAATGCCTTTCCAGGCACTCAAGCACACACCTTCTAGCAAACAGAAATGTAACAAGACATTACTACGGTGCAATAGGGATTCTAGTTTTGACACGGCAAAGGATAAAATTACATACAGGAAGTCATCAGGGCATGTGAGTAGTAGGAATGTCATATCGAACCATAAAAAAGCGAAGTGTTCAGTACACAACCCCAGGATCAATATGCATATAATCACAATTTCTTGGTTTCACAGGAAAATAAAAGATAGACGGTGTGTATGTGTATCTGTTTACTCACACATGCAGGGATGGCTCATAGTCCTACCCTCAAAGATGTGTTTGAATCATTTCCAGTGAATGTAGATGAGTGTTTCTACTTGAAGAAATACAAGATAAGAGGGGGATTCTTTCAGGAAAACCTCTCTACCTTTCTGTTAAGCTCAACATTGACTGACTTCCAATTTTTTTTTTTAAGAAATAACAATGTTTATGATTTCTAATGGACCATTGGGCAAAGTAGACCTGATTGCAGAATCTGTGCTATTGGGTAGTTATATGTTAGGATTTAATTTCCAAGAAAGCAGTCAAATAGTAATGCAAATAGAACAGTGGCATTAGACTTACTATAGTAGTAGTACTTGATGTTATAAACACATTCATTTATACTCAAAAAAGTGCTTACATATTATATATTTTATTCATTATTTATTCATAATGTAGATCATGAAGACCTGAGCCCTTAATTTCATTCTGTTCATGTTTTTACATGTTGGGAATGACAATAAAGGATCCCTGAATCAGTGGAACTGAATTGACCAAGTTTTAGAATATGGAGTGTTACATGGCCAAGGTCCAAAAGGTAGTAAGTATGAGAGGGCCCAAAACAGAGCCTTAAGCCTGGTTTGTGCTTCTGCGTCGCGGCGACGCCGTACTTACGCCGTTGACGCAGACGCAGACCACTTCGCAGAGGTAGACGTGCACCTCAAAAAAATCCTGACTACGCGACGCGTCTTGACGTGAACGTCAAGGACTGTGATTGGTCCGCTCAGAGGAGGTCGCCGAATGCATGAGGAGGTGGAGGAACCTCAAGAAGTCATGTTTGTCATGTTCAAAGTTTACAGTTTGATTCATGAAAGCAAACAGTCGTTCAAAGAAAAGCGCTGGACTTTCTGTTGTAAATAGTTTTGTTTTGGAATCCAACAAGAGCCCCCGAAACCATAGAAACCATCCCTCGACGCAGAACTATAAATGCTCAGTGACGGCGTCGCGTCGACAACGCAGAAGCATAAACCAGGCTTTAGGAGGTCCATTGCTAGGGACTGGAAAGGACCCCCAGTTTTGAAGTTGGACAGAGCAAATGAAGGAAGAGAGATGTGACCTCAAATAGTAGGGAAGGGTGTGGGATCTCACTCCAGGAACGTGGTGTGAGACGGTATCAATGACTTCACAATTATAGGTTAGATTTTGGCAGCAAATTATTGTATTTGAAAGTTACATGAGTGAAGTCTTCACCTTTTTTTGTTTTGTTTTGTTTTTTGTACGATGAGGATGGCTTGTTGATATTTTTAATTTGGGCTTTAAAAAGGTCTTTAGAATGTTGCATTGAGAAGGAGAGTACATTCTACATTTTTATATTCATTGCTGGTAGTTTTGGCTATGGGAAAAGCACCCCTGTAATGAAGTATGTGTTCATCATACATATTTTAATGAACAACAAGGCCAGTTTTTGCATGAAGCCATTCTAGACTATGACCTTTAGCATTAAGCTGGCATAATTCAGGAGTAAATCAAAGGGAAACAAAGGGAACAATGGGTAAAGGAGACAGTCTGTTTTTCCTTCTACAGTAAAACACCCCATTGCAGTTGGAAAGAAGTTTCATCTGGGGCGGATAAATTGTCAGCTCCAAGAGCAAATAGAGCAGATATTCTATAATTGTATGAGAGGATGTGGAACACAAGAGGCCAAAAAAGGTGAAAAATCATTATTTGACTTGAATAGTTAATGATCAGTGTCTTGGATATTCTTTGGTAAGTGGTGTGTAGTATAAGGGACTTAGAGGAAACATACATAAACACAGCTAAGGAGCATACTTTTACTTTTCCCTGTAAAATATCATGAGACCAACCCTTTTCAAGAGACATGGTGTTGGCAGCAGGGGTTAATTTGAGCCAGATCCTGTCGGAATATGGTCTGGCACCTCTGACTTTTGGCCTCCCTGTGTTCCGATACTTATTTGGGCATATACAGTACCTGTTGTATTAAAAACATAAATAAATAAACTTAAATAAAAACATTTAAGAAATGTTTAAAATAATAATGTACATATTTTAATTTACAGAACAAAACCTACGAATTTCATGTTGTTTATTAAGATTTAACGTCATTTGAAACATTTGAAAGAGTCAGAGATCTGTTGATGTACTGATGCCAACAAACCACGCCCCTACTATTTCAACGGCAACATGTCAAAAAGACAGTTAAATTTGCTGTCTTTTTCAAAAAGAAGGAAGAGTTGCGTGACGCTTCAAAAAAGTCAGAAAAGCCTCCACAAGCGGCAACGAGGGCAGCTGCAGCGGTCATGTTGACGATCAAAATCAGCTGCAGCAGGAGGCTAGCGCTGCCACAGCTAGCCAGGTTCACCTACAGCTAGCCAAGCCAGGGCAGGAGGTTAGCGCCACCACAGCTAGCCAGGTTCACCTACAGCTAGCCAAGCTGGGGCTGGAGGCTGGCACTGTGGCAGC
Organism: Aulostomus chinensis; assembly: GCF_037954235.1. Classification (NCBI taxonomy): domain Eukaryota; kingdom Metazoa; phylum Chordata; class Actinopteri; order Syngnathiformes; family Aulostomidae; genus Aulostomus; species Aulostomus chinensis. Next base: position 8,321,291 of record NC_141342.1, read on the forward strand.
AGCTGGCCAGGTTCACCTACACTTAGCCAAGCCAGGTCTAATGTGATGTGGGGTGTTTTGGACAACTAAATGGTGAGCATATTGTCTAATAATAGGCTGCTGTGCCAATCTTTAAATACAGTGATAATAATGGAAGATTTGTGTGATTATTGTGAGCTCTTTTTTTTTGTGTTTGTTTTACTAGTTAGACCTGTTGAGAAATTAATTGCTGACTGTATATGTCTGCTGTATGTTTAAGTCCCACCTGTGGTGATGTAGGCATTTGCCTGTGCTGCGCAGAGTAGCCTAAAATAATTGTAAATTATCGTCATAACATTTATACCATGGATAATTTAAATTGAGGCTTGTAAGTTCCACAGCATGGCAAGTTGGCATTTGTATGTTGTTTTCTGTATACTTTTCGGGACCTGTGCCCCTCTCTCATCCCTGGAGCCTATCCCAGCTGGTCACACTCACAGTCACACCTATGGAGTATCAATCAGCCTAGTCCCCATTTTCATGTCTTTGGACTGTGAGAGGAAGCCGGAGTACCAGAGAGAACCCACTCGGGCACGGGGAGAACATGCAAAGTCCACACACAAAGATCCCGTGCCCGAGCCGGGACTGGAACCTGGAACCTTCTTGGTGTGAGGCGACAGTGCTAAACACTGCACCACCGTGCTGCCTATGACAGCATAAAATATTAAAAAATCACAAATATTAAAAGTCCCCAACTTTATCTTTGTCTTACCCAAAGTGTTATCATCACTCTCCTATCCTCCAGTGTACAGAGGGTTGAGGAATCTGCACTCAGAATCTATACTTTTAATTATCCCTTCTGAAGACAAGTTGATATGGGAGTATTGCTTGAAATTTGTATTTTTCGACAAGGTATTTAGTTGTTTAAAAAAAGTCAAGTTATGCCATCACTTTCCTAGCAACTTCAACAATGTAGACCGGTGTTGGAGAAACAATTTTATGGCTGTAATGAAATTTTAAATGCCCTGGGATATCATTATACATCCCAACACTATTGTAAACAAACCCAGAAATTGTTTGAGCAAGAGTTATGTCATACTACCACAGCGACTCAAATGGAGTAAATTTGTTAAAGTTAATTCAGTAATACAGGACCCTAGTTGATGAGGGAATGGATATTAAATTGCATGTCTATGTTAGCTCGAATGCAATGGTCGCAGAGTTTATCCAGTCCTTTAAGGAGGGCATAAGATGGCAAAAATAGCTTCAGTTAGTCAGTAGAAAACTAGAAGGATCATATTGATTTGCATCGTCAAAGTTGAGGTGCTGCTTGGAACCAGGCTCGTCACCTCGTACCAGTAGTCACCAATAGAGTCATACTTGGCCTTCAGTGCATTGCCGCATTGGTATTCTTTAGTTCACACAGGAAACCCTTTCAGAGAAAGAGAGTGTGTGCCACTGTTGACCACTGCATGTTTTGGTGGTTGATGGACAGTTTGACCTGTGTAGTGTGATGTGTGCAACATGTAGCTGGCCAGTAATTAATAAAAACATAAATCATTCAGCTGAAATTTTTTTTCTTCCCAGCAGGTAGGGCGTTTGACATGTGATTTGAATGGCCATCCATTTTCTGCGTGTCTTCACTGTCTGCTTCTGATCAGTTTATTTATAGGTCACAGACAGTAGATAATTCAGGCATTGGTCTTAATCTGCCAGGCTTTTGGTACCTTAAAATGCTGCAGTGTCAGCCCTTGTTACTGTCAGCCCAGCAGACCAGCTTGTGTGAGGCCATTCTCATTATTTGCCATGTCCATCACTTGCCTGGCAACTGGGCTGTTGTGTTGGGGGAGATATTATAGCTTGGGCTGCTCCACTCGTCTCTCGCCCGACATTTCCCCTTAAACTGTTTTATTTACAATACAGAATGAATGGGTGGTGGCCAGGGAAAGCTGGCTGTCACCTGGCTTTGTCAACACTGCAACAAAAAAATTGGCTGTATTTCAGTTGCTAGGTATTTTCACTCCTCGGCCTAGCTCTCACATTCTCCTCCCTTTCTTTTCTGTCACTGTTTGCTGTCGTCCACAAACAGCTGTAGTCATATGCCACACACACACACACACACACACACATATATACTCACACACACACACACACACATACTTTGATATGTCTTTTGCTGATGCAAACACACTCATTTATTCCCACTTGTAATTATCAATTTTAAATCGCCAAAGCAATGAAATCAGGAGTAATGATCACAAATTTTGTTTGCATCTTTTAACTTGTAACTGTTCCGTGATAAGGACAGAAATCAAGAAGTGTCTGTGTTCATCAATGTTGGATGTGAGCTCTAGATTGATATCAAAGCAGGGAAATGAAGGTTGAATATTGACCTTTCCATTTCACAGTTCTCCTTCTGGGGCACTAATTTTAAGGCTTTCAAAGTTGTCCTTTCAGTGTGATCTATGGATTACAGCCCCATTCCTCAAATACAACAGTGTCAGGTAAGTCTTAAAGGAACGCTGGCTAGCATTAGCTCCCACAACATCGTGTCATCCAGACCTCTCCTGACATACTTCCTTGATTGCAGTTCCCTGTCTCCTCTCAAATTCAAGAGAACTCCCAAGAGATGCTTTCTCATCTCAAGGACTTTCAATCTTGCTTCTTTTTCTTTCCCCCACTCACTTTCACCCCCTGGTGTCTTTCTCTCACTTATTTTCAAAGCTGACAAATGAAGAGGATAAAGAGCAGGGGGATGGGGGAAGCAGCTGAGGGAGGAGGTTGTGGAGGGTTAGAGATAGAGAGCTGATTAAATTAGAGAAACACGCTGGACTTGACACTATACTAATGAGCACTACAAAGGATTCCAATGATGCCCCTGGAGGTGTGTGAGGCATCTTACACATGATACAGCAGGGAGAAGTGTTCAAATGTGTGTGCACAATGTATGTGTTAGCGCATGCATGTTACTCACAAAGGTGAAGTGGAGGGTACCTTGGGACTACCCTGTCCCCTCACTATAAATGTGGAAACCCATCTAATTGCTGTTGAAGGCCGATAAGACAAGATTCTCTGTAGCTCCCGAAGGAGAAGTTGACTGGAGAGAATTCGTTGTTTGGAGCATGTCAGGGCATTTTGGTGTTTTTTTGTTTGTTTGTTTTTTTCAGAAATGTGGGTATATGGGGGAAATATGTTTACCTAATCGGTCCCCAAGGGGGTTTGAGACTAGCAGTAAATAGAGGTTGGGTAGATGGATTGATAAAATGCTTTTCCTATCTCTTTACTGGCAAAGATTTTAAAGAGTGTCGATTTGTCAGCGACCCATGTGAAATTTGTGTGTGTGTGTGTGTGTGTATGTGTGTATGTGCGAGAGAGAGGAGCTGAGCCCCGCCCTTGATGAAAGTATAGCACAACTGTAAATTACGCTGTGGTGGAAGCTGATATACAGCGGGTAAAATAAGTATTGAACGTCACCATTTTTCTCAGAGAATATATTTTCTAAAGGTGCTACAGACATTCGTTTTTTTACTAGATGTCGGCAACGACCCATGCAAAGAAATCAAATCTTAGATGTCCATAAATAAGTTATGTGCTAAAAAATGGGATAGCACAGGGAAAAAGTATGAAGACATGGAGGTGCAAAAAGGCACAGAAAATGAAGACACCTGCTGAAATTTATTAGTAGTTAGAAAGCAATCCTGCCCCTTGTCAGTGCAAATTAATACAGTATCAGCTGGTTCAGTTCCAAGTAATGGCCTATAAAAAGGTGTCTCATTGCCAGGGTCTCGCACAAGAAACATCTCATGATGGGTAAAAGCAAAGAGCTGTCTTAAGACCTTTGCAACCTTATTGTTGTAAAACATGCAGATGGCATTGGTTACAGAAGGATTTCCAAACTTCTGAATGTTCCAGTGAGCACTGCTGGGGCTTCAATCTGGAAGTGGAAACATTATTTCACTGTAAACCGGACACGACCAGACGCTCCTCGCAAGATTTCTGACAAAGGAGTTAAAAGAATTATCAAAGAGCTGTCCTAGAGCCAAGGACAATTTGTGGAGAGCTTGAGAAAGACCTAGAATTGGCAGGTACAATTGTTTCACAGAAAACGATAAGTAACGCACTCAACAGCCATGGCCTGTATGAATGCTCACCATGCAAAACTCCATTGCTAAAGAAAAAACATGTTTAAGCTTGTTTTAAAGTTTGCTGCACAACATTTAGACAAGCTTGTGAAATACTGGGAGGATATAGTCTGGTCAGATGAGACCAAAATTGAACTCTTTGGCTGCCATGATACACACCATGTTTGGAGGTCAAATGGCACTGGACATCACCCCAAAATCATCCTTACACAAAGTGAAGTTTGGAGGTGCTTCTTGTAACTGAAGGGAGGATGAATGGAAAAATGTACTGAGACATTCTTGATAAAAAATCTACTGCCGTCTACCAGGAGGATGAGGATGAAATGAGGGTGAACATTTCAGCAAGACAATGATCCCAAATATAGAGAAAATAAAGTTGCTGGAATGGCCATGTAATCGCCTGACTTGAATTAAACAGAAAAATCTTTGAAAAGAACTAAAGATCAGAACTCATAGAAGAGGCCAAGGAAACCTTCAAGATTTGAAGACTGTTTATTTGGCAGAATGGGCCAAAATCACACCTGAACACTGAACACAACCAGTTTCTCAATACAGGAGGCATCTTGAAGCTGTTGTTACCAACAAAGGCTTTTATGTGAAGTATTAAATAAATTTAAGTGTGTCCAATACTTTTTCCCTGAATTCTTCCATTTTATTACACATAATTAATGGACATCTAAGTTTTGATTTTGATTTTGATTTTTTTATTTATTTTTTTTGCATGGGTTGTTCACGACATTTGGTGAAAATTTCACGTCAATTGCACCTTTGGAAATACATTTACTGAGAAAAAGAATGACGTGTTCAATGCTTATTTTACCAGCTATATTGTATCTTCTTTTGCTCACAAGACACTGTAAAAACACATAGTGTCTGCAGGGAAAGCTAACTTTTAAAAAAATTAATTTCCTCTACAGTAGAGTCAACCTTTCTTGTTTCCTGCCTCATGGCACTTCACAATATCTTAATTGTACCTGATAGTGGGCTTGTTGCAATTGCCAATCAGATCGTTTGCCAGCGATTGAATGGAAATATTGTGATTGGTTCCTTCAAAGTCGATTTGGATCGCCTACCAAGTAATTTACCATCATAACATGCTTTTTTTAATCTCTGTAATTACATATTACCTTTTTTAATACATTATTATTGCAGTGCTCCCCACTGCATGCGTTGTGAGATGTCGTTTCTAGCGGAGCGACATGTCAACCCTGGGAAGGCATAGTTTGACAGATTAATTACATGAATCCTTAATTATGAACCAATTATCCTACTGTCCACTGTTTCTTTCCATTGCAGACACCCTTTTTCTCTGTTTTTAATATGCATCTCCTTTGCTAAATATTTTGAAACTGCTGTTGTACACTCAAAACATTTCATGCTGCCTTGTTTGTATTTTACACCTTTTGCAAAAGCTGCTATTAACGAGGACTGGCCAGCTGCATTTGTGGTGCTCGACACAGTTTAGCAGCCTCAGAGGGCTGTCAAGACAAATAAATTAGTAGTCTCCATGCCTTTCCCTGCCACACGTCTTTTGCAAAACTAGCATATAGGCTGTGTCATTTCAATAGGCTCTCATTTGGCATTTGAGCAAAACCCAAAATAATCCCAAATAGGAGAATTGCCATTTTTCTTCACTACTTACTCAGTTTATCTTTAATTAATCCGCCATGCTTGCTGTCTGGCAGTGGCATAACTCCTCCCACCCCTCACATGATCACGTCGTAAACCGGCAACAGGATTGCCCAACCCAACCTGGTAGAAAACACTGGTAAATGCCAGCATTAATTCACGAATCCCTCTGTCCTGTTTTTCTGGCCCATTTCCTAGTTCACACAGTGGATTGAGGAAGGTAGTTTTGACATCTTTTCTCCCTACCCAGCTTTTCCTTTGAGATTCCAAGGTGCTTCCCAGCCATACAGGTGAGCATCAAGGAAGAATCCTTATCGGCTGCTGTAATCCTCAACTCAAACGTCAGCCACCATGTGAAGAAATAAATGTCTTGTCGTTTGACACGTTTGAGGAATAGAGACATGTCACCTGGAAGCCTTCAGGCTGAAAGTCTGCCATGTATCAAATTTAATTTAGATGTGTTCCTTGATATTAATGAATGGAATACCCTAAAAATGCCTGACTCGCATTTGTAAACATGGCAGTGAGGAGTAAATTGCTACAGACAAATGGAATATAAAACAAGGGATTTTTTATTGAGTACTGGCAACAAAGGCGCTCTTGATGTATTTCAAGGAATTGCAATGACTTGAGTGAAAAAATATGAATGTTATCAAGAAATAATAATGGTATTTCAGCCATCCAGTGAGTCCCTGGATAGCTTTGCATATAGGTTATAATATCCCTCCTGCAATGGTGGTCGTGATTATGACCCTCCTCCTCCATATGACGGAAGAACTTGATTCATTAACATTGATTTGAACAGGTAGTGCTTGTATTGACGCAAATCTCCTGGCCAAGACCACACAAGAAATCATGGTATTTCATTTAATTCATAATCTGACATGGGGACCATCATGAAAGACAAAAAAGGGTGTCCCAGCATTTTGAAGGTGTTGGGCTGAATTCCCCTTTGGTGTGTGATTTGGTTGACATCTGATGACTGCAATGCAAAACCCTAGCGTATGATTCAGAATGCTACATTCCCTGAATAAATAAAATAAGATAAGATAAACCTTTATTCGTCCCACAGTGGTGAAATTGGCACCGTTACAGCAGCAGAAACAGAAGCAGCAGCAGAAAAAGTACAGATCAATAAATAGCAGAAACTACAATAAACTACAGTAAAACGATAATACGCTATGATACACTATCATGAATTACAATCAACTACAAATGTACCTTCAGTAATTGTATTTCAGGAGTATTTAGGGTTTTTCCCTTCAATTCTCCACTTCTTTGCTCATTTTACTGGCACTACCCATTAGCTTAACAGGGTCATGCTTACAAGCATCACAGTTTCTCCCACTTTACATTAATAGGAAGTAAGGTGTTTCAAATGTAAATTAATGTAACACAGAATGCTGAGGCATGAATCACAGTAATGACATGTCAGAGTATGGCAGTTGTTGAGGGCCGACAGCTGGAGGTGTGAAGAAACAGAAGGCTGCACAGCTTCCATACCGCCACGTGGTCTACGCCTTTCAGTACTCTTCATTCCAGTTCATTATCCAGAGAAAGACGGTTGTGGCTTGATGCTCCCTTTGAACTCCCATCTTGTTTCACACTCGCGCAGAAGCACACATTTGGCTGGTGTCGGATATGTGTTTTTCTGCTTCCAGCTACTGTCAAGGTTAAGTGCAGTGGTCAGTTCCTAAAGGGCACTGATGGTGATTAAGAAAGAGGGCAAAATATAAGTTATCTCAACCCCAAATCTTCTGAATACAATAATGGAAACCGAGTCTGCATCCACGTAAGTGAGACGTTATGGATGCAGATTAATTATTATCTCACATTTTGAAATCTGATGTTCTCACATCAGGGATAATAAACAAACAACTTAAGGCTTGTAGGCAAAGCGAGAAGCAAATGCAGGCTGTTAAAATAATCACTTGTGGCGGATAGATTGTGCTATTAATGGATGCAGACAGGGGTTAATACTTTATTTTCCCTTATTATAAGGTATGTTTACCCTCGTGAGTCAATGCATTTGCATCTATTGCTGGCTCTCGGTGCTGGATGAATACCCCAAGTCACTCTACTTAAAATTCAAATGTCTGTAACAGCAAGGGTTAGTTGAGGGTTACTGGATGCTACACTTGCCTCAGCATTTCAAATGACAGCCTTTGCTCCTTTATTCTCCATTCCAGCTTCATTAGTGCAGCAGACCCTATTTATATTAAATAGTGGCAGTGGTCAAACTGGGATTGTGGAATAATGAATCATTGTTATGGCCTCAGTTGTCCAGCTCTCACTAAGACTGTCATTCAAACTGTCCTCTAGAAAACAAATCAGTTGACATGTTATTCTCAAACTTGTAAGTAAGGTAACTTTCATAATGCTGGGTTCAGTTTCTGGAACTTCTCAGGTCCTTTCTGTGTGGAGTTTGCATGTTCTCCCCATGTCAGAGTGGGTGTTAAGAGCATGTATGTCAGGCTTCCTGACCTGGAGTTGGTCCTTGAGCACTGCAATTGCACAGCTCCACAAAGGGTAGGTTCAGTGCTGAGGACAAAGCTTGTATCCATGTACAATGAGGATAAGCACTTTTTCCTCTTCTTAAATTACACTTGTGCTACACCAAGAGTTAGATAAGTGTCAGGTATTAGAGAAGGCTGTCAGAATCTTTTCAATGTTTGCCGTGTTGGTAACACACAGCTTGCTATGTGCATACAATTAATATCTCAAAGGCTGATTATGGCGGTTTTATATTTCTCTTCAATGCAGCACCATTTCACCAGTTTTACTAATGACTAGGAGTTGATCGGGTATAAGTCTTCAGTCAGAGACAGTGTTAATCCTGTTGGATGACTCTCTGTTGCTCATGATATCATCAACATATTGTGTGCAGTCACGTATAAGTGAGTACTCACATGTCATACAGGATTAGATTTGCCTAACAAAAAGACCTTCATGTCCCTCTTTGTATTGACGAGCATATTGCTGTATTTTATTGAGGATTTTAATTTTGACAGGCTAGCTTAATTATAGAGTAGACACAGGTGACAGACACTTTTTACCTTTTATCTGGATGTTTTAAATTCTATCCCCCACCCCTTCCTCCTGTCATGCACAAGACATTCTGTCAGAAAAAGACTTATGTAATAAGTCCTATCCAAACATCCAAAGAAACGCTTGCTCCAAAAGTAGGTCAGTAAAATAATTACACAGATGAATAAAAAGGAAGAGAAATAAGAGAGAACAGGGAGAGGAAGGAATAACTTCAGAGCAGGGGCTGATAGGTTTGTTTGATAAACATTCTAAATTATAAATAGATTGGAGTGTAACCCTTTCTTTGCCCTTTATCCTCTGTGGGACTGCATTAATTTGTCTGAGAACATTTCCATGCCTTTTCACATGCCTCTCCGTCCTTGTGAACTCCAGGTTTAATAGAGTAGTATGGCTGATTGTAACACAACAAAAAATGTTGCACTTTAAGATGAATACATTGTAAGTCCTTGTAAAACAAATAGCCTCATGCATCATAGGGCAGTGGATCTGACAAGTGCCTGCGCTCTGCTCAGCCCAGCAGAGAGGTGGACTGTGGAGGCTTATGCTAGAATGCTACACATAAACCAGTAACCATGGTGATATACGTTTGAGCTCTACAGTGCATTGATCATTCCCCAAGCTGTCACCATTATCATCCTAATAATCTTCCTTCCCTTAGGCTACCCTCGCTGGTGCCCCTCACACTCTCAATCTGACAGTTTTCATCAACATTCACATATATTTCTCTTTCTCGTACACCTTTCATTCCATCCTGCCACAGCGGTATTATCATCAAGAACTTGTTTTGTCCTCCAAGTCCTTGTCTTTTTGTGATTTCACAATGCCAAAAACTGATTTTCTTCCCCAGGCACCCCATTTAGAGAAGGTCAGGAGCAAGACCTAAAGGCGTCGCTGAAAGGAACAGATCCTTCGATTCCACTAGTGTTTGTCAGTGGCAACCACGATCTGGGAAACACCCCAACACCCAGAACAGTGGAGCAGTACTGCAGGGCTTGGGGTGATGACTATTTCAGCTTCTGGGTAAGCACATATTTTGTAGTAGTCATATAGCCACACACACTTTAGCACAGGACTACAAACTCCATTTGTTATAGAGCAGTCATTTTGAATAGTATGGCATGGCTTCACGCATGATTTGGCCCTGTTATACAGCATATATTATTTATCTTTACGGGTTAGAACAAAAAAAACCTTTTGTCAAAAATGCAGTCTTAATAAAACATCACCCCACTAACTGAAAGTAAAAATGAAATGGAAGTGCAGTGACAACACTGAATAACAGTGCTACTTGCGTTTGAGCTTTGACGTTTAGAAAATAGAATGTTCCATGGCAGTTGCTGGCAAATGTTACATACAACCTTAAATAAATTATCACATTAGCGATCTTAATAAGTAAGCATTGTTTTTAGTAGCTGGCTTTCACTCCATTAGAAACTGTTCAAACAAGAGCAGTATCAGTCTTCTCTCTGTCTGTTTCATTTTTTTCTTCATCCGTAGCGTAGGTTATGGTGTAATCAGTTAGCACATGACTTCAGAATTACTCTGAATGCAAATCCATGAATAAAAAGTAGCTGTCAAATTTTTACATAAAATAGCTCTTTGATTCTGTGGTAGCTAGCATTCTGCAAGAGAAAGAGTTAAAGGATGTGTATAATAAAAGAAGAAGAGTACGATAAGTTATTTGTACTGTTGTGTTACTACCATCAGCCATATCTCTCTGGTTTGTCTTCCTTCTTTATCTCAGGTGGGTGGAGTCCTCTGCCTTGTTCTGAACTCTCAGTTGTTCTATGACGGTTCTGCGTGCCCTCAGCTGAAGGAGGCCCAGGAGACATGGCTGGAGGAGCAGCTGAGCAGAGCATCATCTTCCTCTAAAATGGTAGGTTGGCATCAAAGGAATGACTCCCCTCTCCTCTGCTTAATGAAGATAGTCCCACTGGATAAATTCCCCTGTTGGTTTGTCTTGAAGTTACTGGAAAATTGTTTTTCTACAACTGCATAATGGGATTTGTCTTTTGCGACATTTCTCTCTGTTCAGGAACCCAAACACATCCTGGTTTTTCAACACATCCCTTTGTACCTAAAGAACCCAGATGAGGAAGATGACTACTTTAACCTGCAAAGGGTTGTCAGACAAAACCTGCTGGATACATTCAAGGGGGCTGGTAGGACACAAATTCTACTTCTTTCTTTTGACCACTTTATAACCATCTTATGATGACGAGGCAGGTTAGTGTCTGGTATTTTGCTTAAGGGAACATCAACATGAAATGTCTGTTGTCTCTGTATTTGCCCACAGGGTTCCAGAAAAGATAAGCAGTTATATTATTTTAAGTTAGGCAGCCGTCTCATCCAACATCCCAAAATATCAGTAATACTCTCTATGAGGAAGGATTTAGGCTGCAGTGAAGTGGTCTTAAATATCTTAATACTTCTCAGCTAATCTTCTCACCAAACCTGCTCATTTCCATCATATCTAACTGAAGCACACTTAAGATCCCTAGCCCAGAGGATTGATATGTCATTAGCCAAAACCACAGGAGGAGATCATTGCACGAACACAAGACGGACATAATTGAATTAATTCATGCATTAACTTCATATAAGCAGAATAATTCCATAATCAGAAGCCATTGTTGTAGGCTTATCGATGTCTGATATAAGGGTGAGGACACAATCACAAGGACAGTGAGTCTTTACGAAGGCTCGTTCTTCACACACTCACACACACTTCACACTATTCTGCACAAGTGAATGACTGACAAGGCCTCTCATACATACACGTGCCGTGCTTCTCAATCATTCATCAAGGTGACTGGCGGGGGATGGTATTAATTTCATTATCCAGCCGTTATGCCAGCATGTATTTAACCATGTCGGCCCGTTTTGGTCTGATGACCCCTCTCACTCATAACTGATTCCTCCTTCAAGTGAACCCTAGTTAAAGATTTAAAGGGCAATCCGTACATGCTTTTTTATGCAAGAATACAAGGTATGAGAGCATGTGCTGTGCCATTACGAACATGCTAGCTGTCAGTGTCCTTTCTCATCTATGCCTGCACATTTAAAGTTCTTCATACAAGACACGTACTGTGTGAACTACATGTAGAACATAAATACATATGCATGGTTATGAATTATTGAGGACAGAAATGCTGCTCCTGATTTTAAAGCATTGTGCACTACAACATCAGTCCATGTAAATATAGTATGCGATACTTGGGTTGAGAGCTAGAATGGGGATGTGATTGTAGGAGCTGTGTTTCTCCTTCATACATCCATATTTTACTTATCAGTCTGAGTCACAGCTGTCAAGTCTCTATCTTGTACATAACAATGAACTCAAGCTAAATAGTTTACGTTACCTTCATGAGGTCCCCTGGTTGGTGCCCTTTGTTTCCTCCTTCTTTCAGCATCCATGCAGACATAATTGTACGGCGGCCCTGAAGGTCAAGCACAGAAAACACATCTCACAAAACACAGCAATATTTCAGGAAACAGCGCAGCATTTGAGAAAACACGTCATATTTTCTGAAATGTTATCACAAAACAAGACGACGCTTCACAAAACGAACACATTTCAGTAAACACGACATTTCAGAAAACACACTTAAGGTCACAGAAAGGGCAGGACAATAACTTGTTTGTGATTGGACAGAGACCCTGGCAATAATTTTACATCATTTCCTGTTTTGTTACTCACTAATGAAAAGTTACTGTCGACCATGATTTTGTATGAATTTCAAACTTTTTTTAAGGATGGAAGCGGCGAGTAAAATTATTAGGGATGTTATTCTTGATATGCTGTCAACATATCATGCAATTAGAGTGTCTCTTGGAACCAAGAAATCCCTCCTGAAGGAATTAAGACTGAACTAAACTGATCTTCTACAAATTTACCCACAGACAATTCTTACCGAAGATGATTCGACTGACGTTTGAAACCTTCACCGACAATCGTATGCATGAGGTCATTTTCAAACTCAAATGTCTCACTTTTATCACGATAATGACTGTACTGTTGTGTTCCCTTCTTTTACCTGAGGAAGATGATCAGTGGCGCAGATGATATATTATTCATGTTAACATAAAACCAATAACTGCTTTTCATGAGCACAATTTCATGACTGCTTTTGGGTCCTCTACAGGTATTTAATGACCATGACAAATTTAGATTACGTGACAACAGACTGCGTGAGTGGTAATTTTGAAGTATAATGTGTTTGTATTTGTAGTATTTACACATGCTTGTATTGCTGCGTTTTTTTTTCCTGTTGCTCCTTCCTCACATTTTTCTTCTGACAAGAGAAATTTAGCCTCTCCTTTGACTTCTTCCTGCTGTACTGAAGGAAGGTACTGAGGGATGGTGTTTCAGGGATGCTACTGCAGCATCATAAACAGAGATAAGTAATGATATGAGTAGCTGTAAGTAGGCCTGGAGTGGTGCTTTTGTGATTTATAGAAAAACTCTAGTTTTTGAACCTGAGCTTTGTTTTCCATGCTTTTGGGTGTAAATGATTCCTAGAGACAACATAAAAATATGTGGAGTAAGCACTATCTAACAGATTTAGACAGCACTATAGTTGAAGCCATTGTGTTTGGCTTGATAAAATGATGGTTTTGGTCAGTGGATTCTGGTAGTGATCCTTTTTGCTTAACCAGAAACATTACTAGATAAAGAGATGTTTATGTTGAAGCAAAAAGGATCTTACTCTTACTGAAAAGGTCTATCTCTGTAGGAATCCTATCCATAATTTTGTCAGACAGGTGTAATAACAATCAGCCTATACAGAGCAATGTAAGATGTGATCGTTTAGCTGACACTGGGTCATTGGTGTCCTCCTCATGCCCTTTTTCTTTTAATAAGTTCAGTATCTTACCACAAGAATTGGAGAAAATGAAAGAGACTGAAATTTCTACAATAATGACAAAACATCAATACACGAGGGGAGATGGGCCTACAAGATACAAGAGGAATGACACCCATTGACCTAATGCCCATCGAGTCATCATTCTCCCGACAGCAAAATAACCAATTACAGTAGTGCCTTGCAGATCAAATCTCGTACCAACCCACCATGAACATATCTGTGTAATTTCCCTGAATTTACTGGGGTTCAGTCCAATCACGAACAGTTGGAAATTCAAGTACAAACACTGTTGAGAGCAAAGATTGTATATAAAAAAGGTTGAGCGTAACTAGCGGAACAAACAGGAAATTATTTTAAATTGTCGTCAGGGTCTCCGTCCACCCTGTCTTTCATATGAAATATGCTTTGAACTTCAGGGCCACTATACAATTGGCTGTGTCTGCAGGAAGGAAGCATGTGTACTGGTTGGTGGCACGGTGGTGCAGTGGTACACTGTCGCCTCACAGCAAGAAGATTCTGGGTTCGAGCCCCGGCTCATGCATGGGTTTTTCTGTGTGGAGTCTCCATGTTCTCCCTGTGCCTGTGTGGGTTCTCTCCAGGTAGTCGGGGTTCCTCCCACAGTCCAAAGACCTGCAAGAGGGGACTAGTCTAACTGGATACTCTTAAATTGACAGTAGGTGTGGCTGTGAGAGCAAATGGTCTATCTGTATGTATTTGCCCTGCAATTGACCTGCACAAGGTGACCAGGTGACCTGCACAAGGTGACCAGGTGACCTGTCCATGGTGAACCGCGCCTCTCACCCAAAAGCAGCTGGGATAGGCTCCAGCCCCCCAGCAACCCTTAACAGGATAAGCGGTAGAAAATGGATGGATGGATGAATGGTGTACTGGTTGCTGAGCCTCCTCTGGTCAATGGGTGGGAGTGGAACTTGATGTAATAGCGTGATCTTCACACACTCGATGTCCCCGTGGTGAAATTATCACCATCATGTTATAAGATGTGACTGACAACTCCACATGTGATGGCGAAGTGTGTGGTAGTCCACGGTGCTCCCAGACTGGCAGTGGGGATATAGCAATGTAGCAATATAGCAGAACAACTAGGATGAAATTTGCAATGTACAATTCGGGGAGAAAGATAAGAGGAAATGGTGAAAAACGGGGGGGGGGGGGGGGCTTTTCAGCTTCTCTGTACGGTCACATGCCCTCTCCTTCCCTTTTTATGGTCCCTCTGCTTTGCCCTTCATCTACCATTGAGAGCATTTTGGTGACTGATGCTGTTGCATTTATACTCTTAAGTCAGTCCTGGAGGCATACTTGTTAAAAAGACTGTGATCATCACCAGCCTGTGTCAGTTAAGAGTCAAGGAACAACTTTCTGCCACTAGTAAGGTCAAAGAAAGAGCAGGACATCTGTACAAGTGACATGAAACACTAAAACACACGTCCACACTTACCTTTAATAGCTTATTTTCATTAAAAATTCTTGATCAGCAGATCCGCTGTAGGACTTCCAGTCAACTGATCACCTGTGATTAATTCTATCTATGTACTGTATCTATGGCTGTTTAGTGTCCTGCATCTCACTTTGTTCAATGGGCCAGTGAGCTAGGCAGGCAACGGGCAACCAAATGTAAACAGTATTTTACATACATTGGTACGTTACCTGATGAAGAAAGAGAGTTGAGCATGGTGAGCATTTTTAAGTTTGCAGCAGGAAAAGGCAAAAAGGTAGATGGAGCAGCATCACAATGCATGAGGGAACACCCTCCACTGCCACCTTCTCTGATTTTTTTTTTTTTTTTTTTTTGTGTGTCAGCCACAAATTGAAAAACAGACGAGAGCTGAAAATACAACAGAAACACTGCCACTGTAGCTACCAGTGATGGTATACAAGTCCAAGATGCTACAATCTGCTGCTGTTTTGTAGACTCCAAAAAGAAAGACACTCCCTTCTGATGCAGTGATGGAAATGGGGGGAAAAAAGTCCTCGTCTGCTCTCACATTTTCATTGAAGCACTTGAGTAACTGTTCTGAAACAGTGCTTTTTATATATTATGGGCCTCCAAGGTGAAGTTCTCCATGCATACATCAAATTATCCACCTCTATTGAGACAAGAGTGCTTTTACTTTTGGTGGAGATTCATGAAACAAGGGCAACAAAAATCTTCCAAAATTGCCAAAATGTCTAAAAGTCTCCCATCGTTCAGCTAGGACCCTTCCTAAACAAAATTGTATATTTGGATGCACCTTGTGTTTGGACTCCAGACGAATTACCTCACACCCTGAGCCATAGTATAAGCATGATCAGGCTTAATTTTTTGTGTTTCTGTGTGTATTAGACGGTTGAACCAGGACCTAACACCTGTACGGTTTGCAGTAGAATGTGTAAGCATTGGCTTGCTGATGCTAATTTTTCACCCAGATGCAGGTTCATTCTGTCAATAACTGCATCGTTTACTTCTCATTAATCAAAAAAATGTAATTAATTATTACACTGTGCAATGATACTTGTTGCATTTTTCCTTTGGAGTTTTTTTGTCCTGTTCTGTTGATCTGAATGACTGACCAATTGTTATACCAGCTGCTATGACAGAGCACTAATCAAACAAAAGATCAGTAACGGACTTAACACAAAAGACCTTAAAACACAGATCTACATTTTTTTTCTTATTCTTGATTTTTTTTGTGTTTGGGGAACTTGTGTGAGGTAGCATTTCCATGCAGGGAAAGGAAGCTCCTTAGAAATATTCAGCAATCGAGGTGATAGAAGAAATGCAAAACAAATGTACAGATGAAACTCGGGAAAAATTAGAATATCATGCAAAAGTTAATTTATTTCAGTAATTCAACTGAAAAGGTGAAACTAATATATAGACTCATAACGTGCAAAGTGAGATATGTCAAGCCTTTATTTGTTAGAATTTTGATGATTATGGCTGAAAGTTTATGAAAACCCCAAATTCAAGATCTCTTAGAATTAGAATATAGTGAAAAGGTTCAATATTGTAGGCCCAAAGTGTCACACTCCATTCAGCTAATTAATCCAAAACACCTGCAAAGGGTTCCTGAGCCTTTAAAAGGTCTCTCAGTCTGGTTCAGTAGCATTCGCAATCATTGGGAAGACTGCTGACCTGACAGTTGTGCAGAAAACCATCATTGACACCCTCCATAAGGAGGTAAAGTCTCAAAAGGTAATAGCGGAACAAATTGCATGTTCCCAAAGCGCTGTATCAAACCATATTAATAGAAAGTTAAGTGGAAGGGAAAAATATGGAAGATGTTCACAAGCAGCAGGGATAACCACAACCTGGAGAGGCTTGTCAGGATAAGGCAATTCAAAAATGTGGGGGAGCTTCACAAGGAGTGGACTGAGGTTGGTGTTACTGCATCAAGAGCAACCACACACAGATAGATCCTGGACATTGGCTTCATATGTCGTTTTCCTCTTGTCAAGCCACTCCTGAACAACAAACAACGTCAGAAGCGTCTTACCTGGTCTAAAGAAAAAAAGAACTGGTCTGTTGCTCAGTGGTCCAAAGTCCTCTTTTTAGATGAGAGCAAATTCTGCATCTCATTTAGAAACCAAGGTCCCAGAGTCTGGAGGAAGAAAAGAGAGGCACACAGTCCAAGATGCTTGAAGTCCAGTGTGAAGTTTCCACAGTCTGTGTTGATTTGGGGAGCCGTGTTGGTCCACTGTGTTTTCTGAAGTCCAAAGTCAACGTAGCCAGGCTACCAGGACATTTTAGAGCTCTTCATGCTCCCTTCAGCAGGAAAGCTTTATGGAGATGCTGACTTCATTTTCCAGCAGGACTTGGGACCTGCCCACACTGCCAAAAGTACCAAAACCTGGTTCAATGACCATGGGATTACTGTTCTTGATTGGCCAGCAAACTCGCCTGACCTTAACTCTTCAGAGTATATATGGGGCATTGCCAAGAGGAAGGTGAGAGACATGACACTGAGCAATGAAGAAGAGCTGTAGGCCACTATTGAAACATCCTGGTCTTCCATCACACCTCAATCCTGCCACAGGCTGATAGCATCCACGCCATGTGGCACTGATTCAATAATTCATGCAAAAGTGGCCCAAACAAGGACTGAGTACATATGCATGATTATACTTTTCAGAGGGACGACATTTCTGTATTTAAAATCCTGTTTTATTGATTTCATATAATATTATAATTTGATGACAATTTGCTTTTGGGGTTTTCATACCCTGTAAGCGGTGTCACAGTGGTGCAGTGGTCAGCACTGTCACCTCAAAGCAAGAAGGTTCCAGGTTCAAGCCCTGGCTTGAGTAGGGGGTCTGTTTGTGGAGTTTGCATGTTCTCCCTGTGCCTGCATGGGTTCTCTCTGGTACTCCGACTTCCTCCCACAGTCTAAAGACATGCAAGGGGAGACGAGGCTGATAGGATACTCTAAATTGAGCGGAGGTTTGTCTGTTAGAGCAAATCATTGTCTGTCTGTATGTGTACGCTGTAAGCCATAATCATCAAAATCATAACAAATAAATGCTTGAAATATCTTGCCTTGCTTGTAATTAATCTATATAATATAGTAGTTTCACCTTTTAAGTTGAGTTACTGAAAAAGATGAACTTTTGCACGATATTCTAATTTCACGACTTTCACCTGTTTGTTGTTCACCATATTGAAGGAAAGAGTGTTGTTTATCTTTGTGTTGAGAGGCTGTTTCCTCTCATCCATGGTAAACATGTCTTTTCCAGACATATAGCAGCTATGGTAATATTTTTTCACTCTCTCTGGGCTGTGTTATTCATGCATCATCTCCCTCCCCTGTTAGTCTTGTCCTCCCCACTACACCCTGTGATCCGAAACCTCCAGATGTGCTCTCATACTCCAGTGATCATTACTGTCATTACAGTGAAGGGCAGCATCATTAACCTCTTACACACATACACACATCTCAGGAAGGTTTACATATCCTGAGGAACAGTCAGGATGAAGCTTGATTTTTTTTTTTTTTTTGCTGAGGTAAGTAAGTAAGTCAGTAATAAGTAAGCTGGCGGGGATTTATCTCTATGTTTGTGTTGCCAGCTCTTATATTTTTTTGCCTGGAAGACAAATGTAGTTAGGCCAAGTGCATGAAAGCTCATGTGTTCTACAGGGTAGAAATTATTGAGTTTTGCAATCCTTGAATGGCATACTGGAAAGCTCCCTATGATGCATTGAAACTTTGGACCAATAACAAATGAAAACAGTCCAAAAAAAACTCAAGAATATTTGTTTTTTCCTTTTTGACTGCTTTAATGTTCGTATTGGTTCTTACTTGAACAAAGCAAAACAGCAGTCTGGCAAGAGCAAAACAGTAACTGCTTTCCTTGTTCTTTCTCTGGTAATTCTACATGAGGAAGCTTTGAAATGAGAGAGCTGCATTGACATTTCCAGCCACTCCAGGGGCCATCTGTACAAACAATACACACAAAACCACACATCCACCTTTTCCACTTATAAACTGGAAAGTACAATGGAGGAATGTGTGTCTCAGCATACACACAGTATTTAGACCCTGATATGGTGAAGTGGATTTTTAAAATAAGGCAAGACAGAATTCATCATAAAAGAAAACAGACAAAATCACTGATAATGCATTTTTTACAATCATTATATTTATCTTGCTTACACATGTATGCATGTGCACATACACATGGGCAAACACACACACATGCACACGTGCACTGCTGCTGTCACAGTGCCAATTTCCCCACTAAGGGACGAATAAAGGTTTATCTTACCTTATCTTGTCCAGCTATCCTAAATAGGATAATTCCATTGACTTCCATTCATATGGACAGCCCAACTCAGGCCCTAATCCTAAACCTAACCAATTGATGCCTAACGCTAATCTTGACCTAACCTCAATTCACACCGTGAACTCATGAATTGCGTGTGCTATTTTGTCCCTACGAGGACTAGAGGTCCTGATAAGGTTTGTGTTTATACCAGTAAAGGTCACCAATTGGTAACAAAAACCAAGTACACACACACACAGTAATATTTACAATTTACTTAACATTTCCTTGTTATTTTTGTTAATTATGAATGATCTAAATTGCATTTTGTTCTTTGAGAAATGTCAGGTTTCGCATCTCGTTTGCTGTCCAAATATTTCTTTTTTGCCTCTGTCCAGGGTAGTTTGCACTAAAATTACAGACTTGATAACTTAATTACCATTTTCATTCTTTTCTTTTCATGAATCCAGACCCAAATAATTTCCCTCTCTGCACTTTTCACTTCTATCTCAATTCCTGCTTTAGTGAAACTGCACTTATTTGCTGATGTTTCTACTGCCATGTGTAAGAAATTGTGACACAAACAGCATTTCTTAAATGCAAATGATTAATGAAGTATTGGAAGGTGGGAATGACAATCACCCTTGTGCAATACATTTTCACAAATATACAGACTTTGAACAGAGGAGCCTGCACACACAAAGCTGTATAAATCTTACAGAAAAAGAGTTTTATGTATGTGACCACAGACACATATTTTTATGGAATTAGTTGACTAACAGAACCTTTGGACCTTTGTCTCAGCGTTTGGTTGCTGCAGCCCCCTGCCACTTCAGTGACACATGGAGACGTGTGATGGAAAGGGAGAATATAGTCCCGAGCAGACAAATAAATGCATCAATTTGATTTATCCTCTACTTATCCAAATAGGACTTGTTTGTTGGTCAGTGATGCAGATGAGAAATTGTTTGTGTTTCTTCTTTATCGCGCATATTTATGAGTTTGTGTACAGAAGTTTGAATTTGTCAATCCATTTTGCATATAAATCTGTATGAGGTGGTGCATTTTTCTATGCGTGATGTACTTTACTACACGTATCTATATTTTATCTCAGCAGCACAGCTGCACATGGCAAAGGTGCAACACCAATTAATCTTCCTTCTGCTCATCAGAGCGAGCAGTCCCACCCTGGGAACTGTTGACTTCTTTCCAGCTCATATTAATGATACACAGTGTCTGTGTGATGACCCCCCTCTCGAGCAAGTATCGTATCATGCTGTCCCTTCTTTAATTGCATAAGCAATTACTGTTGTTTCTGATAAGGCAGGGATGTGTTTGAGATTAGATTTGTGTCTTTAATTGTGTGCAAGTTCTCTTGTGTTAGTATCATTTGAGTTTGAACCAGTCTTGCATATTATTTAAATTATATGCATACTTTTTCATGTCAATTTTATACAACCGGGTCGCAACAGTCCATCCACTGTCTTCAAAAAAAAGTAGTAGTAGGAGTAGAAATTACACACATACACATATAAGTGTGTGTGTAGATGTGTGTATATATATATATATATATATATATATATATACATATATATACATATATATATATATATACACACACACACACACACACAACAAGCCACCCCATCCACTCATCCAATTATCTTCAATTTTCAAATTAATGAAAGACAGATACAATACTGTTTTGTTTGTTAATGCAGTGCTGTGTTAATATTGACATGAGATGCCAAAAGCCATACAGCCCAGCCCTTGGTCAAGTGATAAATATTTTTGAGTTTTAAATATTTACTGTATGTGATTTATCCTTTACTTTGCTAACAATCACACGAACACCCTGGAGGGGGAGGTCTATGTTTTTACTGTGGGTACCTCTCTGCTGATTAATCACTGTCAAACCTATAATCATTGTAAATAATGCGCTGTTTAGTTTTTGCCACTACTTATGCCAGCTATTCACTGCAATGAGTGCTACTGAGCCAGCACTCACGTACTGAAGACACAAATTGCACTGTGGATAACAACAAAATTAAAAACATAAAAAAATATAGGAAAAAAAATGAAACGCTAAAAAAAAAAATGTACTCGATCAACTGAAGCCGACCAAAGTCTAACTAAAAGCTTTTCTAAATAGAAATTTCATCTTAAAAGAGTCACTTTTTTTGTGCCCTATAAAGACAGGGGAGGGGCATTACATAGTCTTGGTGCTTGTCCACGACAGGATCAATCTCCTCAAGTCTCACATGAGTACGAGGAACCACAAGCAAGCTCTAACCTGATGACTTAAGAGTCTGGGACAAAGATTAAGACTCTAACAAGTCAGAGATACCATGAGGTGCTTGTCCATGTAAATAACTAAATGTTAACACTAATATTTAAAAATTAACTCTAAAATTTACTGGCAACTAATGAAGAGACATTACAACAGGAATAATCACAATAATCCAATGGTGAAGAAATGAAAACATGAATAATCACCTCTAATTCAGCTTTTGACAAAGGTATTCTGAGTTTGGAAATACTCCTTAGATATCTAAGTTACATTCTCATTGACTGTTGAATTTTTAGTGAACAGCTTTTTACACACATCCAGAATCTCTTCTGAGAAAATTTAATCCTGTGGCTGGGGAGCAGTGTCTCATATTCGAAAGGCAAGTGGAGTAGCAGAAATCCCAGCAGGGCCCTCAACTGCTCCTCTCCTCATACAGTAGATGGAGTACTGTAATTAGATTCCTTTGCCCCTCTCCTACTCCTCCCACTCCTCTGAGGTTTATATCCTTCATTCAGGATACTTTTGGCATATATGCAAGGATGATAAATACAGGCACAGACAGACAGATTCTCACTACTACCCTATTTCCGTATACATACACAACAAAAACAAGAGTGCAGCTGAGATATTCATTGGAATTCCCAACACTGCCAGCGGCTGTAGAATTTTACATACAGTAACTAATTAGAGGTGCTGATAAGCCTGAGCTGTGCTCTGCATAGTCTGTCCGCTTTTCCTTTTCATTCTGTCTCTTGCCGCTGGTTGTCTTTATCAGCAAGGGTCTTCTCTGTTCAAAAGCGAAGACATATTTATCACCCACTGGGAATTTGATAAGAAGCCATGGATAAGCTTTTAAATTCATGGTTTTAGTGTTTTTGCTTCTTTTCTTTTTTTTTCAGTATTCCACTACTTCCTTTCTGTGTGTGCTGTAATCAAAAGTCTGGTTGGTGACTTACTGATCATTCAGACCAAGAACATCAATTGAGGAGTGATGTTTCAATAACCACAAAGATGACATAATACAATTTACGTGATTCAAGTCATTGATCCGTGACGCTGAAATGCTCACATGCTTGTGTTTGACTGACAAATGCAGGTGACGATGTACTACATTTCTTTAGTGTCGCTTTCCTTGTTCCTGTTTGGTTCCAAAGCGCTTCTAGGCCACAAAATGTGAAAGTCATAAGAGTTTGAAGAGATGTCACAGTCACAATTAGGATATTTTCCATTTTTACATCATCGTAGCATGCAGTATATTGTTGCAGCATTGTTGTTTTGTCAGGTGTGTCCAACAATAATGAACCAATAAGCCGCGATAAGTTTTAGCCTTTCCATCCAACAACAACAAAAGGAACAATGCGTTTTTAGAGCTGTTCACTCAGTTATCTTATTCTTTCTGGTCAGCCTTAAGGAAGAGCAATTAAACTGTGATTTCATGACAGGCAAGTAAGTAACACTGCATTTTGTCCTCAGGCACACTGATAAACTGCAAGAGCATAGTGAAAAAAAAATGTGGATGTAACCCTAGAATACTAACATTTAAAATAGTAACGCCGTCATTAATGTTGGGTATATTTTACTTGATAATACTCCTGATAAAATACAGTTTTCATCAAAATATATTAAAGTACAACTCTGTATGCCAAATGGAAGTACTCATCTTAATTTCCCAATATACAATGTCTCATAAATTGAAAAAAAGGTATCATGGGAATCCTATAAAAGGCTCCCAAATTGTAGAAAAATCAGGTAATCATTCACGAGAAATTTCCAAACAAAATCCAAATTAATAGAGCTGGGAACACGTTCATGAAAATTACATTTCAAGAATCATATTGGTCGAAATCACCTGACATTAGCGACGCGATGTTAAGACTATAAGACTGTATATATATTATAAGACTGTAATGCAGATCAAATTTTACTCAAAATGGAAACAGTGTGTGATATCATGATAAACTCCTGCCAAGGCATAGATGGAGCCCCCCCAGTTCTTTGAAATGCTGTACATTTCTGAAACGTTTGCGCGGGGCAGCATGGCTCAGTGGTAGAGTGGCCGTCTAGCAACCAAAGGGTCACTGGTTCGATCCTCGACCCCGGTGACCATGTTGAAGTGTCCTTGAGCAAGATACTGAACCCATAATTGCTCCTGATGAGTAGGTTGGCGCCTTGCAATGGCAGCCTCCACCACTCCAGTGTGTGAGTGTGTGTGTGTGAATGGGTGAATGAGATGACACTGTAAAGCACTTTGAGTGCCGCTAAGGTAGAAAAGCGCTATATGAAACTGAGTCCATTTACCATTTGCGCGTGCGATATCGTAAACGGATATTTTTTTAGGTTTCAGATGTCTTCCTCACAAGATAAATTACAAGATGTTATTTGATATATTAATATTTTATATTATATTTTATAGATTTATATAAAATTGAGTCCATTTACCATTTACCATTTATTTTCGTCTCTAGCTACTTTTCAGAGTAACAGTGATTTGACACAGCTCTCTAAAAGCCCCATTGTAACTTCTTCCAGCGAAACATTTGTTGACGGATGGAAGAGCAACTGCTGCTGTTAATCATAACTGACTTTGTCTAAGACGAAGAGGAGGATTAAGGGAAAAAAACGAGACTCTGATTCTGATCATTCTGAAATGAAATGAAATTAGGAGGAACTGGAGGCTGTTGAAGCTGAGAGAGCAAGACGGGATGGGTGGCTGAGACAGTCTAAGTTGTTCTGGACATATCTGATAAGAGTTGGACGATAGATCTAACCCTATTGATGCATCCGTTTAATCATCAACAACCTAATTGCACCAGTGCAAGATGGCAAAATTGATTGCCATCCTTAATATATGCATTTACTTTGATATTCCCATGGCCTAGCTCTCTTTCACCATTTCTATCAAAGCACACCTGCAATGGAAATAAAATTGTCAAATGCCTGTTTTGTGAGTTGACATAAATGCAAGAGATTGTGTAAAATTGGCATATGATATTGAGTTATGTTGATCGAAGGCACCTGGCTCATATCAAATGGAAATTTTATCATGACAAACTTTGTGATATTGACAAGTATTGTGTTGTTGACCAAAGAATTGATATAAATACTGTATCTTAGTGAAACAAATGATTCCCACTCCCAAGTATCTGATAAAATACATGTTGTTATTTAAAGACAAATTCAAAGCAAATATTAAGAAAACCCCAGGCCCCTGTTTTGGAGAATTTTTTTTTTTTTTTTACCTCTGAGGGTACGCTCCAGTGCCCCACTGCTTGTGATCATTCCAGCTATGCTAACTAGCAGTCAACCTTGTGATGGGGTTCTGGAGCTCTACTATACATGCAGAGAAGGTTACCTATCTGTTCGTCAGGCGCTAAAAATGATGGACGATATGAGTAAAGCATGTCCCTTGAACTGTTCAAAGTCTCTTGTTTTCAAAGATCAAAGCTTGGTTAATTCAGAATGATTAGGTACAACATGAAGAACCAAAATGGCCAAAAAGCATGACGGCTATGAGAGGAATGGATGAGATGCTAATTACTTTCATCCCAACCCCCCGTGTATGTATGTGTGTGTGTGTGTGTGTGTGTGTGCGCGCGTGCGTGCGTGCACGTGTGTGAGGGAAGCGATGTTAGAGATAGAAGAGTGAATGACTTATGGGAAGCCTGGGCTCTGAGATGCCTCACCACACTACATCATTATGTATTGCTCTATCTTGCAAATTACCAAGTCACCATTTCATATGCATCATTATTTCCCAGACCTGCACTTAAATGACAACCAGTTTTCAGTGTAAGCGTACGTATTGCAGGGGAGAAGGTGGAAAGCTCTGAAGGAAATTGTCTGTTCCTCAAGGTACTAACTTATAAGGGGTGGTTTAGCGGCAAGATAGAAACTTAACTCGCAATTAGCAAATCCAATCTTGTGACCAACAAATCAATGGCCAAGAGATGAAAAGGAGATGATAGAGAGCAGGAAGGGAAAAGGGAGAGGGCAGAATGAAAGCGGCACAGACATCAAACATGATTAATATGGACATTTTTACTTTATCCTTTTGTTTGGTCGTCTATGTCTGCAGCCAGCTATTACCATACATACAGTGAAAGGCTTTCCAAAATATTCAAGCAGATCTTGAACATGAATATTACATGGGTTTTATGTCTGTAGCATATAGCAATCATAATAAATTAAATACATGTGTATATAGGAAGGGAGGCTGATCTCTGCGTTTCCTGCCATTCCAACTAGAATTCAATTTGCCTGTGACTAATTCCCCTCCACTTGTATTTTATGTTTTCATTTCTCTTACTGCTCTAGCACCTCTCTCTACCCCCCCCCCCCCCACTGCCTGTCAAAGCAAAGGCCAGTCCCCAGATGTGAGTCTGTATCAAAAAGAAAAGTGACTGTTTTAAGGGCTGTCAGGTAAATGGGATTTCCACAGAGACTGAAACAAGACGTGGAATTAGCGCATGTTTTCACGAGGGCTATCACTCTGCAAGAAAAGAAAAATGCAGTTAATCATGGTGAACAGACAAAAATGGTGGGTAAAGTGGACTTAATAATACTGTACTGAATGTGATATGTGGTGTAAAACATCTGGACACAGAGGTTCTCCCTTACAGTGGAGGAAATAATTATTTGATCCCTCGCTGATTTTGTAAGTTTGCCCGCTGACAAATAAATTAACATTCTATACTATTAATGGTAGGTTTATTTTAACAGTGAGAGACAGAATATCTAAAAAAAATCCAGAAAAATAGATGAAAATTTATTTGCATTTCACTGAGTGAAATAAGTATTTGATCCCCTACCAGCTATAAAGAATTCTGGCACCCATAGACTAGTCCTCTCACTTGAAGAAAGTACTCCTAATCTCAACTCCTTACCTGTATGAAAGACACCTGTCTCAACTTTTTACCTGTATGAAAGACTACTGTCCATCGACTCAATCAATCACACACCAATCTCTCCATCATGGGCAAGACCGACGAACTGTCTAAGGACATCAGGGACAAGATTGTAGACCTGCATAAGGCCAGAAAGGACTACAAGACCATTGGCAAGAAGCTGGGTGTGAAGGAGACAACTGTTGGTGATTGGGAGGTGATGTGGTCAGATGAGACCAAAATCAAGCTTTTTGGAATCAAATCTATGCGCTGTGTTTGGAGGAAGAGGAATTCAGACTATGACCCCAAGAACACCATCTCTTCCATCAAGCATGGAGGTGGAAGCATTGTGCCTTGGGTGTGTTTCTCCGCTAAGGGGACAGGTCAACTTCACCACATCGAGGGAAAGATTGATGGGGCCTTGTACTGTGAAAGCCTGGGTGACAACCTCTCTCTCTCAGCCAGGAAACTTTAAATGGGTTGTGGATGGGTCTTCCAGCACAACAGTGACCCAAAACGTGCTGTACAGCCAAGGCGTCAAAGGAGTGGCTCAAGAAGAAGCACTTTAAGCTCATGGAGTAGCCTAATCAGTCTCTGGCCCTAAATCCTGTAGAAAATATGTGGAGGGAGCGGAAGCTTCGAGGTGCCAAGAAAACAGCCTCAAAACCATAAGGATTTGGAGAGGACCTGCAAAGAGGAGTGGTCCAAAATTTCACCTGAGATGTGTGCAAACCTTGTAATCAACTACAAGAAACATTTGACCTCTACACTTGCCAACAAGTATTAAGTAATATTTTGATACGGGATCAAGTACTTATTTCACTCAATATTTAGAAAATAATTTAAATATTTTGTTTAATGTGATTTTCTGGATTTTCTTTTTGATTTTCTGTCTCTCACTGTTAAAATAAACCTACCGTTAAAATTACAGATCGTTCATTTCTTGGTCAGAGGGTGAACTTTTAAAATCAGTGAGGGATCAAATAATTATTTTCTCCACTGTATCCCTCTATTGCTCCATGGGTAAAACAAGAAAATTAGAGTTGTAACTCTAAATGGAACAAATACTGTAGTATTTGTTCCATTATTTGCATGACTGAAAGGCTTTAGTATGATAGTGTCAGTGAAAGGACAGATTTTGTTCTTGATATAACTCAGTGACTGGAGCAACAGCCCTTATATTTAAGGCTTAAAGTCCCGTGTCCACTTTCCACCTACGCTAATTGTGCTTCAAGGCACTTTGGATAATATTGTACAGAAAGTGATCTGTGCTACTTTTATTGGAGAGGGGAAATAAAATCAGCTTCTTTTTCATATTCCGTCATTGTTAAATCAAGGCCTTATTCCCAGAGGGGTGCCAGCTATCATTATCCAGAAAGCAGTGGTTCCCTTTAGCACTGCATGTAAGCTCTCTTACTGCATGAGAGTTTTGAATTTTTTAGAAAAGTACAGCAGCTGTTCACCTCTCTGACAAGACATTTCTGGTTGAAGGCAGTACACCATGAAATATGCTTCTTTTGCTAGTGTCTGATGTGAAAGTGTACCTACAGATTCCTGGTCCTTCATCTGCATCCAGTCTTTTATCGAACTGAAGCTGAAGTGAAAACTTTTTAGGTCTTCAAAAACAGCCTGGATAAGACTAAAGGTACAATGCACTTAAAACCCTTTTAATGGACCTACTTACTCTCTGGTCAGCCAAGTCAAGTTCAACGTTTGCAAGCTTTGCCATGAAGATAGCTTATTGAGTTTGCAACCGCAAACCAACATTTTTCACTGTTCTATGCCACCAGGAATTTGCCGGTCTCGATTCAAGCTGCTGTTCCAGCTCTATAAAACACAACATACTATTCATTCACATTTGTATCCTTCAAATATATCTTTTTGTAACATATTTTTGAAAAACAAAAGTGAATCACACGTCTTTACATTTATACTTGCTTCATTGCGTGGCTTTAACCCAATAACAGAAACACATCTCCAATACCTTCTAGGGCTTTTTTTTTTTTTTTTTTTTTTTACATTAACTTTGATAAACCTCAGTTCATATTAGAATTCTTGCATTGAAAAGACCTTTTCAACTTTTTTAAGCTATCAGTCTTTCTCCCCCAGTGGAGTTTTTTATGATTGTTGCTGGGGAAAACCCTTGATTATGTGGCACGTTGTCTTATAAAAATGTGATGGACTATGAGGGATATTTATGTAATTTTATGCGATGAAATTGTGGAAATTTGCAAAAATTGCTTTAACTTACATGAATAAGAAAAAAAAGTGATTCCCCCAAAATTCCGTTCTTACCAGGCTACTACCCTAATGTAAAGAGTCATTTCTAATGACTTCCCATGATGAGCAAGCGTACTACGTCACAGAAAGTTCTGACAAGAATCAAGTTCTCATCTTGTTTTATTTCAGGCTCAAACTTACAAAACCTTGATGAGTCATACAAGTTCCAAGCTTATGGAAGGACCGACCTATCAGCGAGCCATGAACAGGGGCGGGAGAGTTTTAGGACCACCTTCCTTTCTCTATTGCATCAGGCCCAAAGTTGAGGACTGACTTCTATAGAAACATTTTTGTGTAAAATTACAAAATATTTATGATTTCTTGTACCATATACTTGTGTAATATTTTGCCAAAAAAGTTGATTGAAGCTTTTTTTCCATTTCTTACATTTCATATGTTATCTTTATTTTATATAAACCTTAACATAACTTTTTTTTCAAAGAGAGCTTAGTAAACCGGAGTCAAATTCCTTGTTTGTGTTACAAACTGATTCTGATTAATGTCTTCTTTTTCCCAGGATTGTGTGCCTAATCGTTTTTTTGTCAATTGTTAGAAATATTAAAATATGAAGTATATTATATTTTAATATTTAATTTAATATAATTTACTAAATAGAAATGTTTAACAAAAACGAACTGAATTGAAACCCTGACAGTAAAACTGTGATACTGTATGAGCCAAGGATTTAGTGAACCTCTTGCTTTTTGTAGAAAAATGTCATATTCACCTGGCTTAGGGATCCATCCATCCATCGTCTTCCGCTTATTCCTATTAAGGGTCGCGGGGGGGGGGGGGGCTAGAGCCTATCCCAGCAGCCTTCAGGTGAGAGGCGGGGTTCACCCTGGACAGGTCACCAGTCCATCACAGGACCAACACATATAGACAGACAACCATTCACACTCACAGTCACACCTACGGTCAATTTAGAGTATCAATCAGCCTCGTCCCCTCTTGATGTCTTTGGACTGTGGAGGAAGCTGGAGTACCAGAGAGAACCCACACAGGAGCAGGGAGAACATGCAGCCTCCACGCAGAAAGATCCCGGCCCGAGCCAGGACTCGAACCCGGAACCTTCTTGCTGTGAGGCGACAGTGCTGACCACTGCACCACCGTGCAGCCCTGCCTTAGGGATATTGTTGTCAAACTATACAGAGTAGATCAAGCAAGCCAAGAAGTACTATGAAATAGGGTTTGCAGCACTGTCAACAAAGCAAAGGGTGGCTACTTTGAGGAAACTAAAATATAAAACACATTTACTGTTATTTTATCATTTTTTTCTTTGTTACATAATTCCATATATCTTGCTTCATATATTTGATGTCTTCAGTATGTATCTGCAATGTAGAAAGTAGTAAAAATACAGGCAAAAACATTGAATGATAAGGTGTGTCCCAGCTTTTGGCTGGTAGTTTATATTTTGCATAGCTCATATTTCTGTATTATTCAGTTTGAAACCTATGCTCCCAGGATCCCGGGTTACTGTGCTTCCTAGAGTCTACAAACGTAGAATGAGAGCCAGAACTTTCAGTTAACAGGCTCCTCTCCTGTGGAACTGTCTCTCAGTTTTGGTCAGACACCCTATCTACACTAAAGAGTAGACTTAAGACCTTCCTTTTTGATAAAGCTTATAGTTATGACTGGCTTAGGGTAGCTCTCAGATATGTTGCTAAAGGCTTAAACTGCTTGGGGATCTCCCATGATACACTGGGCTTCCTTCTCCCCCTTTCTGTTCTCTGGTACTCATTCTTCTTAATAACTTGACCTCTTCTCTGGAGCCTTTTTGCTTCCCCACTTCCCAGCTTCCTGACTGATGCCACTGCTGGAGGAGGCTACAGACCTGAAGAGGCTCAAGCTGCCACCCTTAGTATTAGTATCAGTATTAGTTCTAGTAGTATTCATATTAGTATTCTCAATATTTTACTAGTTTTGTATTTACTGGCACATCATTGCTCGTATTATCCTGAAATTGATTGCTTGAGTAACTTTAGGTGTTGATATTATTGGAGGCTAGCTGTTGCTATTATATTCCGTGTGCCCCTATCCCTCTGTCATTCCCTCTGCTCATCTTTCTACTTCCAGCCTGTTCCATCCCCATCTGCCTTCTTTCCCTTCTCTCTCGCTCTTTATCTCTGTCCCTCTCTTTTTGCATTATCTGTCTTTGTCCCTACCCTGCATTCCTGTGCTTTTTTTTCCCCCACAAACCTGTCAAAGCAGATACCTGTTCCCATTGAGCCTGGGTCTGCTCAACATTAAAAGGAAGCTTTTCATTTCTACTGTTGCAAGATGTGCTTCCTCATGGAGAATTGTTGGGTGTAAATTCATTGGAGTGTGGTACGAGACCTAATCTACTCGTAAAGCATTCATGAGACAACTTTTTTGTGATTTGATGCTTTACAATTAAAATTGACTTGACTAGCAAAATTTCTGCATCGCAAAAGGCACGGCTTTCTCAACTTAAACAGTTTTTTCAGTCCATCTTTTATTCATATGGATAGTCGTTGTAAGATTTTAAAATTCTTTCCTTTCCGGACAGGCCGTCTCTTTCTGTGTGTGTTTTTTTAGCAGATGAGGACCCAGGTGGAGAAGTTTGACATCTAAAGCAAGCATAATGACGTGGCTCTGAAAGGGCTATGCTCTAATGAATTCAGGTCAGGTTGTTATCGCTGGGCCTGTGCTGAACACTTTCAATGAAATCAGTTTTGCTCCATGAGCGCCAGTATTATGAGCCAGCAGAGTAAGCTGAATCATTTCCACAACTTTCAAATTGTGTGTTGGTTCAGTCCACTTCACTTGTCTGTCGTACCTTGAGAGAAAGCCTTTAGTGTGTCGTGACGAACAATCAGAGTTCCCCCTTTCTGCTTGATGGACATGAGATAGTTTAACCAGGCGCAACTCTCTTGGGATCAGTCTGCCCCTCGGGAGACACGAGTAAGTGAATTTCTCACAGAAAAGGATAGCATGAAAGGTTAATTCTGTAAAAGATATATAAAGTTTTGCTTTCTTGAAATACATATGGTCTGAATCATCGCAACCCATCCAATCATGAAATACATCCACACAAACCCTCTCTTAAAAAAAAAGTGTCTTTTTACGCTTTGCTTTTTGTTCATGTTGATTTCCCTGTGTCTCAAGACTTAATGTGAATTCAAGGATTTTTCAAACTGGGCCCCTCTTTCCAAATATTGATGGCTATCATATTCATACCTCATCCACATCAGAATCAGCGAAATGATGAAGGACACGTGAACGTGTCAAAATACTGCTGTGTTTTGTGAATACTAAACAAAAAGATGGATTCTTTCAATGGTGTTGTCAGATGCCCATAAAACCCTGCTGAGCCTATCTGTGATAAAAATAAATAAACACTATTAGTGGACTGACTTTGATGCAGATGATTGAGCTATACCCTTGATTCTCTTCCTCTGATTGGCTACGACCCTGATCTATTTAACTCCACATACCAAAAGGCTAAGTACTAGTAAATCAGGAGCAGAGTGCTGCAGGTGAGTGTGATGGAGATGCACATCCACAGGGCTTTTTCTTCCTAGGTCAGAAAAAATACCCTTAAGCCACTAATATGCTGCCCAACCTGCTAAAACATGGATCACTTGGTAAAACTATCTATCTCTATTTTGTCTCTGAGAAAACTAGCATTGTACTCAAGGATGCTTGCCTAGTCACTGGTTGTGCTAGCGCCATCTGTGGAGGTAGAGGGGATTCTTAACAGGAGAATGAATGTTTAAGGAAACCACTGCCCTATAAAAAAAAAAAAAATTGCAGCCTTTTTGTGATTGCTGCCTTAGAATTCTTGTTCATTATTAGAAAAAAAAAATCAAGTAATTTTGATACTTAAAAAATATTTTGTCCAAAAACACAGGAAAGTAGGGTTCAGGTTGGAAAAAATCTCCAATGATCCTTTACATGCCTCACATTTAATAGAAAAATATTACATTGTTCCTATCTTCTCATCTGGTTCTCGAGGAGAGTCTCAGCAGGACATTTTCCAAAATGCTTTACCATGCCATGTTTACCAGTGCCTCTGACTATAGCTGTTTCTCTGTGACCAAAATATTCAGCACACCACTGCTAGAGGGCTGGATCACAAACATGTCATATGGGGGAAGCTGACTGCTACTGCGTGGTGGTGTCAAGCACTGTGTGTGGTATGTAGATCATCAAAGATGTGGCAGCAGAACTCAGAAGCACATATGCACACTTGCTCACTCTCCCACACTTTATTTAACAGCATGATTAATCAGCTGATCTTTGGGAGTTTTCAGAAGAAATAAAATCATCCTCAAAAATATTTTCTTCATCACTATTCCAGGATTCCTATCAGTCTATCACTTTCCTGTGCAAGTGTCTTCCTCCCACTATCTCTTTTCTCGGAGGCAATGAAGATGTTGCAGGCCTCGTGTGGGAATTGTAACAAATCCAGGGTGGCTTAATGCATCATCAGGTCATCCCATCAAACGTGCACATCTATTGCTTTGTTTTCGTTCATAGGGACTGAATAATTGTACATTAGATGTGTCATACTCCATGGGATGGATTAAGTAACACAAACACACACACTAGGAAGACACTGGGATAGTAAGCCTATACACTATAATGAGTACATGCTTTGGCTTGGAGACATAAAAGGCATTTTAACCTTTTGACCCTCACCTGGAAACAAGGACACACATGTACACAAGCCCACTTGTGCATATATTTTGTGACTAGACAGCCTGGCTAGTTTATAAGGTCACCTAGAGCTAGCAACAAGGTTATATGAGAGGCTTGGATTCTTGGCATACAAACAAATTCATGAGATCTGCTGTTCATTAGATATTGACTGCAGGCTCACCTGTAGGTCTCATGAGGGTGGGCTTAACTCAGAGCTGCCCCAGGTAGCCAGCGTAAATTAATTTATAAGACACACACACATAAAGCCCTAAATCATCTATTTCCATCTACAGCAGATTAATTATTTAGTAGTCCAGCATGTGCAGCCACGATGCTCACATAACGGGAAATATTAATATAAATTTAGGTCACATTTGTCTTCTGTGTGTTTGATTATGCAGAGACTTGATGATTCAGGGCAATTTTACAGCGCTGACATGGAAGTAGTATCAGCAGTGGATACATGCAAGTTTTTCACAAAGATCTTCCTTGTCTTTGTTGTGCGGATTTCTGGGACAGACCGATGTCTTCCCTCTCATGCACAGACTGCAATTTATCCTCTTTTGTTGCCAGTTTTTATTTATTTATTTGTTCATTTATTTTTGTCGGGTGTCTCTGTGGAGACCAGGCAGCAAGCAGCCAGGCTTCCCTCTTGGAAACGCTTAGAAAAGAGAGCAGCTAATTCTGTCAGCCAAAAGAACCTGCAGTAAAGTCATTATAAAAACCTGTTATCTTTACACATGCGCGCACACATAAACATGTATTCAGTACTCTAAATCCTTTTCTCCATAACCTTTACCATCTTAACTTAATGTATAAACATTCATGGCTTTGCAATCATGCTAACCTAATTACGGTATATCCTAATCTCAAAGCACTTAACCCATCGCCTTAACCTTCGTCAAAGAAAGCCATCTTTTAAAGTACAGTAATTTCCTTTATTATGAATTTTAACCTTAGAACATTTGCTAAAAGGACACGATCTTGCCTGAGGGGTAAACTGTTCAGAATACAGTGCATTTATACAGAAAAGCAATGCCTAGTTGCAGCCCTCATTCAAACTGAAGATTGCATCAGGGGGGCTATTTGAAAGAGATACCATCCATATGTCCATCCATTTTCTGTACCGCCTATCTGTTAAGGGTTGCAGGGGAGTCGGGGCCTATCCCAGCTGACAATGCGCAAGAGACGGGGCATACCCTGGACAGGTCGCCAGTCGGTCGCTGGGCAATCAAGAGCAATTAGGGGCTCAGTATCTTGCTCAGGGGCGGCATGGTGGTGCAGTGGTTAGCACTATCACCTCAAAGCAAGAAGGTACCAGGTTTGAGACTCAGCTCCAGCACGGGATCTTTCTGTGTGGAGTCTCCATGTTCTCCCTGTGCCTGTGTGGGTTCTCTCTGGTACTCCAGCTTCCTCCCACAGTCCAAAGACATCAAGAGGGGACGAGGCTGATTGATACTCTAAATTGACCATAGGTGTGACTGTGAGTGTGAATGGTTGTCTGTCTATATGTGTTGGCCCTGCGATGAACTAGCGACTCGTCCAGGGTGAACCTCGCCTCTTGCCCAAAGGCTACTGGGATGGGCTCCAGCCCCCCCACAAACCTCGACAGGATAAGCAGTAGGCAATAGATGGATGGATGGTATCTTGTTCAAGGATACTTTGATATGGTCACCGGGGAAAGTGAGGATCATACTAGCACCCTTCGTTTGCAAGGCGGCAAGAGATTTTCAGTGTGCTTTGCAAGTAGAAGAAGTAGAAGTAGAAGAACTTACATTTCGCACTGTTGGATCTTCAGGGTCTAAGTAGAGCCTCAAATGCAAAAAGAAGAAATGGGAACAAGAGACCAAAAGATTTGAGCAGGCAATTTATTGAAAACAACAATTTAACTGAAATAGGCTGTTCATCAGC
This sequence comes from Aulostomus chinensis, assembly GCF_037954235.1. Classification (NCBI taxonomy): domain Eukaryota; kingdom Metazoa; phylum Chordata; class Actinopteri; order Syngnathiformes; family Aulostomidae; genus Aulostomus; species Aulostomus chinensis. Next base: position 8,356,725 of record NC_141342.1, read on the forward strand.
TGATCAAAAGTTTAAGACCACAGCTCAACCCCCCCCCCCCCCAAACCTCCTAAAACAGACATTAAAGTGTGAAAAACTGACTCAGCAATGAGTAGCTCCACCATTATTGTTGATCACTTCAAAAATTCATTCTGGCATGCTTGATGCAAGTGTTTCCAAAAGGCCAGTGGGAATGTGGCTCCAAGTGGTGAAGATGGCTTCATGAAGGAAATCCACTGTCTGGAACTGATGTCCATTTTTGTAAACTTCCCTTTCCATCCATCCAAATGTTCTCAATTGGATTTAGATCAGGGGAACACGCAGGATGGTCCAACAGAGTGATGTTGTTCTCCTGGAAAAAATTCTTGGTCAGACGGGCATTGTGAATCCTGCTGAAAAACCCAGTCGTTACCACACAGACGAGGGCCCTCAATCATGAGGATGCCTGCTGCAACATCTCCACATAGCCAGCTGCTCTTTGACGCCCCTGCACAACCTGGGGCTCCATTGTTCCATTGAAGGAAAAAGCAACCCAGATCATGATGGCGCCCCTTCCACTGTGCCGTGTAGAAAACATCTCAGGTGGCATCTCCTTGTCATGTCAGTAACGTGAGATTGTTTTGGGTCTACCACTTGATTTTTTTGTTCCATAAACCTCAGGATCTTTTCACAAATGCAAAATGTCTGTCTTACTGTGTCCAACCTCAGCAGCGATGGCTCGCTGTGAGAGGCCCTGTTTATGCAGCTCAACAATCCTGCCACATTCAAAGACAGTGAGCTTTTTCTTGTTTTCAGTTCTTGTTTTTAAGTCCTACCTGTTTGTCTCTGTTTCCTTAACCTTTTATCCCCCATTCTTCACTTCTCTCTGTCTCTCTTAGGTCATTAAACTACCCATCTTTCCACGATAATATTAATACTATGCCAATGCTAAGTGATCTTTAACTGACATAAAGTAATAGATAAAGCGCACAAAGTGGCTTCAGAGTAAATATTTTTTTTAAAAAAACATCCACTTGTAGAGCAAACACTGAGTCACTCTTTGTCGACTCATTGTGGCCATTTGTGCTTTGAGGTGTTAACAACTGCGTTGTTATTTGGCGGGGTAAAGGACAGCAAGGTCAGACATTTGAATTCACTGGCATCATAAAGAGCATTTGCCTAATTACAGTTTTGTTCCAGGATTGTGACAAAAAAACAGATCTCAAAAAGGCTTGGTGCCCCCACGTCTTTTCTTTTTTTTAATCACTGCTACACCAAGTCAGTATCCTCAAACCTCTCCAACTGTTATCCTCTCCCACCATAGGGGTGAAGGCGGTCTTCTCTGGTCATTATCACCGAAATGCAGGCGGATGTCACGGCGGAATGGACATGGTTGTGAGTTCGGCCATCGGTTGCCAGCTGGGCGAGGACACCCATGGCGTCAGGGTTGTGGTTGTGACTGCTGACAAGGTCATCCATCGTTACCACAGCTTGGAGCAACTGAGAGCACAAGGCATGGATGAGGACCTCAAGAAGCTCTTGCAGGCCTAAGTGGTTTGTTGAGGTTTTTTAAATGGGATTTTACAGTTTGAAGCTCTTTCAGATGCATGCATCAAGATTTCTGGAGACATATTTGTAGTGAGGTTGTTAGATTTTAAAATCCTTTATTTTATATGTCTCGTAGATTATTCGCTGCAATCGAGTGAGCTAAAACTTTATTACACACTGTATTATTCAAACCGAAAAGTTTTGGTCTTTAGTCTGTCTGATCATTTAATTAATATTCTTTAATGTAAATGCAATATGTATTGATCTACCAAGTACTCAGTCTCAACCATATCATTAAATTGGCCTCCAAAAATGGCGTTTCATTAAGCATTCATTGATGCTGAATTTTTAAGATTTTTACACGTTCTTTATGTTTGACTACAAGTAAAAGGAAAGCAATAACTTCAAACCCACTAAAGGTGACAGTCCATCATAAAATGAACAGAATCTTATCACAAAATTCAATTCCTTCTACCAAATGTTTTTTCTGGGAGTGCATGGATGTTCTTATATGTGCTTCAACCCTGAAAGGGCCACACAAAGTTCTCGGAATGTGTGCTAACAGGAGTGTCATGGTCCTACATCTGAGTAGCTTTACGTTCGTCAACAGCCTCAGCGCTGTTAATGAAAGAAACGTTAATGTTAAAGTTTGAGACAGGTTGCTAAAGAAAGAAACTGTAAACAGCAGCACAACATAAGATGCATCAAAACACTTTTCTAGTACAAAGCTTTTTCATAGAAAACAATGCAGCTAAGGGGCATTACATTTGTGTCCGAGTATTGATGTCAATATTGATCACTCCGCAACATAACTATGCCTAAACATTTGTTGCTAATGACTTTTTGGCCATTCTATGCAAATTAATTACATAACTAAGTTTGTGCCACTTTTGTTTAAAGCAATGCTTCACTCTAACATTGTATTTTGGACAGTTGTGCTGTTGCTAGTAGCTGGTGGCCGTTGGGCTCCATTAACTTCAAGCTAAATACTGTATATAGACGGTTGGCTCTTTCTTCATTCTGGAGTCACGAAGAAATGGTGCAGGAAGGAAATACGTCTTTGTCAGCCTAAGACCTCTATTACTGAGTACTTGAAAGGCAAAATATACTTGATGGGTGAAGTATTTCTTTAATGTAGTACATTATTTTACCTGTCTGTTTATTGTCTGTTAAAAAAAACAGCAGCTACAAGCATTGCTGCTCTGCCCTTCAAAAGGAAAAGACAAACTGGCCCAATAAATGTTTTATGCATCTAGATTATATGTTGATAGAACATTGTTAATTACAACAACTTAAAACTTGTTCAAAGGTATAACCTGATGAAAGTCCATGTGAAGTAGGTTCCAGTAGTGGTACCAGCAAGTGCACAAGACATAAATAGTTACCACTCAACTGCTGGGGTAGTAAGTAGCCTATCCTCTGACTATTTTGAAGGGAGCCAACTAGGGCTGAAAGATCATCAAAAAATATCCAGTTCATATATTGTGACAGTTTTATGATATGATTAGCAAGAGTTATTTTACTTTTGTTATTCTCATTTTAATTGCAAAACTGTGTTTGATTAGGCTAGCAGCATATGATGCGTGTGCAGGACCTATATGAAGTACCAAAATTTGATTTAGAATGTTCTTTGGGGTTTTTTTTTTTTTTTGCCTTGAAAAAAATATTGCAACATAGTAATTATTCATACAGTTTAAATATTGCAGTAGCAATATTGCTTTCACATTCCATTACGCAACCCTTCTGCCACCCAAATTACAAGTGTACCACCAACTTCAATTCACAATCAATTAATTGGTGCCAAATATGTACTGAATAAGCACATCCATGTTAGATGAAGAGCGAGCAAGACCATGTGATGTCAGCCCTGGAACATTGTAGAGCCCAACAGACAGTACTTGGGCAAGTGGAAAGCACCACACTGTCTGCTATATTTGTGGCATGAACCAGAATAGTCCACATCTTCTTTATCCAGCCACATGCTCAATAATCCAACAATTTGTTCCGCGCTAAAAACAAACTATAACCTATCCAGTTTGGTGCTGGTTGTTGGTAGTATGACCAGCTGGCGAATTCACTTGATCCAGCCCACTTGAGCTTGTTCGCAGTAGCGCCAAACTAGAAGTGTTATAGTTTGTTTGTTTTGAGCTCAAATGAAAGCGTTTGTGGATTACTGAGCATACAACTGGATCAAGATGGCATGGATTATACCAAATAATACACTCAAGAGTTTTTAAAGGAATGTTTTTTGGCAGTTTTGCACTTTAAGCTAAATATATTTGGCTGGATTCTGGCTTCGCAAAGAAATAATGTAGCGGTGGAAAAAAAAGTTCTTTGTGATCTCAAGGCACCTATTCATAATAATCTGAAAGGAAAAATAGACTTTTTGAGTCAAGTTTTACTTTAAACTCGTGTTTGATGTGGCCGAAAAAAGCAACAGTAGGGCTCTTTGTTGAAGGCAGACCTTTACATTGCAGTTTAAAGTATACAACGTAAGAAGTGCTGTTTGAGTTTTCAAAAAAAATTTAACAGTTTTACCTTTTAATGTCTTTGTTCCTTTGTTGGGCCGCATAGCAGAGCTTATTCATGTCCGAAATCCTTTGCTGCTGTGATAAATTACTATGTGGGGGAGTGTTACAATAGTGTGGCTGTAATTTTTCCTCACTAATGTTTTTGTCACGAAAATGTTCCGTCATAGTACCAGAGTAGCAGTGAAACTATGTTTTATTTTCACTCATTCATTTCACACATAATCACTTGATTCTGGACATCAGGGAACTCTGCAGAGCAGTCTGCGCACACACAAGTTCAGAGTAACATGAAATGAGTTGTGATTGTGTTATTAAATGCCAAATGAAAGAGCTGGCGTCAGGCTCAACAGTGATAGTGAACAAGTGATATGTTTGTCATTTATGCCTGGAAGAGCTCATTATTTCCTGTTTGTTGAATCAAACCTGAAGCAACATCACAGTCTTCCAGCAAGCTTGTGTAGAAGCTCACATCCCTGAATTCTTTTTTCTAAAAAGATTGACTTTTCTGCCACAAATTTACTCTGTGAGCTCTAAGTGATTCAATTTGATTACAGTTTACGCACACAGACTCTCACACTCACCCTGACCGACTGGGAATGTAAGAGTTGTCATGGCAACCCTTTAGCGATGCACTTGTGTGTCTGGGAAAGTGACTGTTGGTGTTGAAGACACAGTCTGTGTGTGTCTGTCCATGGTCTGGTTGGTACTGTAGGTGATGTTTCCTCAATTGCTGACCTCGTTTCACACCAACACATTCTGTCTCCTCTCCAAAAATTCAGCAGGTGATGTGAGGGAAGGGGGCATCTGAGAGGAATGGATAATGAGTGTGATGTGTGAAAGACGACTAGACCATCTCCTTCATTTCCTGTCTGAGAAGGAACCTTATGTCCTTATCTATTTTTATATCCTCAATCACATGCTTTGTCTTTTTGGGGGTGAGTGTGATTTTTTTTTCCTCTTTTTATGAATTTGGGAACAAACATCACACACCTTGAGTTTTCCTACACTGAATTGTTATGAATGACCATACTGAACAGTAACTGTGACATGATTGGTTGTATTTTTATAATAAATGTTGATTTTATCTGAGGATTGCAGCTCTGTTTATTGGGTGAATGACTTTTCATTATCTGGTAATACTTAAAAAGCTGCACTTTATAACTACTGTTCATGCTGCTTTTTTGGCCAACCTGCAGCGCAAATGGACTCCTTTTAATGCAGATTCTGTCATTTCAAATGCCTGGAGGACCTCCTCTTTGTCCTCCAGGCATTTGAAAGAAGAGGCCTGCAAGATGTCTGCCACATGGCAACATTCATGTCTGATGTGACGGAGGTGGTCATTGTGCCTGCTATGGTTAATTATGATGATTATTAACTTGAGCAACTGGAACACCATCATCAGGTCAAATTTTCATTTTAACCTAAGCTTTTGTAAATGAGGGCTGTGTGGAAAACCCTTGACATCAGCATCATGTCACTGTTCCGTTATGAGAGAGCTTTATCATGCTAATCCAGTAGAGTAACATTTATTACCTGCTTGGGGGGGAGGGGGCGGGAAAACCGAGGCAGACACAAAGATGGATAAGGGAAAGGGACAGAAAATGCGATAACAGAGGGACAGACAGACAGAAAGAATGACAGATGGGTGTAAAGAAGATGGAAGGAGAAAGACAAGTGGAGAGGAAGACAAAGAAGGGGCACAGAAAAAAACAATAACAGGAAACTAGCTACCAATAATGACATCTACCGACGACTTTAGCAATCAATTTAAGCACCAGCATATACAAGACTAACACAATGCTGATGTTAATGGTAGTACACTATTGAGAATACTAATATTAATTCTACATGTACTAATACTCAAACTGATGCTAAGGGTCTCCAGGGCTGTAGTCTTATCCAATAGCAGTAGTAGTTAGGGTTGTGGGAAGCGAGGAAGCACAAAGATTCCAAGGAAGAAGTCAAGTTAGTAAGAAGTATGAGGACAGAGAGGAAAAGAGAGAAGCTTAGTGTATCATGGGAGATCCCCCAGCAGGCTCGGCCTATAGCAGCACATCTGAGGGTTAGCCTAAGCCAGCTTTATAGAAAAGGTAGGTCTTAAGTCTACTCTTAAATGTAGAACAGGTGTCTGTGTCCCTGATAGAAACTGACATACGGTTCCACAGGAGAGAAGACTGATGACTGAAGGCTCTGGCTCCCATTCTACTTTGGTAGACTCTCGGAACTGGAAGTAATCCTGCATCCTGGGAGTGAAGGGTTCTACCTAGATAGTAGGGAACTGTGAGTTCTGTCAGATTGGAAGGTGTCAGATTGTTCAGGGCTCTGTATATTAGGACTGTACCTGATCAAAGATCACTCCCAGATTCCTCATGGTTGTGCTGGAGGTCAAGGTCATGCCATCCAGGGTACCTAGCTCATTAGATCAAATGTTTCTAAGGACTTATGGGCCCAACAAAATAAATGAGGTTTTGTCAGAATTTAGTTATTGGAAATTGAGGGTCAACCATGTTTTTATGTCCTTAAGACAGGCCTCAAGTGTGAAGAGCTGATTTGTTTCCTGTGGGTGCATTGATAAGTACAGCTGCCAATCATCAGCATAACAATGAAAATTAATCAAGTGTTATTTTTAAATGTGACCTAATGGAAGTAGATATAGTGTGAAGAGTTTTAGTTCAAAGCGCAGACCCTTGTGGAACACAGTAGCTGCCTGTAGTGGACATAGACGAATAATAATTTAACAAGTAAAAACTGAGATCAACGCAGTAAATATAACTTAAACCAGCTTAGTGAAATTCCACTGACGCCAATGACATGTTCCAGTCTCTGGAACAGGATGTGATGGTCAATGGTATCAAAAGTTGTAGTAAGACCTTACAAGACCAGCACAGAGACGAGTAATACTTGGCTCAGTCGAGCTGTGGCTCTCTCAGTCTGATTACAGTGCAAAAGAAAAACCGAGGGTTCTTATTTTCCTCTATTAATGCGGAATAATAGGCTGCTCTAGTTTAACGAGGGGTGTCCCCATAAATTTAAAAGCTATCTTGCCCGATTACACGTGACTCTTCCAGTTCCGTTTTTTTAGTTGTTTGGGCTTTTTGGTTCAGAATTTTACCACAGTCCTTGTTTCTTTTGTTTCATGATTGTCTTTTTTAATGGTGCAATAGAGTTCAAAGTTGTTTAGAAGGTGCCTGTTGCATTTTTGATAAAATTATCAATTTGGGATGAACCAAGGTTGACGACAGGGTCCCCTGTAATAACGGACATGACTCTGAATTTAACGCTAGTGGAATCATTTGTATGATCAGACAGATATCTGGAAAATTGAGTTTCCTCAGTGGTGTGTAGTTGAGAAGTAAAAATTCAAAGGTGATCATTTATGGGGTGATTAAAGAGAGTTCTGCACTCATACAACTAAATGTTCAACTTCCAGTTCCATATGACAGGGCAAGATGGAGGGTGCGCTTATGACAGTGAGTGGGTTCATGTACTGAATGATAGAGGTCGACAGAGTGTAAAAGATAGATATCACAGTACCCGGACTGCCATTATCATCATCAACATGAATCACCCACACCAACAACTTTATCTGTTTTAAGATGTAAACTGGGTGTAAACTCTGAGAATTCAGATAAATATTCAGAGTGTGGGCCCTAGAAATATAATGCTTATCAAAGCCAGATCTATAAACACACAAATTATTTTCAGTTCATCCTTGAGTCCCAAACAAAAGAAAAAAAATCCTCAAGGCACTCCTGGAATATCATATTAATGTGAATTGGACAGAGACCGCGTGTGAGGTGATTGTGACTTTGACCACGAAAGTCTTTCTAGTTCATCCTTTGGTCCAAGGCTTGAAAAAATGTCCTCAGGGCATTCAAGATATATCCCTTCCAGCGAAAGGATGGACTGATGGACAATCTGAGAAGATAAAAATGAAAAGTAAGGTCTTCTTTTCTTAGACTTCCATACAATCAGTTTTTGTTGCTACCAGTGGAGCCACCTGTGGTGGCCATTAGCTGTGCCCACTTCTTTTACATTCTATGACTTAGCTAAAAATGGGTGGGACAGTGGTGCAGTGGTTTGCACTGCTGACTCACAGCCAGAAGGTTCTGGGTTTCATGCCCCGGCTCTGGCATGGGATCTTTCTGTGTGGAGTTCTCGGGCTTCCTCCCACAGTCCAACAACATGCAAGAAGGTACGAGGCTAATTGGATACTCCATATTGACCGCAGGCATGGCTGAGAGAGTGAATGTTTGTCTGTCTATATGTGTTGGCCCTGCCTCCCGCCCAAAGGCTGCTGGGAGAGGCTCCAGCCCCCCGCGACCCTTAACAGGATAAGCAGAACAAAATGGATGGATGGACTTAGCTGAAAACCCACCACAGAGCTGCCAGCATGGCTTCAAATTTATTGAAATATTTAACAGAACAAGGTTCAACAAGAGTGTAGCATTCAGTATCTTTTAGAATAAATATGGCCATTTGTGTCAAGCTTCCCCAGCCTGCAGAAACTCATATGACTCCAAAAAGAACGCCTCCTCAGTCATGTTGACAAAACGATGATAAATCTGATATATATCCATCATCTCGCTTTCTAAAAAGTTCCTCTCCAAACAACCGACGCAAATCTAGGGGAAACAGATGCATCATTAGTTCTGTAGGGCAAATGGAAAAGAGAAATGATGCAGATTACTTTGGCTGCACCTGCTAAGCATTTACAACATAATAATAATGATGATAATAATAATAATAGAAAAAAATCAACATGTTAAACTAAATCTAATTCACACAGCATATATTGTATTCCAGGCTGCACGGTGGTGCAGTGGTCAGCACTGTGGCCTCACAGCAAGAAGGTTCCGGGTTTGAGTACCGGCTCCAGCACAGGATCTTTCTGTGTGAGTCTCCATGTTCTCCCTGTTCCTGCGTGGGTTCTCTCTGGTACTCCAGCTTCCTCCCACCGTCCAAAGACATCAAGAGGGGACGAGGCTGATTGATACTCTAAATTGACCATAGGTGTGACTGTGAGTGTGAATGGTTGTCTGTCTCCATGTGTTGGCCCTGTGATGGACTGGCGACCTGTCCAGGGTGAACCCCGCCTCTCTCCTGTAGCCGCTTTAACAGGAATAAGTGGAAGAAAATGGATGGATGGATATATTGTATTCATATTTGTTCCATTGTCTGTTAAATATGAGATTAACTGACTCCTAGCCAGATCTGCCTGCGTGTGAGAAGGTGGGGGTAGCTTGATTCAGGAAGCTACAGTCGCACAAATGGCTTTTACTGGACACAACAGGAGTGGGATGGATTGCTTACAGGACAACAATTATTTCACAAAGCCACAGCACACATGCACCTAGAGCTATTCTGCTCTGGTTTAGTCTGTTGATAAATGCAGCAAAATTGTGATGATGTGTACAAATGGTATTTTGTGGTATTTTTATAAAGTACATGACTTCATTTTTTTGATTACAGGCAAATGGTTGATATTGCAAATAGTGAAAACATCCTCCCAAGAGAGTAGTTTTCTGGGCAGACTTGAGGTCAGTGGCGTGCCCTTTGCGCTCTGCTTCCATTCATCAGGAGATATATTCCACTGTAGCAGATGAAAGCCATTTCCTATTGATCCTTGTCACAGTATTGTGTGGGGCTCAAACACAGTCATGCAAGTACATCCAGAGGCAAACTACACACCACTGAAATGAGGCTCGCTATAACACTTACATCAGCTGACAGAGTGTAAAATACTGATGTTTTTTTCATGTACAAGCATGTACTTCAAGCTGATGATGTGGACTCGTGTCAAAGGGCATCTGCTTTTGAATGCACAAGAAAGGTGTGTGGGACTGTAGCCTGTTAGCATGAGGGGGCTAGCATCTCTGACATGAGTAAATCACTAGACACATAGAAACTGATATTTGCCAAGAAAGAATCATTCCACGGTGTCAAATATTCTTGGCTCCTTGCTGTTGGTGATTGAGTTTGCTCACTATACTGTAGGTGATGCACCCAGCTGAAAAGGCAAAGTTCCCCGCAATGCATGCAATGTTCATCAGAGTTTTCAAACTCACAGCATTGACAGCTGTGGCAGTTAAATTACATGGTCCATGAATTAGGGCTGCCATTCCTTTTGCTGGAACCAAGAAAGTAATTCGTCCATACAAATCTGCTGCAGTTTAATGCCTGTGGACTGAAACCCACTTGTTCATTCAAATGACTCCATGTTGAAGGGACTTGCAGTAAGATTTGTGTGTATGTGTGTGCGTGTGTGTGCATGTGTAGTCTTTACATACCTGGAGCAAATTATTCTTGTGCTTAGTTTGTACATCAGGATTATAGACTTTGCTTTTGTCATGAGTACTTTCAAACAGAATATACTTACCTACACTTGTTTTGGATGAATGGATGTCATGTATTAACCTTATGACGCTAATGGCGACAAACCACTAACAACAGCAAAAATGCCCAAAAATGTGACTTTACAAACTGTGCATCGTCCAGTGTAATCTGTGTCTTCTTTAGCAGGCTAAAAGCTAAACGCTTGAGCTTAAGACCAGAAGGGCTGAATGCTCAAAACTGCTAGGATGACTTTGGGTAAAGAGAGTGAAGAAGCAGTGCTTGGCTGACCCTTGTTATACCACCACTGAGGTGCCCTTGAACAAGGCCCTTAACTGTGACTTCTCAGTGGCAGCACATCAGTGGTTCTGTGGTTGTTCTGGAGCAGCTTCAAGTTTCGAATGTGTAACAGTGTGAATGTGATCAAAGTGTTCCTGCAAAGGAGAGATTCCTCTGACTAAATAAAGGTTATGCTAACACTTCCAGTTCAGCGCTACCGTGTCCAAACATGGACAAGTTGCCTCCTCTGAATGCATCAGCAGGTCATGCTCAGCAATACCATGAAGCGCTGAATCGGAACTGTTGCAGTTTTTTTGTTTCAAGCTTGAATCAAAGCACTTGTGGTTCACTGCAAACACACCTATTTGTGGATACTTGAGGGGCAAAATACACTTTTTGGGTGAAATATCACTTTAAGGGAAAGTTCTTGCTGGGAGATAAATAGGTGGGAGGTGTATATAATATAGAAGCTTCAATGTGTCCACGGCATCCATGAGTGAGTTTTGCTTTAACTGTCATTTCACAATAAGCTGAGTACACTTAACTTATAGATACACAAATAATGTCTCAATGTAAAATATGCCAAACACGAAATTACATATCGTAAGCATACAAGAAGACATCACATTCAGCTCTCTACACAATCCACAGGTGTTAGCGGGAAGTGAATGAAAGCTGGCGTATCCAATTGTGACGTGACATCAGGGTGCCACCCCTCCTGGCGGTGGACCGACTGACAGAGCAAGCCATCTGGGCAGCAGAGAGCCAGCGACAGGCTCATCCATCCCTGTGCCCTGCCCTCTGGGCCTGCATCCAGCAAAATAGCCTGGATGAGTTCAGTGCTCCTCACAGGCTCCCAAAAACTACAGCATGTTTTGATGATTCTAGCATTCACCGGGGTCTGAAATGTGCATCATTCACTTTATTTAATGCAGTGATTATGGTTTCCACTGACAGCAGTGATTCTTGGGTCGGCAAAAATTCCCTCCGACCAGTGTTCATCATCATTTATGTATGTGAACTGAATATACTTTTTTTTTTTATATATATATATATATATAAATTCCAAAATATAAAGGGAATAAAAATCCCTATTGAAGACAGATAACCAAGCAGCAGGCTGAGGACACCAAGCTGTGGAAATGAATGTTTTCCCTGGCTTCCTTCTGAGCTGTGTCAGCTGCCTGGCTGGTTGACAAACAACACCCAAGCCACATCCAGAAAGTCAAGTCGTGGATACCATCATCCAGTGAGAACTGACACAACCTGTGCACACATGCGTGACACTACAACAGCTTCTTCCGGGGGCTGATGTCTCCTCTCACCTTCCTGCTGATGTTTATAATAACCCCCTCATGCGGAACAGGGCTAGGTCTAATGCCCCACTCTGCTCCATACCATCTAATGAGGAGTTTTGGTCCCAGATCAGTGCTCAGATTAGGTAAGTGATGGTAAGTGATTCTCTCAGGTACTACCATGCTGTAGCATCAAGCAGAAATTAAATATGGATGCAGTGCTTCAGCCTCCTTCGAATTGTCCCCACTGCCCCTAATTGCTACACAAGCAATACCCTGCACCGGGGCCCTTTGCTCGACACCTTTCTTTACACTGCCCTTGAGATGTCATTACAAAGTGCCTTTTGACTGTTTAAGCTACGTTCACTAGTTGATTGTCAGATTTTGAGACATTGCTAATGAGTATAGTAGTCAGGCATTGCTATTGATTATAGTAGTCGAATTTATGGCCTTGTGTGTCGGGGCTCCTCTAGTTGTCTGTTCACAAGCGGTCTCTGTCAAATCATCTTAATAGTATACACTACAGTAAACACATCAGCTAGAATGAATGCTCAAAAAGACGTACTCCAGTCTGTTTTGTCTTTTTGTCTTTTTTTTTTTTGAGTGGTGTGTTTGGCCCATTTGACCATTATACCCAGTCGTGCTGGCAAAAGCCGAGCAGAGCCTCAAATACACACTTGACACAGCCGGTGGTGAGGTGGTGAGGCAGCAAAACAGTAATGATAGTGAAGAGACTCAGCATGTAAGCAATTAAGTTTGTCTTGGTTAATCGTGGTTGACTGAAAGGTATGTGCATATTACTCCAAAAAAAATAATTGAGAGGTGTAGATGATTGGTTTCCTGTTTGAAGCCAAATTCTCATGCGAAGCCCATTGGAAACTTTAGTTTTACCCACCAAATGCATCAGGAGAAAGGCTAACAATGTCAACATGTTGGGGAGTATTTTGCACCTGAGGCTTTAAAGTTTAAAACAGGGTGCAATTTGTGAAAATAACAGAGGAGGGGATATTTTTGAAACATTTTTTGCTCATGAAAATCAATTACTAACCATTGCCTGCTCAGTCATGTCAAAGCTCTAATTATATTTTCAGTGTGACTGACACCACATATCTGCTGATCTTGTTGTCTTTTGCAATTTTAGCCATAATCCTGTTAACGAAAAATGGATCAATATGTACACGCACTTGGGTGGGGGGACCCAAAGGACGGACATAAGAACAAATTGGGCCGATTCGTCATCAATGACAGTGAGCAATCCATGTCTGAGTCTCTCTTCAAATCTTGTGATGCGTTTTGGGCTGGGCAGGAAGGCAGAAAAAAAAGTCACGTGACACTGCACCATGCAACATACATAATGAATTAGACTGAAGGCACAGGGCACTTGTTTAATGCTTTCTACCTTAATGGCCACTGACATTTTGCTTGAAACAACTAGCGACCCTCTCAATCAACTACCAGTAAGAGTCAACCTGACCACAAAAGTTCTGTTTACATCATTTCAAGTGCATTGGCCAGTAATTTCCTCATCTTCTTTATCCAGCTGAATGCTCAGTACTCCATAAATGAACATGCTGCTTCAAATGAATAAACCAGCTGGTTGCCTAACTTAGTTTGGTGGCCAGGGTTGTCATTAGCCTCAAGCTAAATTTACATGGCTGGCTCTTTCTGCATTCTGGGGTCACAAAGTAATGCCTCAGGAAAAATGCCTCTGTGATGCCACTGATACAGTGGGAGTGTCGTATGCCCAAACTCAGTCACAGGGCTGTCTTATATGGCCCAGCTTTAAATCAAGCTCAGCTCTGTGCATCAGGGCTGTATTAGGCCACATACTTGTTTGTGTTACCAGAGCCACTAGTGCGAGATTAAGCCCAAATATGCCAGCTTTTTAGGACCACTGAGCTGAATCAAATGCCCATGTATCTATCTGACGTGCTTTCAGTGCTTGTTGAGCTGGAATGTTTGTGACTGAGAGCCTGTATACATGAACAGAGAGCGTCTGAAACAGTCATTAACTGGTTTGGGTGAACAGAAAACAGTGTGATTATGTACTCATCTTTTAGGAGGCAGAACATCATTTTCTAAAAAAAAAAAATGTGTTCATTTTAAAGATATAGCTCATTTATGCCTTGAACATACTGGAGATGTGCACAATCTGCTCTGTCAGTGATGCTGGGTTTTTAAACGGCTGAAATGGCTCAGGGTGTTTTGGCCACAGACCATGTTGCACAAATGGAGTAATTTCTAAAGCGATTGTCATTTTTAAGGCTTGGAGGACAGCATTGTGGAAAAAATAGAGCTATATCACATAGTGATGGCCTTATATTGTGTGAAGGACAGTCATTGTTGCTGCTCCAATTGATTACACTGATTACTGATGCAACAACTGTTGCTGCACTCACATTATGCATCATAGACCAGATGAGTTTCAGGTTTAATACACTGGACTCTGACCCTAATGCTGGGCACACACTGCAGGATAATTGGGCTGATCGGGGGTCTGATCTGGTCCTCCCGCCAATTGCAGCGGTGTTAAAGCTTGTGGGAAATTATCTTTCTACATGATCTGGAAGTGTGAGAGTGTTACAAATCCAGTCTTAAGCATCCAGATCTGCTTGGAGACTCATTAGGGTCACCCCAACTTATTTCATAAAAGTTTGACATGAATTGCCAAGTACTGTCTCAGTGAAACCCCTCTAGCCAATGAGAAAGCAATCATAGACAATTTGATTATGTCTCTAAGCAATGGGAAGGCTAAGATAATTCACAATACTACAGCCAGGTGTTAAAACTAGCAGTTAAAATATACATAGTTTTCGATGACAAAACAGTGGTAGGGGCAGCATGGCATGGAAGAAGAGTGGCCGTCTAGCAACCGGAGGGTCACTTGCTCGATTCTTTCTTCTCCCGGAGACCATGTCAAAGTATCATTGAGCAAGATACTGAACCCCTTATTGCTCCTGATGGCCCTGCGACGGACTGGCAACCTTTCCAGGGTGAACCCTGCCTCTCTTCCATATCAGCTGCGATAGGCTCCAGCGCCCCCTGTGACCCTTAATAGATAAGCAGTATAGAAATGATAGATGTATGGAAAACAGTGGTGACCATGTCAGCATGACCACTTTTTTGCTCTCTGTGAAGCACTATGACAGTCGTTATCATCGTCCTCCTCCTCCGCTTTATCCGGTGGGTCCAGGTCGCGGGGGCAGCAGTCTCAGCAGCCGCTTCACATTCGGCTGCAAACTGTCCCAGCAAGAGCTGGAGGTCATGGCCCAATGGCGCTAAGAGGACTACGTCATCCGCAAACAGCAAAGACGACACCCTCCCGCCACCAAACTCGACCCCCTCCCCCAACCGGCTGCGCCTAGAAATTCTGTTCATAAAAGTTATGAACAGAACCGGTGACAAAGGGCAGCCTTGGCGGAGTCCAACCCTCACTGGGAACAAGTCCGACTTACTACCGGCCACGCGGACCAGACTCTCGCTCCTCCGGTAGAATGACAGAATGGCCCTTTGTAAAGGGCCATCCACCCCATACTCCCCGAGTATCCCCCACTGGATGCCCCTGGGAACACGGTCGTAAGCCTTCTCCAGGTCCACAAAGCACATGTGGACTGGTTGGGAAAAGCACATGCGGACTATGACAGTAACTTTTTGCATTGCATGAGTCTCCATTTACTCCTGATTCCTCATGAGATCAAGTGAGAGTGATGATGTGAAGTGGTGCACTGCTCCCTCTGGCATAATTGTCCCAATAAAGATCCCGAACTGTGTTATGTGCCATTATTTTCAGAAATGGAAGAACATCTCTGAAGATACTTGTTTAATAAATGACACAAACTGGATTTAATGATCGATAAGGTTTTGTAAACCTCCTGTAGTGTGAGCCCAGCTTTTAACATTTCTGAATTAAAATACTAGAGGGCACCAGGTGTTATGACATCATCAGAATGCCCCTCATTCTGAGTCTATCAAACTACCCTTTTTAATTATAATCCATTGTAATCCAGCTTGGATGAAGTAATAATGGGCTATTCCTTGGCCCATGCTCCAACCATCCATCACATTTAATGACAATTAGCCTGGTACATTCTCTAATATTTCCACCATGCGATAGCTAATATGTCTGCCCTAAAAATCTTCCGTCCAGCACTTCTTTCCTCCCATAAGAAAAAGACAAACCAACAAATCAACAGATGCAGTTGAAAACATAAACTCCTTAACAGAGATTTATAAATTGGTTAAGTTCTGTTCTTTGTGCCTGTTATTGGGGCAAACAACGTGGTGGATACATTTTTTTTTTTGTTTTTGGTTGTTTGCTTAGTCAGATATGGAACAGAAGGCTCTCGGTGACATTTACCCACAATACTGTTCTTCACACCACCACCAACTGGACTCCCACTCTCTCAAAGTGAAAAAGGAAGATTGTTTCAACAGTTTGTTTTGGACATAGAACACAAACTCCCCAACAACCAGCCACCTGCTGACTAAAAATGGCTGAACGCTGTTATTTACCAGCACTCAGGAAGTAAACATAGAGGCTGAAAGTCTGACAGAGACAGGGGCAATTCATCACAACAAGACATACCTGCACATAAGCACAGCACTGTCGTTGTGTGTCTCAGTGTGTGTGTGTGTGTGTGTGTGTGTGTGTGTGTGTGTGTGTGTGTGTGTGAGAGAGAGAGAGAGAGAGAAAGAGAGAGAGTCTTTGAAGGGTAAGTAATTGTGTAATTAATAATATTATATAATAATAATAATTATGGCCCGTTCCATTTATAGGCCTCAAGTGCAAACCACAAACACAAAAGTGAAAACAAAACTGCAAATCAGAAAACACAAATGCAAAAGTGAAAACAAAACTGCAAATAAGAAAACACAAATGCAAAAGTAAAAACACAAACTCAAAAGTGAAAACACAACTGCAAAAGGAGAAAACACAATGTTATGAAAATTATTTTCACACACCATGATGGGGGCTTCTAGTTTGTCCTGCAGTGTATAGGTTAGTGGGGGTCATAAAGGAGTAAAGGGTTGAGAGATGGGTCTGGAAGATGCCACCTTGATTTAAATATCTTAAGCTTGCCATTACTTAGGGGGACTGGGAAGATATGTGACGATATCTGTGGAACGTGTCTGTATAAACAGGAGTAAGCAGAAACACCCACTTGTAAGGTATATAAACCCAACTGTTAGTGCTCCAAGTTGAGTCTTTTCTCTGTAACCTCACTTGTGTGTTGCATTGTAAAACGCTCCAAGAAAATAAATTCACCTTAAACTTTGATTCTTCAGATCCAATCTCTATCATTTAAAGGTCATTAAGAAGACATTGTTGTGACACACAACATTAACTCTTACGGAAAAGGCAGGTACCTTTGGGTGGCATGAATCGATGCAGATTGGACAACGTCACTGACCTTCTCTTTGGCCTGAAGCATTACATTTGTCCTGATGATGAGATGTATTGCTCGAACTGTGGGAAAGAGTTGGCAGAAAAACCAAGGCCAAATGCGTGACTCTTGAGAACATGCTTCTTTTTTTTTTGCCTTATGAGAATAAACTGTAATTGCACATCCACTACAGTAGGTGGCAGTGGTGCTCTCATTGTCAGAATGTACGCAGGGAGTATTAGCTCTATGGTATAGGGTTTTTGGACCGAGCATGCGTACACACAGCACAGAGGGGGAGATATGAAGTGCAGTGAACAAACCCTCAAGAGACACCTTGGGAAAATATATAACAGGGATGAAAAGAAAGGCAAAGGATTTCTAATATAACAACTCTTGCACATCCTGTTTTTACTTTTGAATATATTTTCCTTTTTTGAGATACCTGAACATATTTTTGTATAAAATTTTCCTTTACATACTAACTGTAGCACTTATTTAATGTTGATCAAGAAGTGTTTCTTCTTAATTATCTTCTTTTCCTTCTGATGATTATTGTTTTCCTACAAATCTTTACTCTGTGATTTATTTTTATTTCTATTTATTTTTGTCCCTCTTGGTAATTCATAAAGGAACCAAAATCTAACCCTGTGAATAAAAACAACCACTGAACAACAAAAAAAAAGAATTTGTCTGCTAATTTGTTGTTGCTACACAGTAGTTATTCAAGTTGTATTTCTCAGGTTCAGAATGCTCCTCCTGGAACCTTCTTGTGGTGGAGTTTGCGTGCCCTAAGGACCCTAGGAGCTTTACTGTAGGGGTTATTTTGCCCCTGGTAGGGTCACCCAAGGCAGACTGGTCCTAGGCGAAGGATCAGACAAAGAACAGTGAAAAAAGACCCTTCATGGGAAGAAAGAAAACGAGAATGTGTACCCAGCCAAACGGGTGTCATCTCTCCTTTTTTGCAGACGACATGGTCCTCCTAGTGCCATCAAACCACGACTTTCAGCTCTTCTCTGCCAGAAAAGGGTGGCCTGCCCACTCTGGGTCGGGGAGGGGGGGATGTCCTGCCTCGGGTGGAGGAGTTTAAGTGCCTTGGGACTCGTTCACGATTGAGGGTAAGATGGAGGGGGAGATTGACAGTGTCACAACCTGGCTCAAGGAAATGACAAAAAGGGGAGACAGATGCCAAGCAATAGCTCAACTTACTTTTAATCAAGTTTAACTTAACCCAAAAACATCCCAGTGGGAATTTTGTAGTGGTCCTAATAATACATAGGCCTTGACGATATCTATCAGATATCTTTTAATGTAAACAAAAATATCCCTAAACCGCTATGAATGCCCTCAGCCCAACAACCCCTTCCCCAACCCACTCAGATCAGGACTCAGCAACTACGGTACCTAGAAGCCAAATTTAAGAGCACCAAACAAGAGGGATTAGAGGAAAGAAAGATGGGAAAGGGAGGATACAGCCATGTTCACAGGGAAGGTGCACGGGACAGGGCATCTGCCATCACGTTCTCGCAGCCTTTCACATGGCGAACATCGAGGTGATAAGGCTGGAGGAACAAGCACCACCTCATCAGGCGCTGGTGGTTAGTGGATTATGGTCAGTATACACAACTAAAGGCTCTGTCCCAGCATAGACCACAAAGTGCTGTAATGCCCATATTAAGGCTAATGTTTCCTTCTCTATAACTGAGTAGTTGAGCTGATAAGAGCTGAATTTCTTTGAATAGAAACTTACAGGACGCTCTATCCCATCAGCCCCAGCTTGCAGTAACACAGCTCTGGCTCCTACCTTACCCGCATCTACATACAGCACAAAAGGCTGACTCATCTGAGGAGCAGCCAGCACAGGGGCAGACCAGAGTAAGGCCTTAACATCTTCAAAGGCCCTCTGGCATCTGGCGGTCCATTCAAACGGTACCTTGGAGCTAAGGTGGTTAGTCAGGGGTGCTACAACTGTTGCAAAGTTAACACAGAAACTCTGGTAATAACCTACCATTCCTAGGAATCTGACTAACTCCTTCTTGGTCGTGAGTGCAGGAAACTGATCAATGGCCAGCACCTTTCCCTTGACTGGACGTACCTGACCTTTCCCAACCACTTTCCCCAGATATGTGATTGTAGCCTTTGCGAATTCACATTTAGCTAGACTCGCAGTGAGGTGTGCTTTTAGCACTGCGTCCTTAACAGTAACATAGTCATGGCACTGTGTGGAGCTCAATGCAGAGACCGCTTCCTGTCCCTTTCCTGTCAAGGCACATTGTAACAGCAATGTGCGGTCTGCATCAGACCAGTTACGAATGTCAGCTATGTGCTCAAAAAGTAAGAAAAAAGAATCTGGGTCGTATTCATCAAACCGAGGGCATAACCGTAAACTGTGACTGATGTCAACTGAACCAGGTGAGGATACCTGAGGGCCAGGACTAACTGGGGGTGCCGCATCCCCAGCTAACTTCCCATCTCTAATCAAATCAAGTTGGTAGGACTCCATCTTCAACCTTTCCTGCTCGAGTCGTTCCTGAAGCTTCAACTTCTCCACTTCTACCTCGGCTGCCCATCTAGCTCGCTGCAGCTGCAACTCCAATAACTCTTTGTGCTGATCAAAGGACAATGTCGTAACATCACCAGGCATGTCGGGGTCAGCCTTCTCTTCCTCAAGAACCTTTAATTCTACAAGGGCATCCTTCACTACAGACAACAATTGCTTTACTCCCACCAGTGTGGACCACAATCTTATAATGCAGAGCCAGCTCTAATAGCTGGACCTTAGTAAAGCTATCTAGCGGCACATCAGACAGAGCCTTTACAAAGTCTTCAATGCTAGCCATTTTAAATACTGTACCCCAACCAAACTATAGTAGCTAATACAGGGACTACCTGATAACCTACACACTTGCTCCCCAACTGGTGAACACATCAAACAGGGAAAAGTGGGCCTGAAACCAAGAGGTGACTACAAGGAAAAGGCTTAAATGAGAGGTGGAGCAGGTCCCACCTGGCTACCTGCCTAAACAATGTCTAACTTTCTAACTATCTTGTGATTTTAAGGGTGGGCACTTATGCACTGACATACAGACATAGCTCCACTCACTCACCCATCCTTGTGCACACCAGAAAGCAGGCACACCTCCCCCCAGCTTGACATGTCCCCAGCAAGCAGCAATCAAGTGCGCAGGTGCATCAGATTTGACAGTCAGATGCAGCCTGTGCCTCCCCTCTCAAACAAAAAAGAAAACAAGGTTAACAAGATGAACCAAACACAATCAGTCAATCAACAGCATCTGCATCCCCAAATGAATACAATTAACAATTAGCCAGGCACCAAATTACAGACTACCAAACTATCTTCCCAACAAAAGGATCCCGGACAAGCCCCCAATTTGTCACAACCTGGCTCAAGGAAATGACAAAAAGGGGAGACAGATGCCAAGCAATACCTCAAAACAATAATCAATTTATTAAAGTACCAAAATAGGGCCTATGGAATATGGAGTGTGAGTGTCAGTATGTGTCAACGGAGCCTGGATGGAGTGTATGTGTAGAGTGAGTGATGTAAGGTGTAACAATCCAATATACTACATCAAACAAAGGAATGCCATGTGGCATGGCCTGGAGAGGGGAAGGCAGCAAAACAAAGAATTGGCGAATGACTGGGCAGCAGACAATTTATATGGCCTGGGACACACCACTGACAGGTGTGTCCCATGAGCCTCTTAAAGGGATAGCGCATCTTGAAAACCTGCAACACAGAGCAGAATCATCAACACAGTCAACCTGAAAATAAAGGAGAGGGGGACGTCACAACAGGCAGATTGGGGTGAAGTCTGCATTGATTCCGATGCTAAACCGGCCCGTTGTAGTGAAGAGAGAGCTAAGCCAAAAGGCGAAGCTTTTGATTTACTGGTCAACACTCACCTATGGTCATAAGCGCTGGGTAATGACAGAAAGCAAATACAAGCGGCCGAAATGAATTTCCTCTGCAGGGTGGGTGGGCTCTGCCTTAATAGGATGAGAAGCTTGGTCATTTGGGAGGGACTCAGAGTAGAGCCTCTGCTCCTACATATCGAGAGGAGTCAATTGAGGTGGTCCCCCCCACCCCACCCTCCTCCGGGAGGTTTTCTGGGCATGTCCAAACAAGAGGCCTCGGGGCTGACCCAGGACATGTGGCTGGGGAGGGGGTGGCCTGGGTTTCCTTGCTGAGGCTGTTGCCCCCGCGACCTGGACCCAGATAAGTGGAGGACAATGAAGACAAAGGTCCAAAATGCAAATTGTCTGAAGTCTCTGCAAAAATCTCCTCCTGCAGAACAGCACCATGTTTCACACTGCTGGATGTTTCAAACGAGTGAAGGACACCAAGCAGAAGCAGTAAATTGTGGAGGAGTACCACAAATGGTACATTCTTTATAGAAATGAAAGTGTTATGGAAAGGTAACATTCATGTGTTAGTGATGACAAATATTTTAATCTGAAATTTTCATCCGTATTCATTAGTGTGAATGTTGACTAGGGACAATATATGTTATAGGTGTCAGTGTTAATGCGTTATAAACTAGTTAACCCAACGTCCCTTTATCACTGATAATTTTTTATTTTTTGCGTGATTAACGCGCACGGTGCTTTTTGACCCTTTGGCCATGCCGTAGTTCATGGAAAACCAGAAGTGAACGCACCACTCGTCACACACACGAGATGCAGCTGGTTGCAGCTTGTAAACAACAAAAAATAAAAAACTGAGAGCAGTTGAGCGTTAAGGTAGGACGAACATGGAAAAGAATACATTAGTTTTAAATGGAAAGTTCAACTTCAAAGCCCTGCCAGATGGAAGTCTCGACAGGA
Organism: Aulostomus chinensis; assembly: GCF_037954235.1. NCBI lineage: Eukaryota > Metazoa > Chordata > Actinopteri > Syngnathiformes > Aulostomidae > Aulostomus > Aulostomus chinensis. Next base: position 8,378,898 of record NC_141342.1, read on the forward strand.
AAAAAGTGATATGCATACACTGTAAAGCTGAATTTAGTTTCCACCGGAGTACGAGCAGTCTAAATATACTGATTGTCATTTTTTAACTTTATCAACACAAATTAATTTAACATGTACACCTTCATTAAAGCCTTGTGGTGCTCAGAGTGAAGATGTTTCAACAATATGACGTACAGTTTTGCAGCTATGATGTTTGTGTTCTCTGTCTCCCAACAATGACAGCATTTCAGGCTCCATGTTAACACACAACCATTTTCCAAATAAATTCAAAGACAGATAAGAACTCAAAGCACTACAGCAGCATCCTGGTGTGCTAGTCCCTTTCCTATGCCTCTCAGACAAGAACCTCACTGCTGCAGACATGGAGGCTCTCTTCAGACCAGAACTAAGTCCAAAAGGAAAAAACAGGAGGAAGGGATAACGCTGGAATTTAGGCTGATTATCTCCTTAACACTGAAGGTTTATGAATGTTTAACATTATCCAATAATATATATCTGTAATGTATCATATAATGTATAAATGTATGCCATTTACAAAAAATTGACTTTTTTCTAGTTTTCTGAAAACCAGACTACAGTGTCTCTGGAAGATGTTCTTATGTTTGCTAATGGGCTGTCATTGCTGCCACCCACAGGGATAACACCTGCGCCATGCATTGAATTCATCAACAATTCACCATTCCCAAAGGCAAATACAGGTGCCAATAAGCTGAGGCTACCATATCTCAGCTTGTACTGTCTCTTCAAAACGAATATGGATTTTGGTATCCATAATTCCCCTGGATTTGTATTGTAAAGTAAATCAACATCCAATTCAAGGTGTGAGTGTTTTTCCATTTTTTCTTGAGGTCTTCAACTTTATGCCAAGAAAATGTTGTGTTTCTGTTTCCATTTCAGCAGATGTTAGGGGGAAATAGTGCACTATTTTGAAAGTATTGAGAGTGTCTCGAACTATTTCTTTCTAATACTCATACTCCACAATTATTTCAGCTTGGGCAAATAAGACGTGTGCCAGTATGCCCTGTTGTCTGTACTTGTTTATTTCAGCATTGTAACAGGCAAACGCACTGTTGCAATTTACCAGGAATATTCAGGTATTTCATGTAAACAAAGCATACTATCTACCATCTCTTAGATATTTTTGCGTGTAGTATAAATATAGAAGTGAACAAACATGAAAACGGAAAGAACCTTTTAACATTCTTCAATGCAACTTTTGCACCATAAAGAAACATAGGCCTTTGCACGACTGGAGTATGTCTATCTATAGCACAGCTAGTTCCTTAAGCCTTGTGTAGACTTCTAAGGTTGCCCTGCAGTCTTGTGGTGGCGCTAGTCCATTTTCTTTCCATTTTCCACAGCCTGTTGCAGATAATCCTTGATGTCTTGATCACTGCACGGGTCAATAATTTGCCCTGCCTCTGAGCATATAGTTCCCTTCAACGGCCAGTCCACAGTCCCTTGAATCAAACTGTACACTCCTGATAAAAATCTTACAACCAGTTAAAAAATTGCAAGAATTTACATTTCGCACTGTTGGATCTTCAGGGTCTAAGTAGAGCATCAAAATGCAAAAAGAAGAAATGGGAACAAGAGACCAAAAGTTTTGAGCAGGCAATAGATTGAAAACAACAATTTAACTGAAATAGGCTGTTCATCAACTGATCAAAAGTTTAAGACCACAGCTCACCCCCCCCCCCCCCCCAAACCTTCTAAAACAGACATTAAACTGACTCAGTAATGAGTAGCTCCACCATTATTGCTGGTCACTTCAAAAATTCATTCTGGCATGCTTGATGCAAGTGTTTCCAAAAGGCCAGTGGGAATGTGGCTCCAAGTGGTGAAGATGGCTTCATGAAGGAAATCCACTGTCTGGAACTGATGTCCATTTTTGTAAACTTCCCTTTCCATCCATCCAAATGTTCTCAATTGGATTTAGATCAGGGGAACACGCAGGATGGTCCAACAGAGTGATGTTGTTATCCTGGAAAAAATTCTTGGTCAGACGGGCATTGTGAATCCTGCTGAAAAACCCAGTCGTTACCACACAGACGAGGACCCTCAATCATGAGGATGCCTGCTGCAACATCTCCACATAGCCAGCTGCTCTTTGACGCCCCTGCACAACCTGGGGCTCCATTGTTCCATTTAAGGAAAAAGCAACCCAGATCATGATGGCGCCCCCTCCATTGTGCCGTGTAGAAAACATCTCAGGTGGCATCTCCTTGTCATGCCAGTAACGTTGGAAGCCATCAGGACCATCGAGGTTAATTTTTTTTCTCATCAGAGAATGAAACTTTCTTCCACCTTTGAATGTGCCATGTTTGGTGCTCCCCTGCAAAGTCCAAACGGGCAGTTTTGTGGCATTGAAGGAGATGTGGCTTTTGAAGATTTTTTTTTTTGAAGCCCTTCCTTAGGCAGATGCCATCTGATGGTTATTGGGCTGCAGTCAGCACCAGTAATGGCTCTAATTTGGGACGAGGATCATCCCATTTCTTGATGGACAGCCATTCGGATCCTCCAGCTCAGCGCCGGTGAGATTGTTTTGGGTCTACCACTTGATTTTTGTGTTCCATAAACCTCAGGATCTTTTCACAAATGCAAAATGTCTGTCTTACTGTGTCCAACCTCAGCAGCGATGGCACGTTGTGAGAGGCCCTGTTTATGCAGCTCAACAATCCTGCCACATTCAAAGACAGTGACCTTTTTTTGCCTTCAAAAGATCTTTTTGGTTACTTGACTGGAAATGACATTGAATCAAAATTTTTGCACAGATTTTGGCTTTTTAAGGCTGTGGTCTTAAACTTTTGATCAGCTGATGAACAGCCTATTTCAGTTAAATTGTTGTTTCAATAAATTGCCTGCTCACAACTTTTGGTCTCTTGTTCCCATTTCTTCTTTTTGCATTTTGAAGCTCTACTTAGAAACTTCCTAAGATCCAGCGTGCAAAATGCAAATTCATGCAATTTTTTAACTGGTCTTTTTGGTCTTTTGACCAGGTGTGTTAAAGTATGATAGACTCCACCCCACACCAGACATTAAAAAGGAAGTTAAACATTGTTTACATTTTCATTTACAGAAATATGGACTCAAACATAGGTGAGGGTGGTATTTTAAAATACAAAAATACCTGACACATTTTGAATTGGTGTGAATTACCTGTGAGGCAAAAAATTAAGTTCATCAGGAATCCCCAAGGACATGATGCAAGCCTGGATGACCAAACCCTGTGCTTGTTCCAGACATCTTTACATTCGTCCAGGTCTTTCTACAGAATATGGTTGAAGCAATATCTCAGCAAGCACTGGTGTTTGTGACTGCCATTTAAGTGTCCAGAGTCACGCAGGTCTCCAAGAAGGTCCATATAAAACTGAGACCTAGGAATACAATAAATGTAAAGTTGATTTTATTTTACACTCGTGCAAAGCCCAGAGAACTGCATACACTGTGAATGAAAAGGGTGACATATGAATAGATCTTTGGGTCAGGAATGATTCAAATTATAATCAGCCTGCAAACTTTTTATTCATAGTTTTCAGAGACCTCGTTAGACCAGTTTACTTACTTTCCTCTTCTGAAAAAGGACCACCACAACTCAATCTGATGATTCCCCATTGATAAGCCATAACTATGGCTGAACGAGCCTGCATAGTAGTCATGGTGGAAATTGTAGAGGGTGCATTGTATTGCTGCCATTGTCCCATTCTCTGTCCCAAGATCAGTTCTCAGTCTCATTGGGATCACACTGAAATTGTTGGCACAATTAATATAATTGTGAGCGATGATGGCAGGGTTGTTGTTTGAATGCTCACAAACAAGCTACATTATTCTCCTGGAGAAGCCATCTATACAACCAGAGATTGCCAGGGCAAGGGGTTTCAGCTTGTCATAACTATTGGGCGCGGGATCTTTCTGTGTTGAGTTTGCATGTTTTCCCTGTGCCTGCATGGGTTCTCTCCAGGCGCTTCAGCTTCCACCCACAGTCCAAAGACATACAAATGGGGACGAGGCTAATTGAATACTCTAAATTGACTGTAGGCATGGCTGTGACTGTGAATGGTTGTCTGTTTATATGTGTTGGCCTTGCAATGGACTGGCGACCCGTCCAGGGTGAACCCCGCCTCTAGCCCGAAGGGTGCTGGGATAGGCTCCACCATGACCCTTAACAGGATTAGAGGAAGAAAATGGATGGATGGATGGATGGGTGGAATATTACTTGCTAATCATCAGCATGTTAAGATCATTAATATCAACATGTTAGCATGCTGATGTAAGGGTTTAGTTCAAAGCCTTGTATATCACAGCTGAAGTCTGACATCAAGCCATAACTCTACTTGAGAGAAGCCTGGATGATTTTTTTTTTAATTGGGAAAATTGGGGAAATAATATTACAAATAATATGTTACCTCCATGTTGGGATTTTATCCAAATCCTTATTGTTTTATGAAAATTAATCAATTTCATTTGGTTATCTATTCTATGATAGTGTGCTTAAAAAAACCTTGTTCTGTCTAAACAACAGCTAGTAGCATGATTTTTTTTTCAACTTGTAATTTTTCTGTGCATGGGGAAAAAATGGGATATTCAACTCATTTTCTCTCCTTGAAGGAACTAATCATTAGTTGCACAATCAGTGGCCTCAAGCAAATTGACAACACTACTCTGCCAGGGAAGCTGAAACTCTGGTGCTTCCAGTTTTGACTCCTGCCCCACCTCATGGCCAATCACCATCTAAGACGTCACCTTATCCCATGCAAACCTGTTGGAGTGGCAGGTGAACTCTAAAGTTAGGAGGTGGCTTGGGCTACCATGATGCCTCAGCAAGATAGGCCTCTATGGGAACAGAGCCCTCTCCCTGCCAATCTAAAATCTGGTGAAGGAGAACAAATGCACAAATGCACCAAGGCAAGGCTGGAGATGACCCTCTCAGAATCCAGCGATCGATGCGTCCGAGGTGCTCCTTCACCCTAACAAAGGGATAAAATGGAAACCAGCTATAGCAGCAGTGGAGGCTAGGTCTGCCCTCAAACACCAGGATATAGTGGGGCACATATAGGCACATACAGTATGGCAGAGGAGAGCAACAACACCCTAATGTTAAAGGGCAACGGAATGTCGGCATCTGGTGGTGGAGGAGGTGCGCCATCAGGAGGAAGTAGCCAGGTGTGCCAAGGCAGTCTACCAAGCCCAATAAAGCCTCTGGATGAGGTGGGATGGCATTGTAAGGAAGAAGCTCACATGGAGCAGTCAATGGAACATAAACGCAAACAGGCTGAGTTTCATCATCAGAGTTACTTATGATGTCCTACCATCCCCAAGAAATCTGTATCTGTGGTATGGAGAGGTTTGAGCCTGTGTCCGGCGTGCAGCCCTGGCAACCCTCAAACACATCCTGGTGGGTTGAAAGACCAGCCATACCCAAGGGAGATACACCTGGTGCCATAACCAAGTGCTGAAGTGCTTGGCTGCTGCAACTGAGCACAGGAGAGTGACCTTGAGCACAACACCCAGAAGTGCCCAGACCACCTTCCATCTAGCGTCCTTCTTTATCCGGGAAGGACAGAAGTGGCGCAGCATCACCCCACACCCTGACTCATGCCCACTGAACTTAGCCAGGGACTGGTAAATTGGAGTTGACCTCAGCCAGAAAGTCAACTTCCCACTGGAGATTGTGTTGACCAACCTGCGCCCAGGTCCCCCTAGTCCTTTGGTCCAAATTTTGTCGGAGTGTCTTCATCATTGAACTGACAGTCCCTTGGGAGGACTCAATTGATGAGGCATTTGAAAGGAAGAGGCTGCGGTCACTGGTTGAAGCTGAAACGGAAGGAGGCAGGGTGGCCCACCAAATGATGATATCTCTGGTATGTGGTCAGGCTTCGGCCTGGTTCAGGGAGGAGGACACCCCTGCCATGCATAGTCCAGGCTCATGGAGACAGTAAGGGAGTAACCACTTCACGGTGCCATGTGACACACACCCAGGATTGATCAGCCTGTGGTCGGCCTGCCTTGTCGGAGGGTATCGTGTGAAAAATGGCCGAAACACCCTAGAAAGACAAGGTACACGTCTGATGATGTGTCACATGGCAGGAACATCTCCGCATGGTCACCATCTAATGCCCACCCTAGAAGACATTTAGAAGATGCACGAGGCACGTGTTTTAGCTGAATTGTCTGGGATTGTATCAACTAGTCCTATCAAGTAACCGAGACATACGTATTGTTTTCCTCAGTCCTAGGAGAGGTAGTCAATCGTTAACAAGAAAAAAGTTCTTGCCTTTTTGAGTCATTTTATTATAGTTTCACAGCCAAGACTGATGTATTTCATGCTAGTTGGAATGCTCACTGAGTTTGAAAGTTAACAGTTTCCGCAGGCCACTACTATCCAACTTTAATTTTTTTCTGCTATTAAAGCATTTGTGGTGTAGTGGCCATTTCCTACTTTAATCAGTACAGTCTTGCCTCACTGCTATGTTGCTTCTGTAAGACCCCAAAGGAGCAGCATAGTGTCAGCTGAATAGAAGTAAACATGTCCCGAGGGAGGACAGGACACACACAAAAACACATGCACTCACATACAAACACACAAAGTTGTGAAAGCAGCTTTGAGAGACTCATAAATGTACTATAGCTGCAGGTCCAAGGCCACATATTCTTTGAGTTGCTGGCAAATACATTCACACAGTTCCCACATGTCATTCAATGATTCAAAACTATTGGCTAAATTTAGAACACGATGACACATCAATATGCCATTGCTATGGGTTTCAACACTAATGGAGCCATCACCAAGCAATAAACTGCGAAGAACATTAGCACCTAAGATGCAGGCTAACAACACACAAAACTGAAGGGTGCTGCAGGATGCTGAAAGTGGCTCCAGGACGTAGCAACAATAACTGTTATTCCTTGGTTCCCAAGGAAGAATTGAAAGATGTAGTCAAGGCTACACAAGTTCCTCAGTCAATCAAACACATTCCCTAATGAAGATGAAACTCTGCAGAAACATATGGACATTAAAACAGGACTGAAGACAACAGTATTACAGCCATGCTTCTACCTTTATAGTAGTATATATAGTATATAGTAGTATGCTATATATATAATTAAATTATACTTTACAGTACAAAATGAATGTTTCTCTCATCTTTGATTTATGAGAATACAGTACAGCCCTACCTGAACCATCAATTCATGATGGTATTTATGTTGTGAGGAATTATTTTCCCCAACCTGGTTAGCAATTTGTTTTTATAATGCCTCATCATTCCTTCAGTCCGTCCTTCCATCATGATACACATCTTTGTTACTGTAAATGCATATGCTGTAGCCGATGGTTACTAGATTGGTGTAAATTAATAACACCAGTGATCATGTAATGTCTCACGGCAAGAATATCAAGTCTTAAGCATCAACATAGGTCACTAATCGAAAATAACCCAAAGCAGCATTTACTGATATGCCCTAAACCTAACATCTCAACTGACTGCCTGACCCTAACCTAACCCTAAACCTAACCAGAACCTGATTCTAACCTCGACCCTTAAACCAAGTCTTGACCTTCAAACAGCCCTTTGAAGAGGTGAGCACCGGCTAAAATGTCCTCACTTTCCAAAAATGTCCTCACTCTGTTGCTTAAATACGTATTCTAGTCCTCAATATACAGCAAGTACAAGAACACACACACACACACACACACACACACACGCACATCTTATTTCACACACATGCATGTACACTGAACATGATCCCTCAAGGACAAAATTACTCTCACATCCCCACAACTAAATAAAAGCAAAAGCATGTAGTTGGTTCATTTTAAAATTATGCCTCCACATTTGTTTATGGCTGATTGTGTGCCTTTAACATGTTGACATTCAAATTTAATCCCTCTTTGTAATTAACCAGGCCCCACAAAAATAGAGGCAGAGTGATTAAAACAGGAAAATCCAATCAAACATGCTTCTTAGGACACATTCACTGATGAGGTGGGGGCTCAACACATAGGATGAGATACAATAACAATTACCCTTTAACGTGCTGTCAAATACACAAACACACACCCAAACACATGCAAAATTACACAACCAAACACATACGCTACCGCTTCAATACTAATTAAACCAGATATCTTTTCCCACACAGGATATCCCTGGCTTTCATCCTCTCCTCAATTAGATTGAACTTCTTACTGTTATGTTAGTGTTTGGATTAGGAGGGGTTATAGAGGAATTTGAGGGTTTCAAATCCTCCTTTGCCTTTGATTTACAGCATCAGCCACTTGTCAGTTATCTGGCTGTTAGATGGAGAAGCGTGTGTATGTGAAATTGGACATATATGTTCATTAAAACCCTCACTGGTGCCTTCATTGACCCTCTGTAAATACACTGGTTGCATAAAGACCTTGCATCACTTTCCCAACTGCTTCTTCTTCTTCTTTTTCTCCTGATGGGTCAAAATGAGAGCAGATGATTCTTAAGATGTTTCCTACGTGATTCAGTCTCTTGGCTCCTTTGAGGCTCTGACAGCAAAGAACTAAACTTGAGTCTTGATAATCACATGAAACACTACCTGACATTTTCCCCATGAGCTTATCAGCCCTGCTGACTTGCAATCCTGTATGTTAATGCTAATTAGGAATGGTCATGAGGAAAGCTTTCTGCTCCTCACAGACAAGTCCCAAACTCTCACACTACACCACCCCCCATATAAGGTTCAGCACATCTCAGACAAGCCATGAAATCAATTATTGTCCTGGAGGAGCTTAACACTCAAGTGGACTGTACCATTGCACCCTTTATGCATTTAACTGGGCTCTGCACACACAAAATGCATATGACTATCCACCTATCCAAGAAGACAAGACCTCTGTTCAGCTATTCTGGAACTGTGAGATGTTATTAGACTCAAAGCATAGATTGTCCTGGGCCTTTGCTCTGACACACATTTTGAAATTTCAAGGCAAGAAGATTACAGATAAAATGAATATTAGTAATTATGACATCATCCATCAACAGTATACGAGAATACACCAAGCCCAGAATGGGTGAAAATATTGGAATGCATCCTAACACGATGTGTTTTATTACTTCAAATGCTTGCCATGAAAAAAGTGAAAAAGAAATGTTATTTCTATTGTCCAACAATGTCCCCAGTCTGAGTCAGCAGTTCTCATCTGTTGCTGTGCACAGCCTGAGCCAAGACCAGCTTTCCTGTCCTGATCAACCAACAGTTTGTAAGCACTTCATAAAGGCTGGCTGAATATGATTTTCCCTTTTTTTTTCTACATGTAAAGTAGCTTTTCCCTCCATTTCACATCTGTGTCATTGGGAAAAGGAACTAACAAAACTTTAACACAATGACCCTTGCCAGCATGAAGCCAGCTGACCCAGTACTTCCTAAATGGAGATTAATGATGCCTTTAGTAACACTTTAGATTTTGAATGGCTTGCACACAGTTGCCATATAAGACTGGGACTATGGCTATGGTATGCTAAATTTTGAATTGACAATCCATCCAGTTACAACAGCAGCCAATCTCCTCCCTGACTCTGTTTCCACTGAGGGTGGCCTCCAACATACAGTATGTCCACAAGCCTAGGTTCAGTTATTTGCTTTCACCTTGTCTCTCCAGTGACTAGGTCCCATCCTGTCTCTCCAGGGGCTAGGACTTGAAGCCTGTTCCTCAGTTAGATAGACTCCAACATATTCCCTTGGGACCAGTCCTCGAACTGCTGTTCCAGTACCAGGGACTTGTCTCTCCAGTGTCTAGGCCTCACCCTGTCTCTACAAATGGTTGTACAGTCATCACAAATGACTAGATTAGATTATTATGTAAAATATAGTCACAGCTGCTCTGGCGGGTTCAGCCCTAATCCAATAACTAAAGGAAGGTTTGGGCTATACTGTTCTATACAAAGTCACCTCAATGTCAGGATGCTGTTCATGTGATGACACTTGTGCCTATACCATGATTTAAATTCTACAGCAGCACTCTATCCCCATTCCCACCTCACCCTCTGTTCCTCCACCACCCACCACCACAGAGATAGAAGGTTCGCCTCTCCAGGACATCGCTGGTAGAGATCAGATCAGCCGTTTGAGCTGCCTTGATCTCCTGTTCTCTCTCCCTTTGGTTCTCTCTTGTTCTTCCTCACCTCTTTATCTCTGCTCTAGGAAGAGCAGGATGGCGCGCCTAGAGTCCACCAGTCAATGCTGCAATGTAGGGATCTGCCAGGATTTGGGATTTATTGCTTTATAGACAGAGGAAATGTGAGTTCATGACATCAAAAAGAAAGCCTTGATGCTGCCGTCTGTGCTGGGGGTTGCAGTTCTGCCATGATTGCTCATGAGGGAGAAAGAATGAGTTATGCTAATGGACCCTACAACTCTGTGTGGGAGTCCCTCTGTAGTGTGTGTGCATGGTCCAATCTCATTGATGTACTCCCATCAAACAAGCCTTATGTGTTTCTCTTATTGTCTCATACACAGACACGCACACAAACACACACACAGAGGCACACAGACACACACACACAGACACACACACACACGCTGAGCAGCCATCCCTCCAATGTGTCATTGACATCCACTCCAGTCTGTAGCATGTTTCACATGTCACCTACTGACACCAGCCTCCAAAACCCAAGTCTGCCAGCCACCCTGAATTATTCATCAAATATGTCACAAAGCCAGCCATTGAGCTATTTCTCCAAAGATTATAGGCAATAAAATTTTGTTTATCGGTCTCTCACTGCTTTACTTCCTGCTATTGTCTTTCCCATGTCTCTCCCCTCTGTTCCTTTTTTTCATCTTTTCTCGCAAATGTCACATTCCCCTCCTTCTTATTGGCATCTTCTGTCACAGTGATTTACTAAAGTGAATATGACGTGCAGCGAGCCCTATTCTTGGCTCTTATGAAAGCCATACATTATCTTATTTTTTTCCCTCTCCCATTTCATGTTCGTCTTCTGCATTCTGTGTTTGACCATGCAGCAGTCCTTGTTCCTCTCTCTGCTGACATGTTATTCTCTTGTTTTGTCATTGATAATGTATGCAAATAGGTGCCATGAGAGTTTTCTTCACTATTGGTGATCAACTCATACCATTGCATGAACGAAGACAAGATTTCTATGTGTCAATTGCGGTTGATCATTATAAGCATGCTGGTTGACTGGAACTGTTTGACCCACCTCAAAGTGCCAAAATGCTTCTCTCCCTCATCTATACTTCTGTGCGCTGATGGTGTTTTGTAATAATATCAGTTTGTGAACATCCAGCAGCGGCACTTTGCCGTTTCCAAGCACCGTAATCTTTAGTTCCGTTGTGCTAAGGTGCCAGAATAACAAGGATTATGACAACCTGAAATGGTATACATATAGTGCCTGCAGCAGCCATCTTCTCTGCTGCTGGAGTACTTTAATTTGCACTGAAATGCAGCTCTTCTTGCTGCTAAAATCATGACTGTTCTTAATACCGAAAGGCTTTCAGTGAGTCATACTTTTCAGAATGTGACCCTGAGTTGGCTGCCCCAATGTCAGGTGTAGTACAGCAGTATAGTTTCTGACACCATTGGCTGCTGATTTCACTTACATGTCAATATCAAACACTTCCCAAGGGTTCGGGTGTATTTACACACCAATAATGAAATTCTGTACAATGAAAAAGGAATCTGGATTGAAACAAATTTTGCATGATAGGAGGATTCCTTGACCAACAAACTGAGGGTTCCACTGGGCTCCACTGATTTCACATCAGGGCAAACAGAAGAAGTCCGCAAAATTGGGAAGAAACCTGTTAATCTCATATTACACCCCATCTTTCAATACAAGTCACAAAGCAGTGACAGTATCCCAAAATAGTGTCTGAACCAGTTATGGTTCAATACCTCAACACTTGAGCAGAGTGAGCAGGACCAGGAACAAACTTCAACCCAGGCATTTTGTGTATTTTGTGTTGTATCATCATTTGCTATGTTTTGTTTGTTTGTTTTTGGGGGGGTTGATTTAGATTTTTTTTTTTAACATGAAATGTTAAATTTTACTTTTAGCAGATTCAAAATTTTTCTTTTACGTGAATTCCTTTTTTGCTTTTAATGTCATTTCGTTGTAATTTTGTTTAGAACACATACCTGTCTGTCTTTATTCAATTCATACATCAATACACTCATAAAAACAGGCAAAAAATAATTGGATATCATTAAATGATATATGAAATAAAGTTTCCAATGTACAGTGCTACGAGACAACAAAAACAACAAAATACATTATCAGTACATAAAATACTGTGTTCAATGTGTTGTGCATCTTCAAGACAATAAAAACAAAAAAGAGGAGAAAGACAAGAGGCTAGCAGCTGAATGATATTGTATTTAGGCTTTTTTAGGCACAGAACTTTAAATAAATTCATGTCCCACTCTGCAGTATACTTGAAACATACAGGCAGTGTCTGTCTTTCTTATCATGTCTTTTACTGTGTTATTTCCTGTCTTGCGTCAAAACCAAAGTCAGTTTTTTTAAATGTAGAGACTGGATAGTTCCGAGTTTTTGTTTAAATTTTGGGAGTTACAATAAAAAAGATTTGTCCAAGAAGTAAATAGACAAATAAAGAGAAAATAAAGTATCCACTTGAGCAGAATAACAGAAGATGTACTTCCTTACATCCCTGTGACTGGAGAACATTGTATCATCACTACTCTAATTCAGTTATTCTCTCAAAACACCCTCAACGGGTCAACAAACCTTAAATATAACAGGAAATATCAAAAACTATTCAAAGTTTCACATTTGAATTTTGTGTAGTACTCTGTGAGTAAAAGCCAGTGGTATTTCATATTTCCCCCCAAATGAAACAAATAACGTGAAAAAGTAATTACAGAGCTGTAGGTGCTAGCCTGGCTAGCTAGTTTGCGAATATTTCTTTTTTTTTATGCAAAGCTAAGCTACCTGGCTGTAGCTTCATATTTACCATAAAAATTGAACATTCTTGCCTAACTTAGCAAGAATGTGCTCATTGCTGATCCTTCAAAGAGAGCTTGTTAACCTCTTGAGACTATGCGTCATCCAGTAGAGCCTAGTTGACTCTCAGGCTTTGCCCTTCATTTATAACAAAACCCTGCTGCTTTTCTTTTCCTAATGAAGGCTGCAAGGTTATTAGCGACCTTTATCTGTTTTCTCTCCTATCTCTCCTGTCTTTTCCTGTGCTGCAGTCAGGCAGTGTTCAATATCTCATCTTATTCTGTACTGCGGTCTACTATCAATTCCAAGCTGTCCTGCCAGTGGTGCCGCACCATTTATGATATCAAGATGCACATCAGCTGCCAAATGTACACGTTTACTCATCTCACTGGGTGGAAAGAGAAGCAGATGGACAGTTTTGCTGCAGTCCTTCATATGTGCCAACCAACTGGACGATCCAACTGTGGAAACATGCTTGTACCTCCGAGCACATTTATGGATCATTTCATTCAATTTCATGTACCATAAAACTGTAATAACAGCAGAATCTATTATATTGGTTTCTCTTGTCAGTCCCAGCGGTGTCATGTTACCACTTCATCTACTGCCTGCTTCACGCTTTCATACTGACAGGAAACTGCTGATTGTCTCCCAGAAGGGGCTGGATGTTCACACACACACGCACACACACACACACACACTCACACATTCACTCACACACACACACACACACACACACAGACACACACTTTCAAACACACAATACTACTTGAGGTAGAAGCATAATGTAAAACAAGTGCTCCACTGCTCTCTATAGGCGTGATCATGGAAGTGCATTACTGAAGTAGTTATTTTGAAGTAGTTATATTTATTTCCCCCTTTACCATACATTTTTTTGGTACTTTAGTCACCTGAGATGGAACACTTAAATATTTTTAGCCTATTATAGACAATATTTTGCAATTTTTGACAGAGAAGCTCTTGAATATCCATCCATCCATTGTCATCTTCCGCTTATTCCTACACATTAAGGGTCGTGGGGGGGCTGGAGCCTATCCCAGCATCAACGGGCGAGAGGCGGGGTTCACCCTGGACAGGTCGCCAGTCCATCACTGGACCAACACATATAGACAGACAACCATTCACTCTCACAGTCACACCTACAGTCAATTTAGAGTATCAATCAGCCTCGTCCCCTCTTGATGTCTTTGGACTGTGGAGGAAGCCGGAGTACCAGAGAGAACCCACGCAGGAACAGGGAGAACATGGAGACTCCACACAGAGAGATCCCGCGCCCGAGCCGGGACTCGAACCCGGAACCTTCTTGCTGTGAGGCCACAGTGCTAACCACTGCACCACCGTGCAGCCTGCTCTTGAATATAATAATATTAATTATATAATATAATATAATATTAATCCAGTTGAAGGCTTAAAGGCTGGGTATGTGCATCTATGGTAAGCAGAAGAGTAGGACAAATAAGGAAAATGAATGTATAAACATGATCTATTTACCATTAGCTTACATGAAGTCAAAACATTTTTTTCTATTTTGGAGGAAATCTTTGAAGAGTAACACATTTGTTCTACTATGTAATAAAAATGTTAATCATTTTTCATGAACATTGAAGACTTATCTGGCAAGAATTTGATTAAATGAGTCTTAACAGGGAGACACTTTGTTCTTTATTTAACCTGCAAATTCCCAGGGATGTGATTACAGACTTTGTGCCCATGAAAATGCATACAATTCCTGTGTGCTGTGAGCCATTTAATATTATGTTGTAATAGGAACCTAGAGACCCTGCAAATTATGGTCTTAGAATTGTCCTTTTACTGCCCCTCTTCCAGGAGATCATACACTCGTCCAACCAACTCAGAGTGTGCTCTTTATTTTGGATGCTAAGGTTCCCTCAGTTTGCCTCAATTTCTTTCCACTGCACTGATGTAAACATAGCTTTACCTTGCGCACTGAATATATTATATATATCCTCCACAGATGCTCCAAGTCACAGCTGACTTTCTCCACCAGAGTACCTGCTTCATCAACAGTTTGCTGAGGAATGTCTCTATAAGAAACCGCAGATGGGCTTTGGATTTAGTGCAGTTCAGAAGGGGCCGATTGCTGCACTACTGCCTGTTTTGAGACAAAATCAAAAGAAACACAACCTTCGTTTTAAATCAGATTTTTGCTTTGACATAACCACAGTATATACTCAGACAGCTGATAACTAAAACACATAGTTCAAAAAATGTTGTACTATCCAGCAAAATAATGGGAAAGCTGGTACAATTAATTGTGCCTCCAGAATATTTTCATACTGGGAGGTCACGCCAACCATTGTCGACAATCTTTTGAGACATTAAGAAAGCAATGTGCTGACGTTACGCATTATGTTGACTTTAACACATGACGTGTGAAAGAATGAACCCAGTCTCTCCCATGCTAGACGTGCAGCTTATTAATTAACTTAATGAGATATGAGCTCGTTATTGGTCCAGATACAACACAGAGACCTGTGTTGTATCTGGCACAGACACAACATTATCTAAATAAAAACATTACATTTTTCAAGACTGAAAAAGTCATATTGGTGCACCAAACTGTTTCTGTACATAAGGCTTTGTGACCATGTGGAACAGGAGATGGTCCCTCCCACATTGAAGTTGAAAGCACACCATTGTCTAAAAAAAGGCCGTTACATGCTGCAGCATTATCAGTAGGGAAATGAGGTGAGCAGTTAATACCAAGACAAATACACAAAAAGAAGAGAAAGAATGTATATATATAGTACTTTATTATACAGTAATACAATATTGTCCTTCCAGTCCCATTTGCATTAAGGAAACAAAAGCCATTGGTGATGGAAGAGTCACTGAAATATGAGTTCTAAATATGTACTTCCTTAAATTCTCCAACAGTCCTCAGCCCTCATGAATTCAAAGTCACCATATTAAAAGAATCCTGACAGATCCAATCTGTCACATGTTCACTTTCCTGAGTACTTTCATCAGCAAATTAAACTTTGAAGAAAGAAAGAATTGTCCAGATAGCTCTGATGAGTCCCACTCAAGTGGTCCGTGAGTTGTTTTATATAACCTGAGTGAGTACATCACAGTGGATGAGTGACAGATGTAAACATCAAAGTGGCTGAGTCTCAAAACTATGATGAGTCACATCCGTGTGTGTGTGTGTGTGTGTGTGTGTGTGTGTGTGTGTGTGTGTGTGTGTGTGTGTGTGCACGCATGCGTGCGCGTGAGTCTGTGTGTTGTGGATTGGGAGTGGTGGGCTCAGCACCGTTCACGCTCCTGTGCTGTCATTCATCAGCACAGACCTATTGTGGTCCCCTCTGCCTCCTCTCAGTGAAATGTGGGCTGACACAACAGAGTTCTACAAAGCCCAGCTGGCAGGCTTTGTTATGCAAGCATATTGCAGCTCTGTTGCTGTCAGTGTGTTACAGGAATAATCCATCCAAAAACACACTAATGTCACGGCTGCTGGTGTGCATTGTTGGGCCAAATCTACAGTTAGATGGTAAATTTCTCATTGACTAAAAGAATGAATTCATGTTTGACTGGTGTTCATTTTTGAAAGCATGAAAGCTATTTTTTGTATTCTATTTGTTAACACATATGTGAAACAATATAGAGTACAGATTTAACCCCCCTACGCTAGTACGGAAAGTAATAAATAAGAGTAACATGACTTATTATTTGTAGACAGATTACAGATGTAACCCATATTGATAGTGGTGTGGGGATGAAAGCAAACTTTTAACAGATTCCCTGAGTTGTACAAAGTTTAAATGTGAGATTGTAAAGCAAAACCAAAGTTAATTGGGATGTTCAATGTGTGTTTGAGACATTCAAATAGAATAATCTTGGAATTGATGATTATGGGGATAAAATTCATGTAAGTAAAAAGGATGGATGTCTCATTATTGCAATGACAAGGAATCTTTTCAGTATTTTGTAGCAGATATGACATTAAGTTACTGTATATTAGTTGCTTTAAAAGTATTTTTTCTTCTTTTAAAGGTTGTGTACACTTGTATACTTTATTTTTAATCATATTTCACAGTGGCTCAAACTTCTCTTTGCATGCTGAGAAAAGAAAACCTGAAAAATGATTTCAGTATCATGATGCATCAGGTACTGTGTCTGTCATTACTGGTGTATTCCATAAATGCCTGTGGGAAAATCCAACACCTGAAGATTGTCAGTTTCCATTCATGTGTTGTTTTTAGAGAAGCTATGATATTTCTATGAAAATGCAAAAAAGAGATGTAAAGCAAGTAAGCTAAAGTAAAAGTACCACGGTGTTGATATAAAGCCTGCTGTATGGGCAGAAACTGAAACGGAAGCTGAATATGCGATATTCAAATTATATGAAGCAAACTGACTTTTTGTTTAAATCACATACATTTCTACTGATGCGGGGTTTTTTTTCTGCAATGCTGATAAAAGTCTTCCACATCACTAGAGGGCGTTCTTGATATGTAGCGTCACACACTTAACAGCGTCCCCAACTCACTGAGTTGTAGAATCACGTGACCGGAAGAGCAGCTTCAAAACATTGAACAACAAAGCCAGAAGTGTTGCTGTCGCCGTCTCGTGATGATTTTTGTCTTGTTAAGCTGATCGTCAGGGGAACTTTTTTTTTTATCGTGAAATTCGTCTCAGTGGCTCCATCATGGCGGGGCCTCTCTTGGAGTTTGAGACCGAGATGTTCTTAAGTCTGTTCGGCAATGACGGGCTGCTCGTGGTTGCAGAGGGGATGGGGATAGACCGCATACTGTTGCAGTTCATGCGGGTGTACTCGGAGCATGGCAGCCTGGTGCTACTGCTCAACACAACCGCACCCGAACAGGTCAGGACGGCCACATTGGTTGGCTAATAAAGCGCTAGTTAAGGTATTTTTCCATGGTGACCTGAACTGCTGTCTTCTATCCTCTCAGGAATATTTCACGGAGCAATTGCGAGTGGAGGGGGTGACGCACCTGCCCCGGACGGTGACCAGCGATGTCCAGAGCACCGAGCGCTATAACGTGTACACAGAGGGAGGGGTGCTGTTTGTCACCAGCAGAATCCTGGTGGTGGACTTCCTCACCGATCGTATCCCTGCTGATCTAATATCGGGTATGAGTGCAGAATCATGGAGAAAATGTCACTTCCATTCATAACTTGAACTTGATCGTTTAAAGGACCAGAGTGTCTCAAGATGAAATACGATAAGCTAAGATAAGCTTTGTTCGTCCCTCAGTGGGGAAATTGGCACTGTTACAGCAGCAGAAACAGAGAAGTTGCAGCATAAAAGTACAGTCTTATTTATTTAGTGGCAACTACATAGCTCCGTAAAGTCAAGTAAACATCTGTTTTCAGTGACTATTCTTCCCTTGAGCCATTCGCTGTTGGAGCTCAGTATGTGGCATTATGTGTGTTTCTGTTAGTTCAACATTTAAGATTAAAGGCAGAGTGTTGTTTATCTTAGGCAGGCCCTTACTTTGGTGGGCTGCAGGCCAAAATTATAAACGCGTTGTTCAGTTAAGACATTTTGTTTGTGTATTACTGTCTCTGCCTCTTCATTGATGCCTTCTTTCGCTTGTGCCGGTGTCAAGCTGTCTGATGGAATAATGAAAAAAAAATTTGTTCGAGATCCTACATGCTATAAATGACAGGTCACATCATATTTTATGGCAGGACTCAGTCAATTCCTCTATCAAGTTTGATGTTTTTCCCATCTGCATTTTGAAGACCCAATTTTTTTCTCAGCCTCTGATTGACTCCGTCCATCTCACTCACGTACTAGGCGGGCTTTTGGCAGAGCCCCTGGAAAAGCCCATTGTGTAGATAGGCTTCTGACTATTTCTTCCTGTGGTGGAAAAAAATCAAAGCCCCTTAGCACCCAATATTTTGCCTAAGTAGCTCAAATATTAACAAACGGTTAAAAAAAAAAAATTCCCACCACTAACGAGAGCTGCCGAAACTGTCAGCGCATGCATCACATCAGCCAGAGGTGCTGGTGTAGACACTGGTGGTGCCAGCAGCCGTGCAGGTAGAGAGGATATACAGCAGGGGACTTCATATTTCAGGGGTACAGCTTGGGAATCACTGATCGATAAGTGTCATCTTTCTACACCCACCCTCAGGTATCCTGGTTTATCGTGCTCATAAAATCATCGAGTCATGCCAGGAAGCATTCATCATCCGCCTATTTAGACAGAAGAATAAGACTGGTTTCATAAAAGCCTTTACCGACAAGGCCACAGCGTTCTCCTCTGGTTTCTGCCAGGTAGAGCGTGTGATGAGAAGCCTCTTTGTAAAAAAACTCTACCTCTGGCCCAGGTATGATACAGCATTCTTTTTCTCACAGAAAATGTTTTGACTTATTTTCATAAAATATTACTTGTGAACATTCCACCACTCTTGTCTCTCATCCCTGTTTGCCTTTACTCTCCATGTACTTTGTCTGGCAGGTTTCAAGCCTCTGTGAACTCAGCACTCGACAAGCACAAGCCGGAGGTGGTGGAGCTCCATGTGTCATTGACAGCAGCTATGAGAGCCATACAGAGCTCCATTCTTGACATCATGAGTGCCTGTCTGAAAGAGCTGAAACGCTACAACCCCACCTTAGAGGCTGAGGACCTCTCCCTGGAGAACACGCTGGGCAATTATTTTGAAAAGGTGCGGTACTTTAGAGGTGAAGATGTCTGGATGCATGCTTTATGAATGAACTACAAACAAATACAAAAGAAGCCCTGGAATTGAAATAAGTAAATCATCTTATTGTATATACACCAGTTCTTTTCTTTGTTTTGCAAATAAAAAGGGATTTTTCTCTCATTTATTTTGAATTCCCCAGTTCACATTTAGTAAAAATAAAGGGTGGTATTCTCCAATACTGTGATGTCAACAAATAACCAATTACCTGTTTGAAATATTCCCTGCATTGCCTCTTTGTTTATATCATCATTTTAAATGTATTAATAAAGGATTCATGATTCTGATTCTGATTTCCTAATATTCATAAGTTGCTGAATCTTAATTTTTCAAGCATTATTTTCCTCTTCCCTTTCCACCCAGACAATTCGTCACTACCTGGACCCCTTGTGGCACCAGCTGGGCACAAAGACAAAGGCGCTGGTTCAAGACCTCAAGGTGCTGAGGGTTCTCCTGCTCTACCTCACCCAGTACGACTGTGTCACATTCCTCAATCTGCTCGAGTCGCTTCGGTCCAGCCAGAAGATCTTCGGTTCCAACTCAGGTGAGGTGTGTTTTCTTGCTGATAAATAAAGGGATATTTCAAGCTGTAACATTTTCACAAACAATGGAAATGGACGTCATCTTTCTGTTTCATTGTTAACTGTCAGGGTGGCTGTTTCTGGACTCCAGTACCTCCATGTTTGTGAACGCTAGGAGCAGAGTGTACCGTGTTCCAGAGAACAAGAAGAAACTGAAAGTGGGTGCCAGAGCAGACAGACAGGAGTCATCGTCTGACTCAGGTGAGATTCCCCATGATGAAAAAAAGATTTATTCCAAGACAGTTGAATGTTATGTTTGATGTTGCTCACATGACGAAATGCCCCGTGTGTGTGTGTGTGTGTGTGTGTGTGTGTGTGTGTGTGTGTTTGTGTTTGTGTTTCAGAAGTGAAGCGGGAGCTGGTACTGGAGAAGAGCCCAAAATGGGAGGCTCTGACTGAGGTGCTACAGGAGATCGAGAGGGAGAACAAGAGCTGTGAACATGAACCAGGTCAGAGTTAATCTCAAAGCACTAAATGATGGGGACTTGGAAAAGGTCACAGCTGAAATTTTTTCTAATGAAATACAGATAATTGCATTTGGAGCTTGAGTGTGTCGTGTTTTCTCTCAACCAAAATACTCCAAGGATTCTGTATGTTTCATCTTTTAAAATATTCACATATACTGTAATGTGCAAAAATAACCAGCGGGTTAACTCCTTTTTGCTTTCTTAATGGTGTTACATATGCGGAAATCCTCAAAGTGGATGTACGTCTTAAATTGAGACCCAGGATATTAGCCAGCCTAAACCCAGCTACGTTTCACAGAGGGATCCTCAGGGCATGTTAGGGTTGTTCTGGTTCATTGCCAGTGCTCCACTACTAAAATAAATCATTAATATCACACACATGTTCCGTATTTGTCTTATACTCTCTGAGACAAATTAATTTTGTTGACTAGCAAGTAGCGAAAACATGCAAAACACAGTCGCTCTCCAGTTTCTATTGCCTCGTGGGCTATAAAGTGAATAAGATGAAGGATATTTTTTGCCTTATGGACCACTAAGCAACTTTCATAGGAATAACCAGAGTGCCACAACGGTGATCAGTTGTTTTTTTGTTTGTTTGTTTTTAGCCAGTTTGGAAATCTGCATCCCCAGGTGTTCCCTCAGTCAAAAATCACCAGGATTTTTGATTTAGATTTTTGATAACTGCCAGAAATGAGCTGTTCCAGACAGAAGCTGGGTTTCAAAAGAGTTTCATTTCACAAGATGGTCCTGACATATGTTCACCATTTTTACGCCTTGGCAGCCGTTCGAAGTTAAAAGCTAATGTTCGGCTATGAATGAATCACACAGCTGACACATGACTTCAGTGTCACCATAATGAGCTTCATGCTTCCTTTGTCTTTGGCGTGATGACACTAAATGCCAGTGACAACATCTCTTGTCTCGTTTTGCCACCTGTTTGCAATCGCCTAGTTAGAGACGGATAAACGCTTCAGAATTTATAAGTTGTGTATTTAAAGGCAAATTTAAGGTAGTGTTAACAACAGACCAGGCCACTCTATATGCCCCACCTCTAACGCTGTATCCAGTTTTATTTATACGTCCATGGCTGAAACGAGTAATGCAGGTGATGTCAGTTCACCATGTGTACGGTGTTGATACGTTGTAACAGGAAATGAATTCACTTGATTTAAGTTACCTGTGTGTGTTGGCATCAGGTCGTGTTCTGATCTGCGCCAGTGATGACAGGACCTGCGCCCAGCTGCAGCAGTACATCAAGCACGGCTCTGAATGGCTCCTGAACAGATTATATGCCCGCACCATTGCTAAACGGGACTCTGCTGCCTGCTCTGCTCTTGAGCTGGACACACAAAAGAAGGAGAAAGGCTGGCCCAAAAAAGGGGCAAAAGGAAACAAGCCTGCACAGAAAAAAAAGCCCACCAATAGTAAGAGCAAACCGTCTCTGACATTGACCCAGATGGTGGGGAAAGAAGAGTCAAGTGAGGCACTGGAGATGGGCAGCAGTGGAGATGACGACAAAGAGGAGGAAGAAGTGCTGGAGCTGGACTTGTCATCTGATGCTTACTATGCCATCCTTAAGGAGCCGCTGACTGTCATCCACCCACTGAAGGGCTGCACAGACCCCCACAGTTTGACACGTGTGCTGCATGAAGTGGAGCCGAGCTTTGTGGTGCTTTATGATGCTGAACTTAGTTTTGTGCGCCAGCTTGAGATCTACAAAGCTTGCCGGCCGGGGAAGCCACTCAGGTGTGTGTGTGTGTGGGGGGGGGGGGGTTATTCCTTCAGATCGTTTGTGTGATAGTCCTAACGGCCCATTAACTCAGCTCATGAACTAATTTGCATTATGTTTTTTCCCTCACAGGGTATATTTCCTCATCTACGGGGGCTCAACAGAGGAGCAGAAGTACCTGACAGCACTGTCGAAGGAGAAGAAAGCCTTTGAACACCTAATTAGGTCAGAACCACGACTTTCATCTCAAACACCATGGAATCCTCAGAGAGTATTTGTTGATGCATGTGTCAGCTCCTCATTGGTGCTTGTGTGATTCTGCAGGGAAAAGTCTGCCATGGTCATCCCAGAGGAGAGGGAGGGGCGAGAGGACACTAATCTGGACCTTGCTAGAAATTTAGACCCTGCCAACGCCACCACCAATACTCGCAAAGCAGGTGCATCTAAGTACTTCGATTTGTTTTTTTAATTCTCTTTGATTGTCTCGTGTGTGAAATTAATACGTGTATTTCCTGTTTCATCAGGAGGCCAGGACCAGCCCAAAGAGCCCTCACGAGTTATTGTGGACATGCGTGAGTTTCGTAGTGAGCTTCCGTCCCTGCTTCACCGCCGCGGAATGGACATTGAGCCTATCACTTTAGAAGTAGGTGACTACATCCTGACCCCGGATGTATGTGTGGAGCGAAAAAGTGTTAGCGATCTGATTGGCTCACTGCAGAGCGGCCGCCTCTATACTCAGTGCCTCTCCATGACCCGCTATTACCGAAAACCGGTGCTGCTCATTGAATTTGACCCAGCAAAGCCGTTTTCCTTAACTGCTCGTTCAGATTTCCGTCATGAGATATCATCTAATGACATTTCTTCAAAACTCACCCTACTCACCCTGCATTTCCCCCGCCTTCGCATTCTCTGGTGCCCCTCCCCACATGCCACAGCTGAGCTCTTCCTTGAACTGAAGCTAGGTCGCCCAGAACCAGATGCAGCAGCAGCTCAAGCTGTCACAGCTGAATCAGACATTGTGGCTGAATCAGCGGACCTCTACAACCCTGGACCTTATGACTTCCTGTTGAAAATGCCTGGGGTCAATACAAAAAATGTTAGAGCTCTTGTAAGAAGTGCTGAAAGCCTGGCAGATGTTGCCAAGCTCAGCCAGGAGAAGCTGGCAGAAATACTCGGAAGTAGTAACAATGCCAAGCTGCTCTATGGGTTTCTGCATAATACTGCTGATGTTCCAGCTCCAGTACAAAAGGGCAGACAAACATCTTAGCAGTGGTTTTATCAATATTCATGTATATTGTAAGTGTAAAACCACGACTGGAATGTACAGAATGAAATCTAATAATATTTATATCAATGTGTATTTGAAACTTCAGCTTTTGGGGAAAAATTGTTCGCCTTCTTTTTTAAAAATAAAATATGTTTTTGTATTTGTTGTATTTATCACCTGCTATTTGTAAATAAAGCTGCCTTGACACTTGTAAAGTATATACTGTACATTTTATACAAATTAATAAGAAAAAATTAAAAGACATGAAAAGGTAATAAAAATAGAAATAAATGTATTAGTTTGTGAATATAATTTATATATTTACTAAAAGTATAAAAGTACATAATACCTTTGATGAAGGTGTATTAAATTATCTGAAGTATCCATTATACTAAAGGGTCCAGTCCAGATATTGTGTTGTTAACCTGGCTTTTGTCTGTGTCCATTGATCCATTTTCTATACTGCTTGTCCATTAAAGGGGGGGGGGGGGGGGTACTGGAGCCTATCCCAGCTGACATTGGGCAAGAGGCGGGGTTCACCCTGGACAGTTCGCCAGTCCGTTGCAGGGCCATCAGGAGCATTTAAGGGCTAAGGACCTTGCTCTAGAATACTTGGACATGGTCACCGGGGGAAGTGAGGATCGAACCATCGGCCCTTTGGTTGCTAGATGGCCTCTCTACCACCTGCCTGTGTGTATCTTAATTATTTTCTTGCTTTACTTGCTGTTGCATGACATGATTTGTTGGTTTAAACAAGACAGAGAGGTAGTTCTGTTTCTGCTTTCTTTACATTGATTTCACACACATACACAAAAAACATCAGTGACCAACATTTGTAAATTAACCACGCCCCCACAGAGGGTAATCAATTCACTGAGAAGTGTCACTCAGCTTCCTGATCAAAATAATAGGAATAATAAAGCAGGGATCCTACATTTGAAAGCATTTTGATCGCAGCAAACATAAACATCCTAATTTATGAACTCATAATTCTGGCATTGTGCCCTTAGTAACTGTCACACAAGCTCTGTCGAATGAAAACCTCCACACTTGATCACGTTCAACACGGTACAGGTAAGGTTCACTGTGTTGAACTAAATTACATCATGTCTTTGTATTGTTTTATATTGTTTTCCTGGTGACTTTCATATCATTGATTGATAATTTGAATTACAGGCCGTGTGTGCTGCGTTTGTTGATCGCTGTTGGTAGTTTCAGGTTGTTCGTTGTCAGGTTTTTACTGCACCAATTCTATCAATTAAAAAAATAATTATATAAAATAAAGACATCTTCACCATAATAGATGGTATGTTGCTTCTTCACTTCACAGGTTCGCCTTGTCAGGAGTCATTTGTGGAATTTCTTGCCTTCTTAATCGGGTTGGGACCATCAGTTGTGCTGTGCAGTCGTCAGGTTGGTACACAACTGACAGCTCATTTAACAAGTGTAGAATCCATATTATGGCAAGAACCAATCAGCTAATTAAGAACATTACTTGAAGAACTGAAGGTCAGTCAATTTGAATGTGTCCCCAAGTGCAGTTGCAAAAACCATCACATGTTAAAATGAATCTGGCTCACATGAGGACTGCAACAGTAAAGGAAGACCCAGACTCATCTCTGCTGCTGAGGATGAGTTCATCAGAGTCACCAGCCTCAAAAATCACAAGTTAACAGCACCTCAGATTAGAGCCCAGAGAAATGCCACACAGAGTTCTAGTAGCAGACACATCTCTACATCAACTGCTCAGAGAAGACTGCGCCAATCAGGCCTTTATGGTCGAATAGCTGCTAAGAAACCACATCTAAGGAAAAGCAACAGGCAGAAGAAATTTGTTTGGGCCAAGAAACACAAGGAATGGACATGAGACCAGTGGAAATCTGTGCTTTGGTCTGATGAGTCCAAATTTGAGATCTTTGGTTCCACCCGCTGTGTCTTTGTGCGATGCAGAAAAGGTGAACGGATGGTCTCTACATGCATGGTTCCCACCGTGAAGCATGGAGGTGGAGGTGTGATGGTGTGGGGGTGCTTTGCTGGTGACACTGTTGGGGATTTATTCAAAATTGAAGGTACACTGAACCCGCATGGCTACCACAGCATCCTGCAGAGACCTGCCATCCCATCCAGTTTGAGTTTAGCTGGACAGTCATTTATTTTTCAACAGGACAATGACCCAAAACACACCTCCAGGCTGTGTCAGCGTTATTTGACCAAGAAGGAGAGTGATAGAGTGCTGTGCCAGATGACCTGACCTCCACAGTCATCTGACCTAAACCCAATCCAGATGATTTGGGATGAGATGGACTGCAGGGTGAAAGGCAAAAGGGCCAACAAGTGCTCAGCATCACTGGGAACTCCTCCAAGACTGTTGGAAAACCATTTCAGGTGACTACCTCACACTTATAATTGATACACATCAGCCAAAATAAACACTGACACTGATGTTTTTGAAAGGCCAATATCTGACTGATACAACTGATTGATCAGGATCAGTCTGAATCCAATCCCCTTTACTTCACTAATTTGACAGATGTCTATGAACAGAGTTCATACAATCATGTATAAGCTGGTAAAGTCATGGAATTTTGAAAAAAGGAACTGAAATCGAGCCCTCTTATTGAAGGGGGGAGGCAAAGTCATAGAAATTTGCTTCACGGATACTTGGAAAAATATCTCATCTTGTTTCAAAATAGTCTGTATCTTTCAAGAAGACTATGGTTTTTCATTGTTGTTGTCTTCTACTTTAAACTCCTCCACCTGAGGCATGACCCCCCCTCAACCTGGAGTGGGCAGGCCACCGTTTTCCAGCTGAGGACAATGGCCGCAGACTTAGAGGTGCTAATTCTTATCCTAGCTGTTTCGCATTCGGCTGCAAACTGCTGACTGAGGTGTGAGATCCCCCAATAGTTGGAACACACACCGGTCCAGTTTCTTAAAGATGGGGACCACCACTCCGATCTGCCACTCCAAAGGCACCGCCCCTGATGTTCACGCAATGTTGCACAGACAACATCCAGAGCCTTGAGATACTAGGTGGGAGGAACACAATATTTTGGGGGCAAGATGATAGAAAGTCGGGTCAATAGGAGGAGCTACAATAAATTCGGTTCCTGATACAGTAGGCTGACTATCAAAATAAAAGCATATGTAAATAAGGGAATAATAAATAAAAGTACAGATTTTGTGTAATTATAACAACTCAAAACAGCCATGTTTCACATGCAATGATGTAGAGACATGTCAATCAAGACAGCCCTACAACATCCAGAGCCTTGAGATACTCAGGGTGGATCTCATCCACCCCTGGAGCTCTGCCCCCATGGAGTTGTTTCACTGTGTTGACCACTTCTGCTCCAGAGATTAGACGACCCCTCCTCAAATCCTCCCTCAGCTCTGTTTCCTCCATGGAATACGTGTTGGTGGGATTGAGGAGTTCCTCAAAGTATTCCTTCTACCATCCAGTAATCTCCCCAGTTGACGTTATTGACGTCAGCAGCCTCCCATCCCCACTGCATCTTCCCCTTCCACCTGATCAAACTCACCACTAGATGGTGATCAGATGACAGTTCAGCTCTTCTCTTCACCTGAGTGTCCAGAATGTACGGCTGCAGATTAGATAATACATCTATAAAATCGATCATAGACCTACAACCTAGGATGTCCTTGTGCCAAATGCACCAGTGTCCTTATGTTCGAACATATTGTTAGCTATGGACAGACTGCTTCTCCCATAGAAGTCCAATAACTGAACACCACTCAGGTTCAGGTCAGGCCTGCCATTCCTCCCAATCACGCCAGGTGCTTGCGCATGTGCCCCTACCCTGGGCCTGGCTCCAGGGCAGGTCCCCGGTAACCCTCCAGGCTGGGTGCACAATCTCTTTGTTCTTCTTTTATTTCCCATGAAGGGTCTTTTGAACCATTGTTTCTCTGGCCTATGCCTTGGACCAGTCTGCCTTGGGTGACCCTACCAGGGGCAAAATGCCCCAGACGCCATAGCTAAAACTTCTCCACCATGATAAGGTGACAGTTCCAGGAGGAGGGAATAATATCTGTTTTGGTTAATTTTAATATAACCAAACAGTTTGTCATTAATTTGAATCAAATATACACTTGTAAAATTTTACATGGATTTCTGGGTTTATTTTTCATGGGTAGAGAGATCTTGATGATTATTTTTGTAATACCTGAACTACATTTTTTACTTTTATCTGAGTGCTACTGAAATTGACAGTTAAGTTATTGCTTTTTTTTTAAACCACTACATTTAACCCGAGGAAGCCATTTTGAGGGGATTTGAAAGTGTGGATTATCTAATTGTATTCCATAGAATACAGAGATTTCTGAAGAGGGAGTCACGAATAAGTCAACTGTGGATGTGGCCTCCACTGTTATGCAACACTTCCTACTACAAGACAATCACTTATCAGACCTAAAGATGCACGTGCTTTCCTGTCACTAGGCTGTTTTTAAAAAGTGATCTATGCAGGCATGCTGCCTGTATTATACTATGGAGGAGATGCCATTAATAAATGAATAAGTAAATAATGAAATACATCAAGTACTTGAAGAATAAATAATCTTTTTGTTGGAAAATTATACTACTACTATAACCAATAATAACAATAATACGAATACTAATACTAATACTAATACTACTAATAACAACAACAACAACAACAACAACAACAACAACAACAACAACAAACATAAGAGGGTCTTTGCCTGAAGTACCTTCAGGCTCAGGCCCTAATAATAATAATAATAACATATGATAGCGGTAATGTCGTCAGGTTCGCAGCAGTTCATAAACGCTGACCTATACAGACTCGTCCCTCTCCCTCTGCCACTCCTCCAGACCCCGACAGCGTCATTACGTCACTCTGCATCCCAACCGAGACCAGTCGCAGCCATTTTACTGCACGAAAT
Organism: Aulostomus chinensis; assembly: GCF_037954235.1. Lineage (NCBI taxonomy): Eukaryota > Metazoa > Chordata > Actinopteri > Syngnathiformes > Aulostomidae > Aulostomus > Aulostomus chinensis. Next base: position 8,407,538 of record NC_141342.1, read on the forward strand.
AAACTTCAATCTCATTGCCAGGGGGAAAAAAAAATCTCAGAAGGTTGTTCTGCTGACATTAATGGATGTATCATTGTGAAGAGCTCAGACGCCACCGGCTTTACGGCTTTCTCTTTTCGGTAAGACCAGAGACATCTGAAGGTGCTGTCTTGTTTTTAGCATATTAGCCTTAGTTAGCTATACCAAGCTAACTACCGTAAATGTAAAGAGGTTGTTGATAAACGTCCGTGATGCGCGGACAGAAACCGCACGCCAGGCTCAGCAAAATCACACTGCAAATCGTGGGAAACGAGTGACTGAGTGAAGAATAGGGTTGTCTTTAGTGGTAAAACGGATTACGGAATACTGTTGATGAGCTTCGCCGGTTTTATGGTTGGCACTGTCTTCAACACACTCACCTGTCAGAATTCATGTCTAGCCAACGTTAGCATGTCCCACACCCACCGGCCTTTTGCGATAACATAGGCTCAAGTGTCATGTCGCTCAGAAATACCTATGTAGGTACATGTATTTTGGCCGTTTAAGTTAGCTAGTTGCCAAGTTATTATTCTATGTTACGGTACGGTTTGTGTATTGTTTGTTTATGTAGTTTGGTATTAATAACTTGAGCATGGCCATTGTGAGTTTACACCTTTGTTTATTACTGAGGCAAAAAGGCCGCCTGTGCGACACAAACCAGATGATGTTAGCTATTTGCCTTCCAATCGATGAAGTGAACAAAGTGAGGTAGTGCTGCAGCAAATCCAAACAGGTCAGTGTGAGTCATACTTGCAGGCAGGACGTTTCAGAGGCGGCCTCATACTGAAAGTGTGAATTATGAGGGTAAACCTAAACACCAGGCATGGCAGAGTCATTATCCCAGCGGCACTGACCACTGTGTGTTTCTTATTTCAACCTCCTGTAGTGTTACAGAAGGACTGTTTGCCTCGATCAGTTCAGACCAGCCTTTCCATGAGTCTCCTGAGGGGGGATTAAATGAAAATGAAAAATAATGTAACAGATGGGTTGTTTGTATTTAACTGATTTTGTTCTGTGTCATACATTGTTATAAAAGTGATTATATCATGGACATTGGATATTCATAGAACCACATTTGTTGCAGTCTGATTCCAGTACCCATCTGCTGATACCAATTCTGCTTATTTTCTTGAATTTTATCATTATTGTTGTAATTTAGGCATTGTATTTATGGGTACCATGAGGCTGTAGTATACCACACTCAGCACTTGTTGTTAAAAGATCAAAGGACTTATACAAATTGAATTGAACTGAATTTAAAAGGAATTTCAAAGCCAATTACATTATTTGACCTGTATGGATTGTCGCCATGTTGAGTTAAGGCTGGTTCATGATCAAGCTATGTAACTGAATTGAGATATGTCGTTAGGCAACATCATTCTAAGAATTGATCACTAATGCTTCGTGCATTGAATTGTGACAAGTCAGTCTCAGGGGTTACTGATGTCCTGCCTCAAAACCAGAGCAGTTTATTCAGATTGTTTTTTTCTGTTGTTTGTCTGAAAGTACTTGTGCAATAAACTGGCGTAACTCTACATTGCTGGCAACCCACCCTACATCTATCTTTTAACTGCTGGACTAGTCTTTATTTCATGTCTTTCCTTGGTTTTGGCATTCACTCAAGTCACACATGTTTTTGTCTCCGTCAGTTCCTTTTGTCCTGTTATTAGAGAATCATTGTAGCAAAGTGCACAATAGCAGCCAGGAAGGAAGCAACAGCATATGTGTGTCTGTGGGAACAGAGCAGAACGTGGCTTCTGGTGAATGAGTCGCACTGATGTCATCAAGATTACAGCACACATTTTTGTTGGACGAGATGTGGCCTATTTAGGGCCCAAAACAGTTGACACAAGCTTTAGTTTGGCACAGAGTGATGGTCGCGCTATGTGAGTGCATATGGGTTAGGTACATACATATATTATATTACATTTGCACAGCATCTCTCACTTGTTTAAAAGATCCATAAGGTCAGAAAATTACTGTTAACATTTTCAGTAAGTACTTTGCTGACTTGCAGCATTAAAATACAGTATGAAATTAGATCAGTTGATAGTCATTGGATATTTTCATTTAATCAGATTTTGCTTCGGAGACATTGAGTCATTTATGTCAGAGGATATCTGGTGTAGATAAAACTCATTATTTGTAGTTGATAAGCACATGTGTTTTTTTTAAAGTTGGATATCAACAAAACTATATTTTTCCATGTGAAGAGTATTTTCTGTAAACTGTTTCATGCTGTATATGTATGTCTGGTTACTGAAACCAGACTTGTAGCCTCAGTGAGCAGTTTAGTATCCCTTAAACCAAGCCTTCTGCTGTTATCTGTTAATTTGTGTGTGTGTGTGTGTGTGTGTGTTTGTGTGTGTATTATCACTGGAAGTCTCTACAACTAGGGCTATTTGTAGCCAAGTTAACCTGTGACCTTGTCACGTCAGTACACATAGACTGGAAGGCGGTGTCTTCTCTGTGTTTTTTCCTGTCCTGGATACATGCCCCTTCTATTTTAATTTATAAAGCATCCCGTAGGTTCACTTTATTGAGCTGACACCATAAGTGTGAAATATTTTGGAGGTCTGTTGTCTCAAACGTTCCCCCAAACATGGATTTGGTGGAGGCCTTTAGAGCGTCAGCATCACACCTTTACTTGTGGTGTTCAGAACTTTATAAGGTATCTCAAATGCTTAAATAATTCAACGTGGTCTTGAATGCAGATAAAAATGGTCAAACTTGAGGTTACTTTCTCATGCCCTTAACTATCCCAGTTTATCAGCAGTGTTGAGATGGTCATGTAACAATTGGACACTGTGGACTCATCAAGAAGTGTGAGTCAGTAACTCACAATACAGTACTATCAGAAGTATGTTCAGGATAGCAGTGTCACAAAACTGCAATGAAAAGACAAAATGGCAGTGGAATGAATCTGTTTACACCAGCTGTTTTAATAACTGTTGATATTTAGCACCAGTCTACTGGTATTGCATCCTGATATATTGGATCCACTCCCAGCATTGATAGTGTTCCTTAAAACGACAACAAACTGAAGTTTCACTGGGCGCTGCACCCTATCACCACCAAATATTAACAAAGCAAAACTGTCCAAAACATTTGTTAAAACTCTCGAGTGTATCATCCTCTATAATCTACATTGTCTTTAGCTATCTGTTGTTGTATTTACCTCAGTTATCTACAAAAATGTTGATCTAAATACAGACAAGCTTGGGGCAACCTGCTAGCATACTCAGCTGAACTAATTTGCTCAGGCTTGTTTACAGTAACAACGAACGACATCTTATATAGTTTTTTATTTTGCTCATATCAAAGTTTTTGTGGATTACTGACCGTATGGCTGGACAAAGAAGACATGGATGATACCGTATGACGTGTTTGAGAGTTTATTAAGAAAAATGTTGTTAGTAGTTGGTGACTATGGGGAGGCATTAGCTTTAAGTGAAATATATGTGGCTGGCTCTTTATCCATGTTGGAGTTATAAAGAAGTGCTGCAGCAGGGACAAAAATATCTTTGCATGCTCAAAGCCACAATTAGTGATTGAGTCCAACCAAGATAAAGTTTGGGGTTAAGCATTGCTACAACAACTTGAAAATAATATTACATCAGCAACAGCTATGTTTTTGTGAGGATAAATTGCAAGACGCTCTGTTGACTGCTGTAGATGGTTTGCGTTTCCCTCACAGTAAAGTTCACATTTGGTGTTCCATCAAAATAATGTTACTTGTATGCAAACATCAAGTTTTAATATGCAAAACGAATCATCATCCACATTGTGATACATGTTATTTGCAGGGAAATTTCACAGTTCTATCCTCGAGGTTGTTATCATAACTCATAGAGGCAGAAGGCCTCCTAAAATTTCCATATTGATGACACACCTTGTTTTAAATGGTCCTGAGTGGCTTAAGATCTGTATTGAAATCGGCCGTTTTCCAACCCAAGAAGACAAAGACAAATGTGATAAGCTGCTCATGGTTTCTTCCGCTTCAGAGGCATAGATACTCATCACCATAATCTTCATGGTTCTGCCTCTCTGAAAACATTGTTCACTGTGTCATATTGCCTTTGTACCAGTAGTAATCAGTCATGCAATCAGTATAGATTCATCAAACCTTTCACAATCTTTCTGCTCTCTCCCTTTCTCCAAACCCAACCTCTGTTTGTCTTCCTCACTGATTGAGTTGAAGGTTTTCCTCTGGTGGTGACTTTTTATTCTTTGAGCTTGTTTGTTGGCAAATGGGCGGCACGGTGGTGCAGTGGTGAGCACTGTGGCCTCACAGCAAGAAGGTTCCAGGTTCGAGTCCCAGCTCGGGCACGGGATCTTTCTGTGCATGTTGTCATGTTGTCCCTGTGTCTGTGTGGGTTCGGGTACTCTGGCTTCTTCCCACCATCCAAAGACATGCAATTGGGGACGAGGCTGATTGGATACTCTAGGTGACTGAGTGTGAATGTGAGTGTGAATGGTTGTTTGTCTCTATGTGTTGGTCCTGTGATGGACTGGCGACCTGTCCAGGGTGAACCCCGACTCTCGCCCGTTGACGCTGGGATAGGCTCCAGCTGGAGGGGGGGGGCTGGAGGCTGGAGACCCTTAATGTAGGAATATGCGGAAGACAATGGATGGATTGATGGATGGAGCAAATGGCATGACAGATTATTGAAGGCCTTTTGCTGTAACTGAAGTATTCATCTGTGAATGTCTGCCTGTACAGTGAAATACAGGGGATTTACAATGCAATGACCTTGCGCATCATACCCAGTGGCAAAATAACATCCTAGCCTCTGGCAGAATAATACATTACTTGTCTGACTGGTCATGTGACAAACCAGAGAACAGCCTAAACCTTTTTTATACAGTTACAGTTACTGACTAATCACTTTTTGTTGACCCCCTTTGATGCTGGTCCTGTGTGTACTTGTGTGTTGCGTACGTGTGCAGCACCCTTTGATGAAACACATGGTACTTGTTGCCTGTGCCATTAAAAGAACAGTTTAGGACAGAACCGCATACAGCACCTGCCATCTGGATCTGCTCTTTTTTTCCCTCAGGGCAGCGCCGATGTTTATCCACAATGCCTCGTCAGCCGTGACAGTTATTTGTTCCTTCCTTTCTCCCATTGCCCCCGATCACACTCAAATTTGTGCCCACCCATGTTTCTTGCTTTTATTGCTATTTCAAACAATTTTATGATTATTATTTTAATTTAATAGTGACGTTAATATTTGATTTTTCCCATTTTTTTAAGACCTGCAAGGATGCTATTTATTCCCTTAAGGGGGATTTTTTTTCACCCGTTACATGAATCCGTGGTCAATGACAAACCTGCTGTACCTGAAAAATCAGATATGTTGCACATGGCAAGTCACTTGCTGAGAGTCAGTAAATTGATCAATTTAACTCTTATCCAGTTTTCTGCTTTTTAGCTGAAGCACATTTGTCCCAAAAGCTTGTGATTGTGTGTCGATGATTGATTTGTATTCTGAGAGTTTCTCGCTGCAGACTGCAGTGTGATGCTCCATCTCTTTAGTAATCAGTATCAAGAGGTTCTCTAGTCTCTGCATGGCAGTCCCACCTCCATTGTCTTACAGATCACTGCAGGTTTTCCTAGCAACTGAGGAACATCACTTTTCAGATCCTTGTACAGCCTTGAATGTCAGCTAGATTCAATCTGGCATTTTAAAGTGCTCCTCATCGACCATTTTGTTCTCTTCTTCTGTTCTAATATGTTTATTCAACCAACACCAGTGTCTCGTTCCTAAGTTATTTACAGACATTGTGTTTTTTTGTGTTATTCTTCATACTTAATGCAGCTGCATTTATAAGTACTGTCCCATTGCCACAGGCTTAAGTGTTCAATATTGAAATTTCAGAGAAAAATTGGTAAATGGGATTTTTTTTGTCTGTAAAAAGCACTTGTGTGCAAAAGCACGGGGCTCTGCATGAAGTTGTACACAGACATTAAAGAAGAGGCTGCATTGCAGACAGAGAACCAACACACGTACTGTGAAATCTCCAGGCAGAACCACGCCATCTCCTAGTATGCTGTGTGAACCACACAGTAACTGACTCTGTTTATGCTATTATCATATGTATTATTAACACAATATTACTTTTTTTTAAACATTCTGAATATCAGGGATTACAGTATAAGCTTAGTAACACTCTGACTCCACACAACTTTAACATCACCAAGTCAATAAGGGAGACAATATGGAAATTGCAAATGCAAGTTTGACTTGGTGCAGACAATTCAAAGAAAAACTCCTCCCATTACATTGATCATAATCAGTAGGAAGGACTCACTCAGATATATGATTTTAGTGTCTTTTACTGAATAGCTGTACTTAGGTTCTGTCACCAGAAAACCACTTAGTTTGAACTGCTGAACATGAAAACATCTAATAGCATGGTGTTTTACTAGTGTATAATCATCATTAAGGGGCCAGAAAGTGATTGTGGGTAAGAAGCCAGTTTTGGAAGTTTTGCACTGAATGCTAGCAACACAAAGTCAAAATTACCCATATAGAGTATGTCCCATCATTTCCTGATTTAAACAAAATATCAAGTATTCTTAATACAAGTCCCTCAGTTTTACTCCCTTATTTGTGGCACCATTAGAATGCAGTCTGGTGATTTATAAAAAAAAAAAAAAAAGCAAAAACGTTAAGATTTTACAGAGATTTTTCTCAAATATTTTAAAGTACTTAATTACAAAGACTTTATTCACTTTTATCTTTAGTTCTGTAACTAGATGCCACATGGTCAGAACTTTTCCATAGGTCACATGTTGGTGAGGGTCCTGGCCTGACGACATCATCAAACTGAAGTAGAGTTGTGGTTGTAGCATGAACTAGTGGGTGCAGAAAGTTTGCCTGATGTAATAAATCCTGTTTGATTTTCATCAGAATAACACTTTGTTGTTTTCACGGGAGCCTATCTCAGTGGATGGATGGATGGATGGATGGATGGATGGATGGATGGATGGATGGATGGATGGATGGATGGATGGATAGATGGATGGATGGATGGTGACCAGTGGCATGGTGGTGGGGCCAAGACTCAACAAATCAGATGTTTAATTCAAACAGGACATGTAACAGCTCGTGGATGTGCTTCAGCATAAAAAAAAAAAAATGGGGGAAATTTGTTCAATGACTAATTTATGGGAATAATGGGAATTACAGCTTTAAATTTCAATATGAGAACAAGAGTGATTTTATTTCTTAAAGGCAGCAATGAAACAATGTTTGATCATGCAACATTTTTAGAGGTAGAAAAGCCATAGCTAGAGCAAGAAGTGGATTTAGTGTTTGTTGTGCTTGGATGTGTTACTAAGCACCATCATTCAACAAGCAGAATGAATGACATTTACGCATGCTGTAACCAAATGTTTCAATTTATGTCCCAATTTATGTCTGCCTGTGCCATCAAATGCCTTTGGCACTTAAGGGTCTACAGGAAGATGTATTGACAGCCAAAATCAACACCAGGGTGGTTAGTAAAGAGCTCATAGCCCCTGGAATGGCTAGATGTGGAAGCTACTGTAGAGTAATAAATAGCACCCATTTCAAACTGAGCAGACTGTCATCTGCTGGCTAAGACACTGCTGGGAAGCCATGGATACTCAATTGTTTGTTTTGCTCCCTGAAATGTTTCCGTTCCCTCTGTTTGAAACCACCAAAGCAACGTCATATTCCAGATCATGAAGCCTTTCTGAACAGAGAGAACATTCATGCGCTAACTGCCGTTGCGTCTCATGAGCAGTGGTTTAAAGTGATTATTCACTGTAATGGCCAACCCAGCATCTTTAATGAATAATTTGGGCTGTGACTGAGCTATTCCAGATGGCTGGAATAAAATGCCACCCTTAGCATTTCACCAGTTGGGTTAAGTAGTCATACCAACTGAATGGTTATTATTCTGAATTACTGGTCCTTCTGAGGAACCCACAAAATATCTCTGAGTGACGTGTTCCTAGTTTGCAAGTTCTTCTGTGAGAGGGCAGTTAGTTGTAACTCTTCATTCTTTTTCCCTTTTCCTTGTATCCACACAGGTTGCAGCACAACAGGACAGCGATCTATACACCTGTTGCTTGCCTGAGTCTAATCCCCAATTCTCACCTGAGGCAGGATGGAGCCCCAGGCCTCTCCGGGGAAGCTAGGAGCAGAGGGGGATTATAGGATGTCGTGTCTGTTGGTGCCCAGCCCCCAGAGTGAGGCAGTGACCCATGAGATGGAGGAGTTGTCACTGCAGCCCACACAGAGCCTGCCACCACTGAATGAACGCAAAAATGGTGAGGGCATCATTTATTCATTGCAAACAGGTCACCATTCTAGAAAGGAAAATTTTCAAGAGGTTGATAAAAAATACTGTTGTGTTGAAAAGACTTGGAGAGTCTGAGTGTTTTTAGTTTTATGTTGGGTTAGTGCTTTGGCTGTGATCATTGATTTCATTTCAGCATTAATTTGGGGTTTATAAAATAAAGCCTAAACATTTTGGAATGTATGCCAGTAATTAAGTGGTCAGTACATTATGTTGTCAGTTTTGTGTACAAAAACATAAATCTGACAAAAATGGCAATAGTTTTTAGCGCCACAATCTTGCTTTTAATGCCTCGGTAAGTGTATTCATTGGTACAGTCTACACAACTGAAATGTCAATTTTTATCGCAACTGTATGAAACTTCCTCGATACTATAATTGTGTATCACATAGAATGTAATTCTGTTATTATGGCTGCAATCTTAAATTCTATCAGCTTTTCTTATATGCACCCCACAGGGAAAGTATCGTCATCATGCTAGCCAGACTGTATGTTAGCATTTGATAATCCTAACAGTGTTGTTTTGCAGTCACATGTGACTGCACAGTGATGGATGGGGCTAAGTGAGGCGGATGCCTTTGCCAGTTCCTATTCATGACTTAGATGGCATCAGTTGGTCAGTTAGGGTGAAGTTCAGCAGCATCGCGGGAAAAATCCAAATGCAGGGTGTTTAGTGAAGAGCTACTCCAGCTCAGATGTATCTGTTGTGAATAAATGCAGGATTTTGTGTTGTGGTGCATAGTCGTGCTGCTGTCTTCAGGAGAGCACGGTAAAACGTTGTGACAGTGGAAAATGTCTGTGGAATGTCAACAGTAGTAGAACCCACTCATCATCCCAGCTTTTGTCATTTCCCTTCAAGGGAGAACACACACACGCACCTCATACTTTCCATCATTTGAGCCATCTCTAGCACTTTGCTGACCGCAGAGTTTCTTCCCGCATATTGGTTTTAACATGCAGATGTTAATCTGTCTACTGTCATGACTGTGTGTGAGTCCACTTGGGTTGCACGGGGCAGGAGAGCTGGAGTGCTGCTCCGTCAGCAGGGTAGAGCAACAAGAGTCATTGTGAAGTTTTTCCATCTGAAAATAAGTCCTGTGTTACATTCAAAACGTTTGTATGCTCGAAGTGTTGATGGCTGGCTCATACTTGAGCGTAAAGTCAGAGAGGAATGAGATGAGATAATCAAACTGGAATTTCCCTAACAGAGTGACTGACAGCTAATCTATCAGTCTTTGTTTGTTATAATGCTTTTTTTTTTTTTTTTTGCTTTAATAGGCTCTCCACGTGGGAATTGGCTCTATCTCAAGTTGGCTAGTGGAGGCAAACTGCAAACCTCAGACTTGGGAGAAGCTGCAGAAATCTGTGAAAGTTTGTTCAGAAGCCTGTCGTAAATGCATTTATTTGTATTATTTTTGGATTTCTGTCTTTGGTCTGACCTTTAGGTCTGAGTCATCATGGGTTGGTGCACACGTTAGGGTTAGCGATGTATCTGAAATGATGTATTTCATTGGCACCTCAGACACATGCCTTTGTTAAGTTATAGACTCAAATACCGTGAGCTTCAAGCCAAGGAATTGGGTTTTGCTAACTTGTACCAAAAGCACTTTGACCAGTATGAATTACAAAGTTAGATCCATATTAGTTCAGCTAATTGTAGCTAATTAATTGCGGGGTAGTGCGATAAATGATAAAGGCTAGGTTTACAAACAAATAATCACATTGAGGATTCCATTTTCTTAAATGTTTTGGTGCTTACATTGTAGTAAACTGTATCATGTTTACTATTAATTGATTATTGGAGATGACTATTTTTTAGTTTAATTTTTCTGTTCTATTCTACTTATTAGGGCCTGAGCCTGAAGGTACTTCAGGCTCAGGCCCTATTATGTTTGCTCGTTTTTTGACTAATTTCTGTAGCTGTGGTGCTTTCTGTTGAGTTTGTGAATTCGTCCCATCAATTCATGTGGTAGAGAAGTTTTCTGTCGCTCAGTGGTAAAAGAGCAGATGTATTTACATGCAGAACTGTTTGCATTGCAGGTTAGTCATATCGGCCTTGCGCATTTACATCACAAGCAATCATGTTGAATCATTTCCCCAAGGAATCAAGGATAATGTAGCTGATAAGAAGTCTAAATGAATCACCTAAAAGAAAACATAAGCCACTGCATACCAGTCTTTGACCTCGACTGAGTGTAGTTGTCAGGGACGAGCCTAAGGCCCAATATGACAAAACCCCTCTATGTATCTGTCTGTGTTACTTGGAAGTGGTATGGAGCCAGAGCAGATATGTGAAAGATTTGTGTAAATGTTTGACCACAGCCTGGTGACCCATCCAAGGTTTGCTCCACCTCTCACCCAAAGGTTGCTGGGATAGGCTTCAGCCCCCCCCCCCCCCCCCCCCCCCCCCCTATCCTTAACAGGATACGCGGTATAAAATGGATGGATGGTTTGGCCACAGCTCTCTAGCTAGACTGAAGGATCCAGTTCCTTAACCAAGTAGGAAGGAAGACACAAGAACATCATAGAATCTGGTCTTTTTTTTTCAAAAATTGTACTGCTGCTATGCAGATTCCTGATCATACATCACATGAGAAGTCACCTGGTCATGGAAGTTCATCTTCAAAGCTAATTGTGTAGGTTACTACATAACAAAGAAGGAAGTGAAAATAAAGAAGTTTATTAGAGGTTTAGTAAATTACTTGGCCTTCTCATCAAGGGTAGTAGCATAAAAATCTAAGGAAAATTACCAAACAAGTAAACCAAATAGGGCAGAAAGAACATTCTGTTTCTGAAACTAGTGGGGTTTTAAACCATGCAGAGAATGGGACAAAACCATGTCACCGGGGGAACAGAATGCAGCCTCTTTCAAGACATGAGTGAGAACAAAACAAAACAAACTTGTGACTCGCCTATTTCCTTTCCCTTTCATCCTTGTGGATAAAGAGCCCACGGTTGAACTCATAGTTGATGTTTAATGTGTGTAAATATCTCCGTCTATTTAATGTGACACCTCCTTTTCAAAATCAATGCTGGAATTGTTTGTGTTGTTGCCATAATTTTGCTCCTTTAGCTAGTTCTCCTTTCTTATTACAACGGCAGTTATAGCCAGCTCAAATGATACCGGTTCCTAATCTTCGAGTAGTTACAAGGAACCAGTATCGTCAGTCTGCTACATGTGACAGAGTTTGGGCCAGAAAAATAACAAAGTGGCAGAGTATGAGGGAAATAAGAGAGGTGGAAGACTGGATTGTGGCCAACCGTGTAATAATAATAATTTTTAAAAGGCAAGGAGCGATGGAAAAATAAGCGTGGGAGCAATCGCTGCTTGTTGGTTAATTCTTAGTTGCATTGCAGGTTTTTGGAGTAATTAATTGTGATGGGTCGATAGGGTATGATGATAAGTTGTATCGTGTAATGAGTAGGAGATGTGTTTGGTGATGTGTTGTTGTTTTTTTCATTAGTTTGAGAAGAAAATGGCTTGTAAGGAAGCAGAACAACTTAGCAGCTTATTTGCACTGTTCAGAGCAGGTGAAGCTCCTCTTTTTTATGTCCTTGTCATGGTCATTACTTGGGTAGGATGATGACCCTCTGTTCGAGCTTCTAAAGGTGGTCTGTCTTTGTAGTTGCAGAGTCTCGTGTGTAGATGATTACATACTGTGATATTTCAAAGCCAGTTGTCAGCCAGGGCTTTAGGACTGATGTTATCTGAGGTAGCTGTCAGCAGTGACATGACAAAGGAATCCCCCCTGCAACAGTCCGGTAATGACAGCATGGATGAGGCTGGTACTTCATCACACTACCATGCGCTTCTGTCAATGAACATGTGGTTGGCTGCAAAGCTAAATCATGACCTGGTTCACACACACTCCGCAGCAGAAAATCTAACAGCATGTTTGGGGTTAAGTTTATATCTCTATTAAGGGTTAGTATGGTATCGTTAATCATCGTTAATATGTGGTCCTTTCTCTCTCATTTTTCTTGTCTTTGCTTTCATAACAAATTTGTCCTCTCATTTTTACTTGTCTGTACTTTTCTCCACAAAAGGATTTACTTTCCCTTTTTCCTTTCAGTCTTGCAGTTGAGGCTTCAGCAAAGGCGAACGCGGGAGCAGTTGGTAGACCAGGGCATAATGCCACGTGAGTAACGGCCCTGCCAGTTATCCATCACTCATGGAGAAGCTAATGTGGGCATGTACATAGACATCGAGTCTCTGCTTATTACTGATAATATGCATGAGATGATAAGCGTGTTTTCTGTGTCCTATTGCATGTCAGTTATCACAACATCAGTGAAATGCTTCTGTGCATCTGTGATTTGTGTGATGATGATGTATTTAACTTGCAGCTCTGAAGAGTCCAGCAGCTTTCCTTGGGCAGATTCGCAGCCTAGAGAGAGCCAGGGTAAGATGCACACTTTGAAAATAAACTACATTTGGGTTTGAATAGCAGATAGAGTGCACTGCTGGACTGCCTGCTTTGTCTGTGGATCAAAAGAGTGAATGCAACGGTGTGTTTTTTCCATGTGATTTATGTTTTGTTTCTGTGTCTAAAAGTTTAATTTATATTGAAAATGAACTGAGAAAATTGACAGGAATTTTACTGACTGATATGTGTTTCCTCTCAGACTGAAAATTTCCTTAAGCACAAGATCCGCAGTCGTCCAGAGAGAGCAGAGCTGGTTAGGATGCACATCTTACAAGGTACTGCTCATTCTCCAGTTCATCTCCAAGTTCATTTTTTCATACATTCATGAAAAACCTGAAACTATGGACTTTGCAAATGGCAATTTTCAGGCCTGGAAAAGTTTTTTTTTTTTTTTTTTTTTAAATAAAGGAAGCAAACTCGAACTTTTGAGTATGTGTGATTAAGACCGTCTGAGGAAAATCCCTATTTGTCAGTATTTATTTTCTTTAAAATATATTTTGTTTTATCAAATCTTGTACCTTATCGGGCGGCACAGTGGTGCAGTGGTCAGCACTGTTGCCTCACAGCAAGAAGGTTCTGGGTTCAAGCCCCAGCTCGAGCACGGGATCTTTCTGTGTGGAGTCTCCATGTTCTCCCTGTTCCTGTGTGGGTTCTCTCTGGAACTCCAGCTTCCTCCCACAGTCCAAAGACATCAAGAGGGGACGAGGCTGATTGATACTCTAAATTGACCGTAGGTGTGACTGTGAGTGTCAATGGTTGTCTGTCTATGTGTGTTGGCCCTGTGATGGACTGGCGATACATTCAGGGTGAACCCCGCTCCTTGCCCAAACGCTGCTGGGATAGGCTCCAGCCCCCCACAACCCTTAACATATACATAAGTGGTAGGAAATGGATGGATGGATGAATGGATGTAGCTTGTCCCTTTTTTTAGTTTAATGTACACTTGTGAATATCCAAAGGAATTTTTCTCTTTATTTTTCATGAGTAAACAAACAATTAATTAAATGTTTTTTTAAGACTTGTGCGAAGAAAAGTTGTGCAAAAAATAATAAAGCCTTAAAACTCCAGAATCAAAAGACTGTCTTCACACAGATGACAAAGAATTTCCTTCTGTATTTCCTACTGGACTGACTATTTCCTCAAACAGTTCTACAAGAAAGAAATCTAAGTATGAAGTATTATATATTTTGTGTGCGTGCATGCATGCTTGCATGTGTGTGTTTGTGCATGCGTTTGTGTATATGTGATTTTTTTTTTTTCTTTCAGAGACAGGAGCTGAGCCTTCACTGCAGGCCACGCAGATGAAATTGAAGAGGGCACGGCTGGCTGACAATTTGAACGAGAAGATTGCCCAAAGACCTGGTCCCATGGAACTTGTGGAGAAGAACATTCTGCCCGTGGATTCCAGCCTCAAACAGGCCATCATCGGTGAGACATGTACAACTTGTCTAATAATAAGCATAAACCATACTGCAGGTGATCGGAATAGGGATGAAATAAGTATAGGACTCCAAGTCACACCTGTTGTCCCGTTATGGTTTCCGACCAGTAGGCCAGGTAAATTATCCTAAGGTGTTGGATGAGGACAGCAGTGATGCCCTGTCTCCGGAGCAGCCGGCCAGCCAGGAGTCTCAGAGTTCTGTCCCCTCACCTGCTGAGAGCAAAGCATCAGAGACACCTTCTCCAGCACTGGCACCAGCACCAATACTAGCTGGAACCATGCTGCAGGTTTGATATATACTGGTGATACTATTGTTAGTACTTCAACCCCTCCAAGTACCACATGTTGCTGATGAGAATGTATTTTTGTTCTTCAGGCCCTCCCAGTTGCTACACAAGCCACTACAGACTTCATGAAAGTTATCTCTACCAATGACCACCATGTGAGCCGTCTTGCTATCTCTCCTGCTCATTCAGTCACAACACTTGCTCCGTCAAAACCAGGCCCAACACTAGTGAAAGTAAGCGTGACACTCACCATTACTCATAAGATCACTTCTTTTTTCTAAAAAGGCAAACCATACAGTAAGAACCTCTATCTGTCTCCTACAGCAAAGCCAGCAGAAGCCGCTTGCTGAGAAGAGTCGTAGTAAGAAGGGTAAAGAGCCCAAACCCAGAGTGAAAAAGCTCAAGTACCACCAATATGTCCCCCCAGACCAGAAGCAGGAGGCGAGTGAAGCACACATGGACTCCTCCTATGCCCGACTACTGCAGCAACAACAGTTGTTCCTCCAGCTGCAGATCCTCAGCCAGCAGCAGCAGCACTACAACTATCAGACTATACTACCAGCACCACTCAAGTATGTATATAGAATAGGCCTGGGCGATTTATCGATTAATTCAAGTTTTTGTTGCAGACAATTAAAAATATTTTAAAAATTCAAGTTTTTACTCCTCTTGCTATGGCGCACCTCCCCCAGGAGCTTCCATAGCTCCCCCCCTTGTTTCCTGCGCATGCATAGCAGCAACATGGCTATCAAGAGCGAGAAGTTTGTTTCTAAGAAAGGAGTAGTATCGTCAGTGGTTTGGAACTGGTTTGGGATTGCAGCGACAGACGTTGAACAAGTGACTGCACCCTGGAAAGTTTGTCTGAAGCCCATTGCAATGAAAGGCAGCAGCACAACGAACTTATTTCAGCATCTAAAACAGAGGCATTCAGCCTAGTGGGAGAAATGCTCCTCTTTGTGAGGGGAACAAGACTTGTTTTGACTTCTCTCTGTCCTTTGTACTTCTTGTTCCCTTTCAGTCGATTCACTCGGTACAACACATATAGTATGGGATATCACACCCTCGCGTGGTTCAACTGAAGACACCGCTTTTCACGCCTTTACGGCAAATGATCTGTGATGACATATGTGAGGCCCCGCCTGCACATATAAACCCCGTCACCACAGTCATCCCTCAGTTCTTATGCTTTTTACCTCGCTAAGAACACCTCTTCGAGTCAGGCCAACTAGGTGCTGCTAGCTGGCTTGGTCTGTCTCTCTGGCTACTGTCCACGAAATTAGCTTAACTGCTCCACTTGGTGTTAGCTGCTGCAACCAACAGAGCGCCGATTTCGTGTTTTTTTTTCCCTCTTGGTTTTGTGTCTCGTTATGAGCGTGGTACCTCAGAAGCCGAGGACGAAGTCCTCCATCTGCCCCTGTGCTCAGGGATGCGGCTTCTCCTTGCATGACAAGGATCTCCACAACGCTTGTCTAGTCTGCCTGGGGATCGTCCACGCCAGGAGAGCATTGGCTGAGCCTGGGTCTTGTGGTCTGTCACCAGCTCTGGAGCTTGTCCCTGCAAAGGCAGGTCAAGTTTGTGGAGAGAGTGCTAGGAAGGGCAGGCATTGCACGGCACGACCCCCTCCTCTCCGAGTCTGGCGGCAAGGAGCTCTTGGTCCATGTCCCCGTTGACAGCTGGGCAGACCACATGGAGTGCCAAGACAAGTCAGCTGGATTTGAGCCGCTAGCCACCGGCTACCTAAGCTAGCCTCCTATCGTAAGGAAGATGATGTGCTGGACGTGGGCTTGGACATGCATGGCTTGTCAGAGGATGAACAGGAGGCACTGTCGTCTGCTCAATACGTCGGCTGACCAGGTCGACACGTCTTTCCTTTCGCTGTACCGCCGTACAGCTGGAAATGGACTGGCCCTCTCCTCCTCCAGCTCAGAAACCGTCGCACAGGGTTTTCCCTCCCTCCCGAAACAACTTGTTGAACAAGAAAGTGATATGGGTTTTCCCCCCTGTGGAGGTGAAAAGAGGTTGGTCCAGCCGCTATTTCGTTGTTCCGAAGAAAGAAGGTGGACTCTGTCCTATTCTGGACTTGCGAGTGTTAATATGTGAAAATATCTACGGACTTACAAGTTCAAGGTGCTTACACTCAGGCAGCTACTGAACGTGATCAGACCGGGAGACTGGTTTATAACATTCGATCTGACAGAAGCGTACTTTCACATAGCGATCTACCCGGACTAACGGCAGTTTCTAAGGTCTGCAATCGAGGGCAGAGCCTACGGGTACCTGGTGCTGCCATTCGGCTTGTCACTGGCCCCCCCGAACGTTCACCAAATGTGTCAAGGCGACGTTGGCTCCGCTCTGGGAGAGAGGTGTTCGCATATTAGCCCATCTGGACGATTGGGTTAGATCCAGTCGCAGGGCTTTTCCATAAATCTGTGGAAAAGTTTGCTGAGTCCAAGTCGGCGGTTTTCTTTCCTCAGGTTGGACGTCTACTCCGTGTCGGGCTGAGCACATCTGTTGGAGCGCAGGGTGGCAGTGTTTTCTCACTGCCTTGCTCAATTTTGGTTGGGACACAGACTGCGTTTATGGACGTTCTTACAGCTGAATGGCATGATGCCGTCTATGATAGCTGTGGTGTTGCTCGGGCTGTTGAGGATGCAGGCGTTTCAACGCTGGATTCAGGCTCACCAACTGTGCGTGCCTCATCACCTCCAGAGGTGGCTGACGGTAACTCTGTCTTGCATGTCAGTTCTTCTCCCATGGAGGGATCCCGGTTTACTTCAACAAGGGTCTCCTATAGGGAGGGTGTCTTTTCGCAAGGTGCTGTCCACAGATGCATCCCTGAGGGGTTGGGGGGCTTTGTGCGAGAGCGCAACAGTGAGAGGGGTTTCATGGATGCCAGTACAATGCAGGCTCCATATCAACCACCTGGAGCTGTTGGCAGCCCTTTTAGCTCTGAAGCATTTTTGTCCTGTTCTGACAGGCCATTATGTTTTGGTCAGGACGGATAATACAACGGTGGTTTCCTATTTAAACAAGCAGGGTGGGACACGCTCCCTTCCCCTGTTGAACCTTTCTCAGTCTCTGTTGCTATGCTGCAGTGCGCTTCATGTTCCAGGTCACCTGAACTTGGAGCCAGACCTTCTATCCAGAGGAGGGAGGAACGAGGTACAACACAGGGTTACCCGCAGCTGGGTTCGGTTAAGAGCGGCTATGGAACTGAGGGATGACTGTGGTGACGGGGTTTATATGTTTAGGCGCTGGCCACAGATCATTTGCCGTAAAGGAGGGAATAGAGGTGTCTTCAGTTGAGTAGCGAGTGTGTGATATCCCATACTATATGTGTTGTACCTTGTTCCTCTCCTTCAGGGAACAGTTGTTATATTCATAACATTACATTTTTTTTTAAAAATCGGATAATCGTGAATTGAGATTTTATTCTTAGTCCATATCACACTTTCTCTTGCTACACTAATCTATTGTACAGGTTGCCCGGTTGATACAACTAACCGTATATGGTCAGAGATGGAATAGCTGTGATAAGACAGACATTTCATGTGGTCTATCTCATTGTGATATATTTTGTGATGTTGTCACTTTCTAACAATAACAACGGAATCTGTAAGAGGCTTCAGTTGCTAACTTGAGCGATTGCTATTATTAGTTAGCAAACATTAGTTTACCTGTCCAGGAGAAGTTGTGACTTGGGCATGGCTTTTCAAATCCTTTTGGTCTTTCAGCTTAGACCATCGTAGAAATGCTGAACCAACGCTGAGCCAGGTCTTGCTCCTTTGTTGGTTTGACAGTATAAGACAGATAATGATGATCCTGTATGTTTCTCAGCCATTTCTTTGGTTAATGCAACACCTTGCAACTCCTGAGGTCCTGAGGTATATATAATTTTCATATTATATATTTTATATATATTATTACAGTTTTTATATATGATTTATTTATTTTTCTTGAAGTTGCTGTCTCTTGCACCTTCAAGGACCCAGAGTGCCATTAGTTAATTTCTCATTGAAATGCACCATGTAATAATATTGATAATGAAGAGGATGCTGCTGTTAAAAACATCTTTTAACTGTTCCTATGCTCTGCTATTCAGTTGACGAGCATTATAAGCAGTGTTGTCCCAGTTCCTTTTTAAAATGAACATGAAT
The DNA here is from genome assembly GCF_037954235.1 of Aulostomus chinensis. Taxonomy (NCBI): domain Eukaryota; kingdom Metazoa; phylum Chordata; class Actinopteri; order Syngnathiformes; family Aulostomidae; genus Aulostomus; species Aulostomus chinensis. The sequence continues at coordinate 8,426,202 of NC_141342.1, forward strand.
GAATGAATGAGTTCAAAAGTTCAGTTCACCATTTTCAAAACAAACTAGTTAAAAGTTCAGTTCACAATTTTCACAATTCAAAATTATGAACTAAGTTCACCCCCCCCCCCAAAAAAAAAGTAACTAGTTCTTTTTTTAGCGAGTCAACCAGGAGGCTTTGCTATATGTCTTTCGGAAGGTTTGTCTAATATAGTCTATCATCTAACAGATGAGTTCACGTGTGCCGAGTCTAACACAAGTTCAGGCCAGAGAGGTGATCAAGATCAGGATTAAAGATCAGCTCATGGCTGTGGCTAACACCCCTGTAAAGTAGAGCTTGAGGGGAAAAAAAACGGCGATGTCACATGTTCTGAACAAACCCACAGCCAGTATACAGTATTGGGTCTGGCTGGAGCCAGGTCTCTTGGTCTTGTTATTTGAATGTGCTGCTATGATCCTATTATGTTTTGAAACATAACCACATCTTATTCATCCATTAAACTATACAAGTATACACCAGGACTGCTAGAGCTCATTTCAGAATAATTAAGGGTAAAATATGTGACAGTAAACAGTAAAACGGGAGATAAAGCAAATGCACACTACAGTGCAACATTTATTTATACTTTGGAGTGCAGACCAACAACAGTGTAATGTTGAGACAACAAAAGTTTACTTATATTATAAAGAAACACATTTGTAACAATGTGTACACCACATGTACATTAGAACATCACTTTCACTCTTGAGTGCATTTAGCTTATAATAGTCCTTTAAAACTTCAGAAGCTTGCAGTACCTCCCACTTGTAGAGGTATTTGGTTTTAAGAGTCCAAGTATGCTGCTCACTGGTTTCTCTGGTGTAAATGTGTGGGGGCGGGGTTGCCTACAGGCACTTAACTGACTAGAGTTCACTGGTCTGTCTGGGATTCAATGGTCTGGGGTCACTGGACTGGAATTCACTGGACTAGGGTTCACTCGAGTCACGAAGATCTCTGGTCTGCTGTTACTTCCTGTATTAAAAGAAGAGATGCTCTCATTAATTACACAACAACACCTGGCACACATGCTCCAAACACTAGTTTTTATGGTTTTAAAAAGTTGGTTTAAACACATTATATCCAGTGTACTGTACAATGTATCATTGTCTCTGCATTTAACCTGTGATTAAGGAACACAATCTTGAAGAGGTTTAGACTATTTATTTAATATCCTACCTCCTCTTTTTGTTGACATTCACACATTTCGCTATTGCTGACGTTACCGTTTTTAGATGCCATGATAACCACCGACTTTCTTTCTCCTGCTCAGTTACATTAATGTGAAGTAGCCACTAGCCAGGCGGGAAATGGGCTACCAGATTTGCGATTAACCCCCTTTAAAAGCAACACTCAGAAGGAGGGATACATTGCAGACCAGGCAACACAATGAATTTCAACACGCTATGGACAAAACATATGAAAAAGAACGAGCGAACGGAATGCGATCGTTCGTTCGTTCATCTGCACCAGAAAGAACTAGTCAATTTTAATGTGAAGAGACACTGCATTCAGTTCGCCGTTCCCTCCAAAAAGTAACTAGTTCACAAAGTAGTTTGAAAAGTAACGAGTTCTGGGACAACACTGATTATAAATGAGGTGCAGGGCAAAGGACAAAGCGGCTGTTCACATTACTCTCTCTGTTTCCTGTTTTCCTTGGGTCCTTTCAGATTGGAGGAGAGATTTTATAGTTATAAGAATTGTTTGAGAAATGACTCCTTTTTGTGTGCACTATAGGAACTAGATTTTAATTCTGATTACTCCATTTGTGACCCACAAATAAAAGCTGATCCTATTGCAAGTAGACAAGAAATGCGACCCCCCCCCCCCCCCCCGCTGCATCGTATTCGATATTAGCACACTTAAATCAAGAGTAAACAAACAGTGGAAAGCAGCACAGAGAGAAATGAGAGTGTTTGTTTGTTTTGTTACTATTTTATATCTTTGTTTCCAGTCTGTTTTTCAAAATCAATACCGACTGAACAATGAGAGTGCGTCACTTGAACTCAGTCAGGATGAATTTGCCGGCGAGATGATTAAAAGTGGGATAAGTATCGGTGGAGGTCACAGGTTTTTATTGCCTTTGTGTATAGTGTTGATTGTGGAGCCCTGACTGCTCACCACATTTGTGTCAAAGATCAGCTGCAGGCTGCAATTTATCGTTTGTACCTGGGTTTTGTGTATGTATCAGTGCTGCTAAAGGCAGAGCTTATACACACTTGTGTCTTCTGCAGGGTCATTTTACCTGATTAAACCTGTTGATAGTGTAGACAAAAGTTAGATGTTTGCAGGTGTGAGCTTTTTTTTTGACCAGTGGGAAAGGGGCTATTTTTCCCCTTTCTCTGTTTCTTTTTCAGGTGATGCCATGAAAAATAAAATTATACCACTTCCTCACATAGCAATAACAATGTTATTGAAATTGTATTTTACTCTGCAGACCTGTGGCAGAGGGTCAAAGTGGGAATACCAGCAGCCTACCAACCTCCATTGTGGTGTCTTTGCCCACTGCCCCTCCCCTACCCCCCATACCTCCAGCACGACCAAACAGCTCATTGTCAAATCGCAAGCCAGGAGTCTTGCCTGCCAACCTGGAGGAGATGAAGGTATTTGGAATCTTTTTTATTGTTAGAAAAATTCTAAAGTGGTGGCTTATGTTTACATCCCAAATTGTTTTCAGAACAAGAAGATAATGGAGAGATTAATCTGAAATGTGTTTGATCCTATCTGTCCAGGTTGCTGAGCTGAAACTGGAGCTAAAGCTACGTGGCCTTCCTGTGTCAGGAACAAAAACCGATCTTATAGAGAGACTGAAGCCCTTCCAGGACAATCCAAGCCCTTCTGCTCCAATCACTATCCCCCCACCTGCCACTGCCACTACTACCCTCACACCAATGGAGATCACCACCTCCACCAGCACCCCTACCATTGTCCTTCCTGCCCATCAAGGTGGTCTAGAGAGTATGAGTGCCACACCTCCAGTCTCCCCCTGTAATGTTGATCCCTTCAGCCTCCAGCAGGAGGTTGGCATGTCTGATGCTCCATCTGAATTGGCTGGCTCTGGCCCAGGGCTGCTCCCTTCCATTCAAGTTCCTGAGGAGAAGGACAGGAGGCTCCATGAGAAGGAGCGTCAGATTGAAGAGTTGATGAGGAAGCTTGAGCAAGAGCAGAAGTTGGTGGAGGAGCTGAAGATGCAGCTGGAGGTAGAGAAGAGAAGCCAAAGCAATTGCACCACTGACTCTGCCTCTGTGCCTTCCCATCTCACCTCAGTTACCACCATGAACCAAACCGTCTTGAACTCAAAAGCAGTCAAAATTGAAGGTATGGCTCTGTCGAACTGTTCCCCTGCAACTGTCCCTAACCCTCTCCTAAACTCCAAGACACTTACAACCTCCCTACCGACAGTAGTGAAGTTGGAGGATGTGACCGTTTCTTCTGGCAAGCCACTCCAGCTACAGGGGCCATCCCAGCTCATCACCCAGATCCAGGCCCAAGCTCCAACCCAAGTCACCACCAGCCCACAACTGCTCCACCAGTCCCAGAGGAGCCCAAAACTCCAGACTCAGCCTCAGGCCAAACCTGGTGCACCCAGTATGCAGCAATTCTTCATCAGCCATCCTGGCGGGGTGTCCCAGGTGCTAGGTCAACCCCAGACCCTGTTGACCACATCTGGTCAACCTCAAACTCTACTGACCACAACTGGCCAGGCCGGAGCTCAGATCCTCCTCCCAGTCTCACTCCCTAATAATGCCACTGCCATCCAGCTGCCTAGCACCACTGTCAGTCTACAGGTATGATGTGTTACGGTTCCAGTTTTCATGTTAACATGCTTTTAGTAGGTGACACATTGAGACTCTTCCCCTTCTTCTCAGCCTGTTCTTCAGGCCACTGTTTCCAATCCAGGCCTGGTCCAGGCCTCCGTTCCTCAGCTGCACAGCACTAAGATGGAGACAGCACCCAGCCAGCAACTGGCCAACAACAACCCACTGCTACAGGTCAGCCAAACACCACAACAAGTTGCTGCTTCTTTTTCTTTTAACGTGATTTGAGTCACGCTTTCTATTTTTGACGGTGTTCATAGAGAGACTGACAGGAGGTGCAGAGAGAGTGCACGTGCATGTGGAATACTGACCTCATGAAGCCTGTGTTCATATAAAATATCACTTTTTTTATTTTGTGACGCGTAGATGTAAACCTTGTATTCAAAAACCACTTGACACCTCTGGGATTCAGGTCTGATATGGTGAGGCTTTGTTAGCTGTGGTTACATGATTTTATGTGCTGAAGACATTGACTACATTTAAATGACCTCAAGGTCAGAAACACAAACAGAAATATATATTGTACACATGTCCAAATCATGCTCCTTAAGCCTGTCTAACATATCATGCGCTTTAATCAGGAAATGCTAAATACTGAAAAAGGCAAAATTCAGGCAATCCAGCCTTGAATATGCGGTTTACATGACCCTTATCAAATTTGGAATATGTTATTTTCTGAATCATAGTGGATGGGGTCTTTCTGTGTGGAGTCTGCATGTTCTCCCTGTGGCTGATTGGGTCTGTCTGGTACTCCGGCTTCCTACCACAAGAGGGGACGAGGCTGATTGATACTCTAAATTGACTGTAGGTGTGACTGTGAGTGTGAATGGTTGTCTGTCTCTATGTGATGGTCCTGTGATGGACTGGTGACCTGTCCAGGGTGAACGCCGCCTCTCACCCGAAGGCTGCTGGGATAGGCTCCACCCCCCCCGACCCTTAATGGGATAAGCGGTAGAAAATGGATGGATGGGTGTTAACATAGAAAATGAAATATCGTCATTTGTCACATTTATACAGTGTGCATCTATATCCTTTAACCACTGGTTCCCAAAAGGTTTGTGTCGTGCTTGGGCTTTGTTAGTGCAGTTTTTGCAGTTTTGAAGATACGCGGGACTGATGACCGCTCTCATTGCTTCTTAACAGACTTTAACAATGTCCAATAACACTTCCGGTTTGGAAAACCAGACGAGACCTGAGATAAATTCACAGTGCTTATTGGGACGATCCCCAGAGAACAGGGTCTCTCCACGGGCCTCACCCAACTGCCTCATCTCCAATGGGCCCCTCAATAAGGTATCTGAATGGTGCTGGAGATCATTTCTTGTGAATAATGCTCTCATCTTTAAATTTGCTTTTCTCTGCCAGTCTTCCTCTCCATCCCAGCCCACCTTCATCCTTCAGCCTGCCTCTCTTGTCACACAGCCTCCCAAGACAAGAGAGCCCCCCCGCTATGAAGAGGCTGTGAAGCAGAGCCGCAACCTGCACATCAATAACATTGCACAGGTTGCACACACACACACACACACACACACACACACACTTTTTCCTCTGTCCTTGAGAATATTTTTCATCATCCTGAGGAAATTTGTTCAATGTTGACCCTTCAAGTCTCTTATTCTGATCATCTTTCTTTTTAGGGTCCTATGACAACTAGTCAGCAAATGGATGATTTGTTTGACATTCTCATACAAAGTGGAGGTAAGGAGACACTCAATATACCCCAGAACTTGTCAAGTGTGATGGCAGGTTTACAAAACTGGAAAAACCTGAGAACAGCTCCCCACACACAACAGATCAATATCGTATGTCTACAGGGGTACAGAGCATTGAAGTCACTTCCACAATGTAATTTCAAAGTCCTCATTATTGTGTATCTGTTTTCTTCATGGTCAGAAATCACTCCATTTATCCAGCATGAACCCCCAGTGTCTCTCACTAAGACCCTCCCAGTCACAGCAAACATCACCACCCTGCCGGTGAGCACTGCCCTTTCCAGACACCCTCCGCAGATCCAGGTGGCCCCTCCACCCACTCTGAGCCCTGTTATCGACCCCAGCCTGCCCAGCCTCTCTTCCCTAGCCACCGACAATCAGCTAGAAGCATTTTTAGAAGGAACACTGGCCGGCACACCATCAGCATCAGATCCACGCACCCAGGGTCTGATGGAGGAACTGCAGGCCCAGCTGATGGACCAGCAGCCGTACTCACCCATGGACACATCAGACTTGTCCTTCTGTGACTCCTCCTCACCCCCCTCCTCACTCAACATGGGCCTTTCTGACCCGGCCCTGGATAACATGGAGTGGCTGGACCTCACCATGCCCCCAGGTCCTGCTGGCGCTCTAACACCACTTGGGATTCCATCAGACTTCCTGGACACACATGACTTGCAGCTGCACTGGGAGTGACCAATAAAGGGACGAGACAATCGAGCAGTGTGTGTGCGCATGTGTGTGTGTGTGTGTGAGTGGGGGGAGGGGGGGGGACAAATGGATTAAGAGGAGAAGCAGAGAAGCAAGTGAAAGGGAGGTGACATATCACTCTTATAAAGATCCCATCCACAGTGTGAGATGCTGTACGGGCAGTGCACTGTTTTAACTACATGCAGAAGTTTGCACAGTTTCAAAGAGGGCCTGAACAGCTGATCATCATCAAGGTGATGGAGATCACCTGTAGTATCTCTGGTCAAAGGATTTTGACAGTGTCTGATGTTGTGTTGACGAGCCAAAAAAAAAACCACTGGTGGCATGGACTGTTTGTACATAAACCCCACCCGTGTAGGGCGTAGAACCTGGATGGGCTCTCAATGAATACCACATGTTGTACTGCAGGAGCACAGAAACTCAGTGTGTGAAAGCCTTGTTCCACTGAAGCTATAAAAAAGGCCACCGTAACCCAATAACATATTAAACCATGTTTGTAGTTTTTAATCATGTCAGATCTGTCTCTAATTTACCACTTGTACAAAAGCAGTGGAAGTGCTTCGACAAGTTGCATCGGAGGTGCTGGGAGTCAAATCCACCCTTTTCCTTCATGATGTAACCACCTCTGAGGGACCTCCATCTTCTCTTCACACTGGTCCAGTTTATCACGTGTTGTGACTAATCTGATGTGTTCAATCAGATGTGACTGTTCTACTCTGACCCATCATGACCCAGAGGGCAAGCTGACGAACCAATGACTCTATAGACTACGTGAGAGCTATGCACTAAAGACGCAGGGGGGATCTGATGGTGCGCCACGTTCACCTCAAATTTAGGAAATGTGAACTTTGCATATCCAAGGTAATTGTTACTTTGGGCTGGTGGACACTATAAAGGACCACGCTGCTGCAGAGATAACGCAGCTGTCGTCCAAGCCTCTTATTTTGAATGTATTTTGCAAAGATGGAAAAAAATTGGGTTTTACTCGCAATGTTGGCAGCTTTTCTTTTTTTTCTTTTCAAGGAAAACTGATGAATAACAGTGGAAAGGGAACAAATTGTTTTTAGACACATTAAAAAGTGTGTGTTGATGCATAGTCATTAGTCACATCAAGGAGTAAGGATGTCGCTGTAGACGCTTTCTATCGAACTGTCCTGAAGTTGTGTGTGCGCGTGTGTGTCAGGGTGACATCACTAGCTAACAAGCATATCTGGATGAAGTCCGTCGACTCATCAAGACTTTTTATCACACGACTAACCTCCTTTTGGGGAATCTGAAATCTTGTGAACTAGCTGATAAAGTACGCTTGTTGCCTGGAGGCAGTTAGCTTCTCAATCACCTGGGGGTGTTTGAGAGAATGGGAGCAAGTAAACGTTGATGCGTGTGTGTGTGTGTCTCTCTCTCTCTCTCTCTGTCTGTCTCTGTCTGTCTCTGTCTGTTGCATGTACATTTCTGTCTCAGTGTGCATGGTTGTATTGTGGTGGCCCAGCTGTTGTCTGAAGAAATTTGCTAACATCTAAAAGATCAAATCATTTGCTACTTTAGTCCAAAATTGTTCAAAAGGCTTCTGATGACTGTTTAACTGTGTTTTTCTGGGGGTTTTTTTTGTGTCTATCGTTATTCGCACCTTTTCGAGGTGCAATTGGGCGTCAGTGAAGAGGGCTCAGCTTTTTAAATCTGTCATAATTTGTAGATTTGGAGTAGTTTGCATCGTATCCCACAAGTTCATTTTTGAATGAACAACTACTGTAGTATCTGAGTTCCAATTTTCTGGGAGCTACTGTATGATACAGTATTGCTGTATGGCACTTTGAAATGTCATCATGTTAACAGTTAACTTTGTTATTACGTCCATGGGCACTAGAGTGCGCTGCCGCTCCTTTTTGTTTTTCTTCAGTGGATACTTCAGGGTCATATCTAACAAAGAAGTTAACTGAGGCTGTTCAGCATTTTAGAGATGTGTATTTTCTGCATGTGTGATGCTGATCAGCTGCTCTCACCAGCAATAATGTGGTGACCTGAGCAACGTGCTTGAGCCGTTTCTGTCAGTTCTGTCTGTGTTTGACGCTTTTACTGCTGCTGCTGCACAATGATCATCAGATCAGGTCAGGACACATCCTGTGTGTGTGTGTGTGTGCGCGTGTGTGTGTGTGTGCGCGCGCGTGTGTGTGTGTGTGCGCGCGCGTGTGTGTGTGTGTGCTTATAGTCAGTATGTCTGACCACCTGGACCATTTGCAGCAAATACCACACACACACACACACACACACACACACACCAAACTGCTTCTGTGTTTTCCCATGTTACTGCACCAAGGAGAGGAGGCGATGACCTCATACTCCTGGTCCACCCTGATTGGTGGGTTTGTATCTTTGCTGATCTAGTTTGGGTTTTTTTTTTTGTTGTCCTTTTTGTTAGATTTATTTTTTTTAATTATTATTTTCTTGTTGAAATGAAGTTGAGTAGATTCATGTGTATCCTTGAAAGTTTATTTCATCAGTCTGTCAAATTGGATATTTTGTTGCCAGAAAGGCAGTGGAACACATCATCACTTGTTTTTCTTAAAGTTTTGTATTTGTCATTTGTTTTGAAGATGAATGAAAAATGTAATCATGGTTTCATGCTTGTGTAAAAATGTCTTTTCGGGGGTTTGCAGTTTTCCATATCAGACATCCAAAAACTTCTCAGCGCAGCAGCCAGTCTACATGTTTATTATCTCCTCTCCCATTGGCTAGAGCAGGGCAGCGACTAGCAATAATGGCTGCTCCCTCTGAAGATGCTGGACTGTACGCCAGCTCCTGCCTTCATTTGTACTGCAGTCATTCGGCTGTTTTACACTGAAAAGCACTTCAAATCTCCGTGTCATGAGATTGTGTTGAAAGGGTCCTCGAATGTTCTTGTCGGCTTACAGATGTTAAGTTTCCTCCTGTGCGGTTTAGCGCCACGTAGACTTCTCATTCTGGTGAAGGTGCTGGATTGCAGAAAAGCTTTGTCAAAAAGATAAAAAGATAAGCAGAAGCAAGGCAAGACTTTAATTCTCCGTCAGTTTGTTTGCATCCTTCATCCTAGCCGTTCTCCACCAACCATGCCTCTTGTCGTTTGTATGCCATATGTTTTGCACATTGTGTAAATATTTATATAGATGTATTGCATATTTTTATACATGTTTAACATCCGTGGGCTCTCTATTTTGTAAATAGTGAAAAGATGTATATACAGTCATTACTGTATGCCTTCATGTGTTAATAAAATTTGGTGTACTGTGAGTGGTTCAGTCGTCGTAAAATAATCACATTTACAAGCGAGATTTGAACAGCGTGTGAAAACATTCGAGATGCTCGCGGTGAAACGTGTACACTGATTAAACTGCCATTTTCATTTTAAATAGTCATTATTTACAGAAAGCTTTTCTTCAGAAAGGCCATCACAAACAGAGTGACACCCTGAAGCTGTCACATATGGCGACGTATGTAGCTGCTCAGAGCAATGGAGTGGCCACAGAGAAAGACAAAAATATAACTTGTGCCCTCAATTTAGATGATTTATTATGTAATTTATATTTAGGACACAATCTCAATTTAATTTAATTATAATAATAATCAAATGTTTCCCCCAATTTTGTTCATTCAAGTCCACAAGATATAACTTGTTTTCTCGTTCGAGTTATTTGAAGACCGAAAGATTGAACCTTTCCCCTGAATTTTGTTAATTTGTGGCCACAAGATATGCACAAGTCCAGGTCATTCATTCATTCATTCATTCATTCCAGTCGCCACCTGCATAGCTGCACATGTGCTTGCAGTCACATGAACAGAGTTTCTAATTGTGCTTTGCTTCACTTTGGGGAGATATTAAAATCACGTTGATTTTTTAACAGGTAATACGGATCTTGAGACGTGCTCTCACGTTCGCCGCTTCAGTGCCACGCGACCATCACTTGGATGTGTAACGACTGTCCAAGCACACTTCATTGGTTTCCAGCTGCAGGCAGTCCTGCAGGAGCTGTGTTTAATCTGGCGATATTTATGCTAATCTCTGATTGGAGATTTATAGAGCCAAGACAGCACAAACAAAATGGTCCCTGTTATCACATGACCAAAGTATCCTCAGAATGGCTGGTAAGTGTGGATGTGTGTGTGACAGTGGGGACATCGGTGACTGACATCCTTCATACTGTCCACACAGAAAGGAATTAGACAGCAGCCTGCGACACAGCTGTTGGGAACAAGGTAAAAGACGGCATCAGCGTCATTAGAACAGCATAGGCAACAAATATTTCAAACACCTGAGCAAATTAGGAAAACGTACCCCAACATAGCACACAAGCAGCAAATCATCCAAATCCTGTCGCTCAATGTGCTGCAAGTTTCCGTGACGATAACCCTCTGACAGGATGGACACTTTGTGATGGCTGGCGCTTCAGACAAACCAACCACTGGGTTACAAGCCAGACAGAGTACCCTGTTAGTTATAGCATCATAATTCAATTCTGTTAGAGTGTGTGTGTGTGTGTGTGTGTGTGTGTGTGTGTGTGTGTGTGTGTGTGTGTGTGTGTGTGTGTGTGTGTGTGTGTGTGTTCGTGTAGACTGGTGTTACCCACCTGGTGTAACCTGACTGGTTTCTAGTGATGCCATGTTGTCCTGTGTCAGCTGGGGAGGTGGCAGCATGTAGATTCCCCCACAGGGCGTCTCACTTCTATCAAACATAGGGTGCGCATCCTGTTGGCCTGCGTGAGACATGGTGCGTTCAAGTGTATCAAGACCAAATAGTTAACACTTCAAATCCACTTTTTTCCGCGAAAAGGAAATGTACCCAGTTTCTCCAATGTCTCCTTTCTGACTGTCAACTCCTCCAGTTCCCTTTGGATGGCCTCCAGCTCACACTGTTCGTTGTCATAAACTAGCGTCAAAATAAAAAAACAGATCAAATTCAGGAAACACAGACACACAAAGTTTGTTGCATCTTGTGACTAGGAGTCGCAATAAAGCATTTGAAAGCCATACTTGACCCAAAACTAAGTATTTGCTTACTTCTTTATCCAGCTGTACGTTCAGTAATCCACGTCAACCTTTGACTTGAGCTAACAACAAACAAACTATAACCTTCTGCTTTGGTGCGTGTTCATGCCGGTGTGGTTTACTACACATACGGTTTAGTAAACCACGCTGAAGACATGGATAATACTTGACGATGCACCTGAGAGTTTGTGAACAGAACATTTTTGGGCAATTTTTTTGTTTGTTTGTTTGTTGGTATAGCTGTTGTTAGCTTCTTGCCCCCATTAGCTTTAAATTAACTGTACACGGCGAGCTCTTTCTGTATTCAAGGGTCATAATGAATCAACAGGATGGGGGGAAAAAACATGTTTATAAGCTTAAGACACTTATTTGCAAAGGTAAAAGTCACTTATTTGCTAACATACGGCTTTAACCCAGCGCGTAGAGCTGCTCTGCAGTGTGACTACTTGTCATGAATTGAAAGTTTTCCGAGAAAGGTTTACATGAACCGCACAACTGGAAGAAGGTAAAGAAGTAAATCTAGGAGGGGATAAATGTCTTTGTGAGCTCAAATAACTATTTAAGAGTACTTCAAAGGCAAAACATATTGTTGGGTGACTATAAGTGGTAACTGGTCTGCTTGGCCAGGTGACTAAAAGCGTGTTCTTGAATTGAAGTCTTTGGTTTGAAGACATTTTAAAATCCACAGAAGCCTGTGCCTTACTTTCCTCTGAAGTCCCACTGCTATTTCCGACTGCCTTTTTCTTGAACTGATGCATTTTCAGCAGAAGGAAACGCCTGTTGTAAAGCTGCTGTGTGCGGAACTCAAGGAGGGCCAGCTGTGTGGGGCCACACCCTGGCTCTTGTGTTTCCTGGGGGGATTCGGGTCGGGTATCAGTTTCTGACTTTTCATGGCGCTCCTGTTCGGACTGTGAAATGTTCTGGGTCCGCCTGAAAGACTGCTGGAGCGCCCTGTCCTTGTCCGTGGTCTCCATCCTCAAAAGCAGCCAAGAATCCAGCTAGAACCAGCTCAAACCCGGGATCTGGATCCAAGTTTGAACTTTGACGCTCCTTCTTTCTATTGCAGCCCCAAAAAATAGCGAATAAAGCTGGATGGTCATAACCTGCACATGTCACCAGTAAAATATTTGAGCAGTTCCTCTGGAAATTCAGACGAAATGGTCCTTGAAAAATGTTTCACATTCACCATGACCAGAAAGTCCTCCGAGTGTGTTGCACATCGTCGAAAGTTCCCTTTCAGTGATGTGAACAGTGTGCATAAACAAATGTGAGACTGTAAAACATGCAAATGCAGCATTTGGAAGACAATGGACAGGAGCTGACTGCTGGACAGCCTCCTGATAGCTATGAAATCAAAAGGTCTAGTACTGTCAAATATGAGACGGATTATTTTTGACACAGTTTATCAGTTATTTTCAGTTCTCTCAGTTTTTACAAACACTAAAATTCCTCAATAGGACTGCTGGGTTAAAATATTCAGAATCAATCAGAAATTAAAAAAAAAAAGAGTTTATAGGCACTGTCTTTAAAACCTTTAAAATGCATTTATTGTAATATCATCTTTGACTCATAAAATGCGTTGTCTTTGAGGTACAGGATTACAAAGAGGACTGTGGCACTACAATAAAAGAATGCCAAATTGTTCTTGTATTTCTGTGGCGCTCCTGTGTTGCTGTTTAAAGAGCACCAAAAAAAATAAACAAATTAAAATTTGGTGTCCAGCAGTTGCTTTCCCTTCGTTTTTGTTTTTTCCTTCCAGAATTACTGAGTCCAGGGGGGGGGGATCTCAGATTAGAAACAGAGACCCTGCCTCACGGGCATGAGGCAGATACTGCGCACATTAGAACTGACGGAGACCTTTGACCTCACACCACCAAAATCTTTTCATTTCCTCAAATGTCAGGGGACATTTGTGTCAGTACTGAAGAACATCCCTCAATACAGTGGTCCCTCAATACAGTGGTCCCTCAATACAGTGGTCCCTCAATACAGTGGTCCCTCAATACAGTGGTCCCTCAATACAGTGGTCCCTCAATACAGTGGTCCCTCGCTGTAACGCGGTTCACCTATCGCCGCCTCACTGTTTCACGGATTTTTTTAGTGTAATTTCGCATGCTTTTTTTTTTTACATCGCACAGTATGAACGCGCATCGTGTTCTGCGTCCTGATTGGCTAAGGGAGGACCGCACATGTGTTCTGCGTCCTGATGAGCGAAGGGACTACAGAACGTGTTCGCCTAGCCAGATTTACATAAATGTTCAATCGCTAGCAGTGTGACTTTGAAGTGCTGTATGTTTGCAAGTTTTCTACTTAAAACTTAAAACTTGGTTTCGGGTAGAAAACTTGCACCAAGGCCTTCAGAGGAAAAAGACGTTGCAGCGGAGCAGCGCCAGGACAAACAGGCACCGTCAGAGGAACTGGGAAATACGCGTGAGTTACTGGTAATCATTTCTTAGATTTTCTAATCTAATGTAATTTTCTTAGATCAATTTGGTAGATTGATCATTAAAATTAAATGTGTTAAAAATGTTTGGGCTTGAAGACAGGTTTTTATCTTTGGTTTCATTTGCCAATATTGTACTTGTTTTTTTTTGGACTCTGCAAAAGTTTGAACTTTGAGAGTGTTTAGATAAGAGAGAACTGTGAGAAAATGTTAATGCCTGTCTGAGAAAAGTGTATAAAAGTGTGTGGTTAGAGGTTTTACGGCCTTAAAACATGGATAATAATTGTAAAAAAAAATAAAGCTGATTACTTCGCTGATTTCGTCTATTGCGGGTTATTTTTAGAACGCATCCCCCCGCGATAAACGAGGGACCACTGTGTATCATTCGGATATCACATTAATGAGATGTTGTAATGAGGTGACGGTGCCCTTTGACCTTTGACTGGTAAAGTTCATCTTTGAGAAACAGTTGATGTTTGTGGAAAATCTGAAAAAGGACGGATGGACAACCTGAAAGGATAACCCCTGCAACTTTCATAATGTATATGCAAGATGTTCGAATTGTTTGGAAGAAAATTGTGAATAGTTTGACATTAACCATGGGTTCATCAAGGTCTTGGATGAAAGCCCGAAAGGAAGCTTTGATGCTGTTAAAAACTTCTGTCTTTGTTCATTATTAGGCTACAGATGAAAATAAAGGCTTGTGGTACTCAGTCAATGGTGAAATGTGACAGTTAGCATCCATAAAAGCTGGAGTCAGTTTATAACATGACGCCTGACCTCTACTCTCTACACAAAATGACTCCATAAATATAGCAATATGCAGCAGATTGCAAATAAAACCACCAGGCTGTAATGATATTTGCACACAGATAAGGAGGGAATTTCATAAACATTATCTTGTGACCTTGTTTTAATTTCCCGTGTGTCTTTTATACCTTGATAAGATGTCATCCTGACCTGGATTCGTGGCGTCTTCTGTAGGATGTGGGACACTGTGACTGAACTAAATTAAGGCACAAAATCAGAATTCTTCATGGTAACATTGTGAAGTTTACGGAAGAAGACGAAAGAAAGAAAGAAAAAAAACACTAAATGATTCAGCATGGTGTTCTAGCAGATGGCCACTAGATGTCAGGATGGTACACTAGAGGAGCTGGTCAGGCCTTCAGAGGAGAATGTCCTTAGTTTTCCAGCTGACGTCATCAGTCCTGCAGTGGCATCCATCCATCCATTCATCCATCTATTCATCAATCCATGTATCATCCTTCATTTTCCTCCTTTTTCTCACGTTCTGCTTCATTCACACACAGATCAGTGTCTGTCCAACAGGGTGTATGATAGTGACAAAGATCACATATCAGTCAAGTAAGAGTGTGTGTGTGTGTGTGTGTGTGTGTTTGTTTGTATGACCTGCTGGGGTACCAGTCACCCAGGGCAGGCTACACACAGCCAGTGGTGTTTAATAAGTTTCATTGTTCTGCAACATATCTGGTGCTCATTTTCAACATAATGACCAATATTATCTCTCTTGCCAGAAGCAAGTAAGTGTTTAAGGTTCACCGTTTCTGGGCCCTGAGCAGAACTTAGTTCAGCCACTACATTCGAGTCTCACTTCCAGTGTTGCTGTTCCTGCAACATATAGTTTGTTTTCAAACGTGACAAGATCACCTTTGTCCTGTTATTTGGTCAGGTCTGCAGGGAACAGCCATACGAATGAGTCAGGGGTTTACTGACTGACCAACTCCTCATTGTTGAAACATGCATGCGTTAGTGATGTAGCAGTATTTCGTGATGATTTGGCTTCGTGGTTACAGGGTTGGCGACCCCGTCTGGGAAACGGATATGGCCAGCAATACCAGCAATCTCCACCGGCTGACAGTGAGGCCAGACTGAGGTCTTTTCTGTCTTTACCAATCATGTTGGTGTTTCCCACCGTCTCCAATGTTTCTGTGGTGGTTAGACATGAGATATCAGAGATGTGAGCTCCAGTGAGCAGGTACTACTAAGCAAACTAACAAGCCTTGACACTTGCCTGTCAGTGGTGTTCAGTTATTGGACTTCTGTGCGAGTTGCAGTTTGTCCATAACCAACACCATGTTCGAACACAAGGATGCCCGTCAGTGCACGTGGCACCAGGACATCTGAGGTTGTAGGTCTATGATTGATTTTATAGCCGTATCATCTGATCTGCGACTGTATGTGCTGGACACTCAGGTGAAGAGAGGAGCTGAACTGTCAACTGTTCACCATCTGGTGGTGAGTTGGATCAGATGGCAGGGGAAGACACCGTGCAGACCATGGCCCAAATGAGCAGTGAGGGTCTGCTGGGAATGCCTGGAGGAAGATGTCAAGATGATCTTCAACTCCCTCCTCTGGCAGAACTTCGACTGCATCCCAAGGGCAGTTGGGGACATTGAATCCGAATAGATGCTGTTCCGCTCTGCCATTGCTGAGGCAGATGTTTGAGCTGTAGCCGCAAGGCTGCTAGGGCCAGTCGTGGCGGTAATCTCTGAACCTGCTGGAGGACAACAGTGGTGACCAGAGCCGTCAGGCTGAAGAAGGAGGCCTACAGGGCATGGCTGGTCTGTGGATCTCCAGAAACAGCTGAAAGGGAAAGGCAGGCGAAGCAGTATGTGGCAGTGGCGGTCACCGAGGAAAAAACTCAGCCGTGGGAGGAGTTCGGCGAGGCCATAGAGGAAGACTATTGATCGGCTCTGAAGAGGTTCTGGCAATCCGTTCATTGCCTCGGGGGAAAGGCGGCAACTTATTCACATTGTCTACAGTGATGATGGGAAGCTGCTGAGGTCAAATGGGGAGACAGTTGTACGTGGAAGGAATATCTTGAGGAGATCTTCATTACCATCGGCATGTATTCCATGGGGAAACAGAGCTGGCGGAGGACTTGGGGAGGGGTCGTCTAATCTCTGGGGCATAAGTCGCCAAGGCAGTGAAACAACTCCACGGCGGCAGAGCACCTGGGGTGGATGAGATCCACCCTGAGTATCTCAAGGCTCTGGATGTTGTAGGGCTGTCTTGGTTGACATGTTTCTGCATCATTGCATGTGTAACATGGCGGTTTTGAGTTGTTCATTACACAAAATCTGTTCTTTTATTTATTAATTCCTTCCTTTCACATTTTATTTTGATAGTCAGCCTACTGTTTATCAGGAACCGCATTTATTGTAGCTCCTCCTTGTGACCCGACTTCCTGTTGTCTTGCCCCCAAAATATTGTGTTCCCTCCACCGCTGCCTCTTTCTTGCAATGGTCAATGTAGGAAGAGGTACGTGGCCATTTCCCCGAACCCCATTATCCTATTTACCCCGATAACACTTCATTTATCCACCCCTAATGTGTCTTATATGCTCTGTGAGTATGTTTATTTAATGTGTTAATGTTGTTATAACTTTATTTCTAATGTGGGTGTCAAACTCTAGCTGGAGCTGTATACCTGAGCTACAGTTCCTGATGCAGCTGTCTTTTTGGTTCCTTGATGCTGCAGGTAGACTGCCATTTTGTTTTGTTCAATGTTATTTTTGTGTTTGCCGCTCTTTCCTGTGTTGATCAATGAAGAAAGAGCTGGAGCTGTATTCCTGAGCTAGGGTTCCTGCTGCAGCTGTGTTATTGGTTCTTTGATGCTGCAGGCTTTGAATACAATGGTCAGAGACCAAAGAATGAGAGAAGTTGTCCACCTCCTTTCTTTATTCAGAAACACTACACAATGCAGACTAGGCACTGGTAACACATGGATATCAGGGGCAGTGCGTTTGTAGTGGCAGACCGGGGTGGTGGTCCCCATCTTTAAGAAAGGGGACCAGAGGGTGTGTTCCAACTATTGGGGGATCTCACTCCTCAGCCTCCCCAGAAAGGTCTACACCAAGGTACTGGAGAGGAGGGTCCGGTCGATAGTCGAACCTCAGATCGAGGAGGAGCAATGTGGTTTTCGTCCCGGCCGTGGAACTGTGAATCAGCTCTTTACCATTGCTAGGTTGCTGGAAGGGGCATGGAAGCTTGCCTAACCAGTCCACATGTGTTTTGTGGATTTGGTTAATGACCGTGTTCCTTGGAGCATCCCGTTGGAGCATACTCTGGGAGTATGGGGTGGATGGCCCCTTACAAAGGGCCATTCAGCCTCTGTACCAAAGGAGTGAGAGCTTGGTTCATGTTGCCGGCAGTAAGTCAGACTTGTTCTCAGTGAGGATTGGACTCCCCTAAGGCTGCCCTTTGTCACCAGTTCTGTTCAGAATTCTAGGTGCAGCCGGCGGTGGAGGGTGTCGGGTTTAGTGGCGGGAGGATGTGTAACAATTCTACTTAGAGGTAAGACAAGGGGAACTGGCACAACGCCGTCTAACAGGCGGATAAGGCTTGTGCTTCTGGTTATTATTTTTTAAAAAAAGGTAAGAAAAAGAACTCAGAGCAATCACACTGTCGGACAAATGATATATTTAGAACACAAAACAGGTCCAAGATGGACAGAAAACGCACTAATTCATATAACACAAATAACAAAACCCATACTCCCACCCTCCCCGCTGTCCCACTGTCCCCGCAGTTCCAAGTGTGTGTGTGTAGGTGTGCGTGTGCGTGTGCGTGTGCGTGTGTGAGTCAGACTGAGTCCTACTTGTTTCTGAAGTTTCCGCTGCTCCGTTTCGGGGTTACGCAGACCTCCCCGACGACGCGTTTGGCAGGTACGGTCCCAGCCGTGAGGAGTCCGAACCATCCCGCAGAGTCCTTGGAGTAATCCATCGAGTATTCTCCTCCAAGTACTTTCCACAGTATAATCCTAGTGGTTTGGAAAGCCCGCCACGCCAGCCGTCCAAACACTGTTTCACTCTCTCTCAGTCACAGTCACTTCCCCTTCCCCACGTCACTTCCCCCCATTTAAACCCTCCGGTAACCCCCCATGATAATAAAAAAGAAAAACGAAAAACACAAATAAACAACTGTCCTGCTTTACCCGTGCTTCCCATAAACAAAACAGTCAACTGACATTAATCCTGGCCCAGACATAATTTGGGAAAAATAGAGGAGGACAAAAAAAAAACCCACACAAAGAAACCCCTCCCTTCCCCAGATGTGTGACCAAGACTACTGGTGGCTCACTACAGATGTCATCTCTGCTTTTTGTGGGTGACGTGGTCCTCTTAGCTCCATCAAACAATGACCTCCAGCTCCTGCTGGGGCAGTTCACAGTGTGAAGCTGCTGGGATGAGAATCAGCACCTCCAAGTCTGACGCTATAGTCCTCAGCCGGAAAAGGTTGGACTGCACACTTCAGGTTGGGGGGGGGGGGGGGTCTTGCCAAGTGGAGGAGTTGAAGTATCTCAGGGTCTCGTTCAGGAGTGAGGTTAGGAGAGAGTGAGAGACTGACAGGTGGATTGGAGCGGTGTCAGCGAATGCGGGTGCTAAACTGATCTGGTGTGGTGAAAAGAGAGCTAAGCCAATAGGCGAAGCTCTCTATTTACTGGTCAATCTGCGTTACAACCCTCAAGTATGGTCATGAGCTCTGGATAATGACCGAAAGAATGAGAATGCGAATACAAGCGGCCAAAATGAGTTTCTTGCTGGACTCTCCCTTAAAGATAGGGTGAGAAGCTCGGCCATCTGGGAGGGACTCAGAGTAGAGATGTTGCTCTTCCATGTCAAGAGGAGTCAGTTCAATTGGTTCGGGAATCTGGTGGGGATGCCTCCTGGACCCCTCCCTCGGGAGGTTTTTTTCGGGCATGTCCTACTGGAAGGAGGCCTCGGGACAAACCCAGGACAAGCTGGAGGGATCGCATCTCTGGGCAGGCCTGGGAATGCCTCGGGATTCCCCTGGAGGAGCTGGTGGAAGTGGCTGGTGAGAGCATGGTCTGGGTTTGCTTGCTGATGCTGCTGCCCGCAACCTGGACCTGGATAAGCAGAGGACGACAGTGACAACACTTGCCTGCAACCATGGCCACTAAGACCGAACTGTTCATGGCCAACTGCTTGACATTAAGTTGGTAAATTGTGAGAGTCACATCAAGAAAATGACCACAGATTAAACGCTGAAAGAAATCAGGCACTGATGTTACCCTCTTTCCAGCAAGAGCCATAGTTCAATTTGACGTATTTTAAAGCCCTTAAAGCATTATTACTATTGTTGCACTGCAACTGCCACGAACAAAACATCCACTGTATCACTTGTATGTAGTTATACTATATTGCTGAAATGACTTAGAAAAATATTACTTTCACTGATTTTACATCACAATCTGCTCCAATGGCATGTCCTCCTCATACTGTGCCCTACCGATACTAATAATAACATAAACACATCACATTGTTAACGTGTGTTTCAGCATCGGAATACCTATTTAAAATTCAAGTTAAGCCTGCCACAGGTTTCCTTTTTATTCATTGGCATATGCGAAATGACTTGTATTGTTTAGTATTGTACACACATATTGCTCTGCATTACTGATCAGGGCATTACCCTTGCATATATCTGGTTCCTGCCTTTGTTGTCTTTGTGCATTGTTAAAGGTAAACACAATTCAATTGACTAATAAAGCAGTACAATTGGCTTGGCAAAGTTTTTTTTTTTTACATAATGTTCGACTTCCTTCAAGAGAATAAAGCACCTTCATGAAAACTTTAAGATATGACTTAAAGAGTGCTTGTATCTTAGTAGCAGACGTAAAGTGTAAGAGAGACATACATCGTCATTGCTCTCATTTGCTCATTGTGGACAACTAGTGATGAACCTGGTGACCTCGCTTTCTTGTGTTTTAGCTGGCCATTGTCAAGAAATATGTTTATATTTGTCAGTGTACTAAAGTGACATTCCTCTAGTTGCTCAGACCATTGCTGAGAGATCCAATGTGCTGTAATAACACAATACCCAAAAAGTGTATTTAGCCTTTCAAGTACTAATAAATATGTGCCTTCAGCATACAAAGATGTTTTGTTACCCTCCTGCATTATTTCCTTGTGACTCTAGAATGTAGATATATTTAAATAACGATATCAATCAATCATCCATCCATCCATTGTCTTCCGCTTATTCCTGTTAAGGATCACGAGGGGGGTGGAGCCTATCCCAGCGGCTCGGGGCGAGAGGCGGGGTTCACCCTGGACAGGTCACCAGTCCATCACAGGGCCAACACATAGAGACAGACAACCATTCACACTCACAGTCACACCTACGGTCAATTTAGAGTATCAATCAGCCTCGTCCTCTCTTGATGTCTTTGGACTGTGGGAGGAAGCTGGAGTACCAGAGAGAACCCACACAAGTACAGGGAGAACATGGAGACTCCACACAGAAAGATCCCGTGCTGGAGCCAGGACTGGAACCTGGAACCTTCTTGCTGCGGCGCTAACCACTGCACCACAGTGCCGCCCAGATTTGTAACCAATATGAAAAAAATTAGTGGAATTCATTGACAGTGATGCAAAATCCGTTGTCACCCTCTACAACAGTGTAGATTGTAATGACAGAGTGTCACTGTTTTTTTAACTCAGAAAAAGAAGATGGTGGCTGAAGTACTGTGTCTGCCCCCCGGACTGAAACTGGAAGATGGTTCCACAGGAGTGGAGCCTGATAACTGAAGGCTCTGCCTCCCATTCTACTTTAAGAGACACACGGAACTTATACCCCTGCCCTCCCACCCCTCTCTCTCCTCTCCAACCCTAGCCCCATCTCTCTCCTCACCCTCTAAACCCCAACCGATCGAGGCAGATGGCCACCCACCCTGAGCCTGGTTCCACCTGAGGTTTCTTCCTATTCAAAGGGAGTTTTTTCTTGCCACTGTCACAAATGCTTGCTCATGTGGGAATGTTGGGTCTCTTTCATCTGAATGAAAGAGTTAGTTTCTAGACCTGCTCTTTGTGTAAAGTGCCTTGGAATGGCTTTTGTTGATTGATTGATTGATAGACACCTAATTTGTGACAATAAATCTTCATCTATTAATGAGTAAACCAAAAAAAAATGAATGCAATCTTGTAAACATTGAAATTGTCAATGGAAACAGGTTAAGCATAAAGAAGCACAAGGGAAATGTATTAGATAATAAAAAGGTTTCACATATGAACGTAGAAATAAAATGCAGCCTGACACTGAGTTAGGAAGCCAAACACACAGGCAGCGAACACCATTTCCAGCAGCAAAAACATGTTGGTTCAAGATTGGTTTCAATTGCAATGGTGCAAATAATTGATGTTAGAGATGATAAGGAGAGAGACAAGATGACAAGAGATCGCTAAGAGTTACCGAAGTGAACAAAATGGTTGCCAATGAAATGACTCCAACTTTTACAACCAGACTGAAACAGAAGAAACAGATGATTTCAACACTCTGCTGTCCACTGTCCCTCCCAGAGGACAACTCACAGTGATGACATACAGTTGTTGCTCAGAGGGTTGCGTCATGACTGGATTAGAGTGCATATTTGTGTGTGTGTGTGTGTGTGTGTGTGTGTGTGTGTGTGTATGAGTGAATGTGTGTTGGAAAACACATGCTGTCAGTGTATGATGACTTTTGAATCATTATTTTATACTTTTTTTGGGTTTAACACATAAATTATTCATGTTCGTTGCACTGAGTCATTACTTATTAGTTCAGGACTTATTTCGGCTTAAAATGGGAATGATGATGTCATCATTTAATGTGCGTTTGTGCAGAAAACTGCTGTTACAATCACTTCCTGTGCAGCTGTGCTCATGTACTGAGTAATAAGAGGGGAATCTGAGTGCACATGCACACAAAGTCACACATACACACACACACACACACACACACACAGAGGTCTGTGCAGATATCCTTATTAGGACATTCCATTTACCTCCATTAATATGGACACGCTAAGCCATGTCCCGATCCAACTCCTAACCCTTACCAATTGATGCCTAAAATTAACCATGTCCTAATCTCAATTCAAACCTAACTCTAACTGCAACCAGGAACTCAGAAATTATGTTACGTTGTATGAAGACACACTCACACAGACAGACACACACACACACACACACACACACACACACACACACACACACACACACACACACACAGCACAGCACAGGACAGCACAGCACTTGCTTTTAACTGGAGAATGGCTGCATTGAGTTAAAGAGTAAGGTTCTAGACCTCCTCTTTGTAAAGTGCATTGATATGGCTTTTGTTGTGATTTGGAGCTGTATAAATTATGATTGATTGATTGATTGATTGATTGATTGATTGATTGATTGATTGATTGATTGATTGATTGATTGATTGATGTCATCAAAATAGGACATTTTGTTCAATATTTTTTGGTTGAACAAGGCGAACAGAGCTACAGTAGTTGCCTTGGGCAAGAGAGTGAGAAGGGAAAGAGATGAGAGAGAAGCAGGGAGAGGTAGATGGAAAACAGGATGAGCAGAGGGCATCAGGCACGCTGCCAGCATGCAGGTCTGATATGAAAAATGATGTCTGCAGCTGCAGCTGCAGCGACAGGTGAGCAAGGATGGATATGCTTCTGCATCAGAGACAATTCATCATATTCCCCACAGATGCCTTCTGCATAGGAGTTACGTTCATACATGTCGCCACTGTAAATCATCTGCTGCCTACAACAACAGAGGTTATGTAATAGAGCACCCCTTCAAAACTGCCTGCATCATCCTTCAGCAGTGAAAATCAGAGATTTTAACCCACACCACACCTCACTGACATGCTCTGGATGCATCACAACAAAGATTAATTACTGTGACAAATCACAAGAATTTCTTCCTCCCGCAGTTCAAAGACATGAATTAGGCTAATTGGATACGTGACTGTGAGTGTGAATGTTTGTCCGTCTATACGTGTTGGCCCTGTGATGGGCTGCCCAGGGTGAACCCCGCCTCTCGCCTGAAGGCTGCTGGGATAGGCTCAAGCTCCCCCCCCCCCCCCCGCTGCGATCCTGATAGGATAAACAGTAGAAAATGGATGGATGGATGGTTATCACAGCATGCCTCCACCCCTCAGGTGCAGCCCTATTTTTCTCAGGTGAATTGACCTGTCAACACAGCTGCTGGATAACTTTTCTCGTAGTCCTGCTAACAGACAGACAAACAAACCTAACATCATTAGAATTAGCAGCCTATATTTAGCAGCAGCAATGCAATAATAGAGCGTAGGCTCAGACTGGCCATCAGGTAGTTTTGGCAAATGCCAGTGGGACCGGCCCAGTTAGTGGGCCTCAACGCTGCCAGCACTGGCAATGTGCCAAACAATTTGTGGAGGGAAAAACAATCATGTCCCACTTGATGTTGGAGGAGTTAAAACTGGCATATGTATATTTATGCTTGAAAAAAAATTCTTAGAGAGAGGGTCAGAATGGGGTAGTCTCCATGTGGTGCAGTATCCATACATCCATGTCAGTTGCTTAGCCTGTTTTAGGGTTGTGTGTGTGTGTGTGTGTGTGTGTGTGTGTGGTGGTGGTGGTGGTGGGGTGGTGATGGCGCAGTGTGTCATAATAAAATCAACACAGGGAGCAGAAAACACATTGATCACGGTTTGATTATAATGAGTAAACATTCAAAGACAAAAATGAGTTACTCAAAGGTAAACAACAGCTAAAGCCAGCAATACAATACAGGATTATGGTTTGTTTTTAGCTTCAGTCAAAATGTTCATGGATTTTTGCCATTGTTTTGTTGCTCACTGTTGTAAACTGCCAGTCGCCATTCATTTTCAAGATAAATATATGTAGCTGGCTCTTTCTGCATTCAGGAGTCACAAAGAAGTCATGCAGAAATGACGAAAAGAATCTTCACAAACTCTGAACTCCTATTTGTGTGTACCTAAAAGATACAATTTTTTGTTTGAATTGTCGTTGCCATCGACTGTTCTCTAGTGTAACCATGTGCATTTTTTTGAAATCTTACGGCTGAAATTGTCAATTTCATGTTTGCACACACCCATATTGTGTTCTTCTTTTTTCCACTTTTCTGTCTTACTTGCTCCAAATGGCCTCATTTTCCAGGGGACCATGAATGTTTCATCTGATCTAATCAATCCCCTGCTGTCAACAAAGAGCCACCTCCAGGCCAAGATAAGTCTGTGCTCCAGTGTCACATATAGCAATACTGTAATAGGTTGTAAAAAAAAAAAAAAAAGAGTAAAAACTCAACTAAGAGATGGAAAAATGTGTACCACAAAGAGTTAACTACAACATGCACTGTTCCTGTGTAAGTGTTTGCAGCTGAGGTGTCCTGCAGTGTAACAACCTGTTCATTCACCTGTAAATCTGTTTTATTGCTCTGTCTCCATCTCTTTATGCTTTCCAATCTCTGTCTTTCTGTGAAGTGGTGAGAGAGAGGGAGAGAGAAAGAGAGAAAGAAAGAGAGAGAGAGAGAGAGAGAGTTAGTGATGATGACTTCAAGTTAATTAAGGAGCTACTGTCACTCACAGACAAAGAAGGAGGGAACATTAAGAAAGAAGAGTTAAGTGAAAGTACTGTTGTGAAGCTTGTCGGACCTGTTCAGGCAGATAACAAACACACACACACACACACACACACACACACACACACACACACACACACACACACACACACCTAACACGCTCATGTTTGGGTCCATATGGGATCACATGCTATAGGAACACATACAACATTTCTGTCTCTGTCACTTCCCTTGGTGATCAATGGCGTGGAGTCCCACAAACTCCCGTATACACACATATACAACTGACCTTTGCATACAGTCTTAGTCGGACGTATTGTTTTAATGCTTGTGTGTGTATGGGTGTGTGTGTGTGTGTGTGTGTGTGTTTGAGAGAGAGAGAGAGAGAGAGAGGGCGAGGGAGAGAGAGAGAGAGAGAGAGAGCGAGAGAGAGAGAGAGTGCTAAGTCCAGTGTTAATGCATCCAGCCAGGCAGCACTGACACAACAGAGAGAGCAGAGATAAAGCCGGCTTTGTGTCCAACTCAGGAACTCGGACACAGAGTGGCTGAAATGGCACATAGCCATTGTTCCAGGTTCACTGCAGTCACACACGCAGTGACACACAAGCAGTGACACACACACACACACACACACACACACACACAGAGGTTTAGAAAACTATCCTTAATAAGATCGAAGCGAAGTAAAATCTGGTCAACTGGACGTAAGTTTATCTTGAAGACGTTTCACCTCTCATCCGAGAGGCTTCTTCAGTTCTAGTGAAGAGTGTGGAAACTCCAGCCTATAAACCTACGTGGGAGTGGTCAGTGCTGTTGTGGTGGAAACGACCCTCCCGAGACTCACCTGGTAACATAGTGATCCCCTATGTGGCAGGGGTTTCTGAGAAATTAAGGAGAATCTATAATAAGCACCGCATCCCTGTGTCTTTTAAACCAGACAACACTCTGAGACAAAGACTGGTTCACCCCAAAGATCCCACCCCTCACAGCCAGAAAAGCAATCTGGTATACGCTGTCAGATGCAGTGAGGCCTGCACGGATCTCTACATAGGGAAACCAAACAGCCCCTCAACAAGCGCATGGCCCAACATAGAAGAACCAACTCTGGAGGACAGGACTCAGCAGTTTTCCTCCACCTCAAGGAAGAAAGCCACTCCTTCCAGGACGACCATGTCCAAATCCTCGACAGAGAGGACAGATGGTTTGAAAGAGGAGTTAAAGAAGCCATCCACGTCAGGATAGAGAAACCATCTTTGAACAGAGGAGGTGGACTGCGACATTTCCTTTCACCTATTTACAACCAAGTCCTTTCAAAGCTTCCCCAAAGAGCTCAGCTGAAAGACCCATGTGGAACGGCTGCTGCCAGCACAGCCCATTAGCATCTGAGTGGTCGGTGAAACTCCCTAACGACCACCCCTGAAACTCCCTGACACCGCACAACGACTGTCGTTTGGGGAGGCCAGGTGAGTCTCGGGAGGGTCGTCTCCACCACAATAGCACTGACCACTCCCACATAGGTTTATAAGCTGGAGTTTCCACACTCTTCACTAGAACTGAAGAAGCCTCTCGGATGAGAGGTGAAACGTCTTCAAGATAAACTTACGTCCAGTTGACCAGATTTTACTTCGCTTCGATCTACGATGACCTGGATGAATGAGAACCTACACAGACATCCTTAATAAGACATTCCACTGACTTCCATTCATTTGGTCAGCATAATCCAAACCCTAACCCTAACCCTAAACTACCCTCAACTCACACCTTAACCTGAACCTGAACTAGAAATTCACAAATTATATGTTCCTGCATGTTTGGTCCCATGAGGACTAGTAGTCCTGATATAGTTAGAGTAACAAAAAATACATGAACAGCCTGAATAGTTAGTTCATCTGCTCTAAATGATGAAGCCCACCATGCAGACTTAACAATGACATATCATTAGGTTGATGTGCAAAATCCTGCCCATTTATAGCAACATTAGCATTTAGGTTTAGTTGTGTTTCTGTTCATGTGTCACAGATCTACAGTATTGGCTTTTAGCTCAGCTTTGGTTTACATCAACTATCAACTCAACATATACTATAGAAATCACAGTTGCTGTTTTTTTACAGTGACACTTATTGCAAAATGTGTATTTTGCTTTACAAGTACACAGAAATAGGTGTCTAGAACCCAAAAAAGACGTATGTTTCCCCTCCTACACTTCTTATCTGTGGCTCAAAATTGTACAAAGAACCAGCCACATAGCTAATGGCTAACAGCTAACAACAACAACAACTTCAGCAATAGAGCAGCAGCAAAACTGCAAGAAAATGTTTATGATCTCTAGTGTATCATCAGAAATGATCTACGTCTTCTCTGTCCAGCCTTATGGCCATCATTATCTGCTGTATCATATCTAACACCATGTATATCACGATAAAATCGTGTTTTGACCCATGTATCATGATAGGTATCATATTGTGTGGTCCTTGCCAGTCCACAGCCCTAATTTGCCAGTTGCTCTGTCCATGTACTGTATATGTACAAATGTAATGTGTCTCCCATGTCCCACTGCTAGCAGCAGCTTGATCGTTTCAGTCCTGGAGCCTTCACCTGTGAAAACAAGAGCGAGACGGGGAGGTGCCAGGTTACAGACTCAACCAATGTCATTGTGTCCATTCTGCGTCTCACCTCCACAATGTGTTCAGTGTCCTCTGTCTCCCCTAGACTGCTTACTTAGAGGAAACCTATGCATTTCCACAGCACCGATCTCCAAACATTGAACGCTCTAACCCGATGACCCTAAATCCCACGATGCCCCATGCCTGTGATACCTACTTAAACATCAACCAAGATTTTTCTGGTCTTAACCTTTGAAAGAGATTATTTTAGAAAACAATCTTTACAAGGAAGCTTTTTGAGCAACTTGTACTGTAATGGCACCTGCACTGACCTTAAGGATGCTAGAGTATATGTATGTATTTTTTTTCCAACATTCTCAAATGAAGATAGTCAACAGAAGAGTTTTAACATGTTAGACATACATTCATGTGTAGCAGAGATATTTGAAGTTAGTCCGCGAACAAGGTACCCCAGCTCTATCTTATAATACTGCTCTTTATCTCAAGAGGAGATAGTGAGACGCTCTAACGCTCAGGTTCTGAGCGACTCCGACAAGGGACAAACTGTGACGATTATGACTGGGTCACATGTCATGTAAACTACTCTTGTGGTGTGTTCCTGGTAGTACTTACCACAAGTAGTAACAGGTTAACCAGTGATGGGGTCATATGGGTGTTCCAGGCTCATAGCTATGCAAGGGTGGGGGCCAAAGCTTGCCCATCTGCTCAGACCCCATATGGAAGCTACAACAATTGCTGAGAGGGTTAATTAATGATGGCTCGAATAGCGTGGTGCCAGGCAAAGTGCTCACAACAGGGAGAGGGTTTTAAGAACTGGAATGTTGGAACTGCATGGTCCATTTCTAATGGAAGAAATGTGCCTGGTCAGGTGAAAAAAGCTTTCTTTTACATCATGCGGCTGACGGTGTGGTTATGCGTGTGCATTGTTTACCTTGGGATGAGCTGGCACCAGCACCATGGTAAGTAGGGAAACCAGCAGAGGCGATGTTCTGCAGGGAAACCTTGGCACCTGGCATTCGCATAGATGTTGCTTCAACATGCACTACCTACCCAAACACTGTTGCAGACCACCTACACCCTATCATGGGAACAGTATTGACACCCTGATGGCGGTGGTCTTTAATGCCACCCAGCATACATTTTTCAGCAACGGTTTGCCAACTCAAGGTGTTGACTTGTTCTGCAAATTCCCCATACCTCAATCTGACTGAGAACATTGGGAATACAAGAGGCCCAACCCTCTAAACCCTAACTCTAATCCTGATGGTTCAAGAGCTGCTTTGGGGACACAAAGGGGATCCACTCGATGACAAAGCTTGTCAATGTACAGTATACTGAAGGAAAGATATGAGGTATCGTATTTGAAAAATGTGACAAATCCTCCCAGGGATATCCTAAGGTCAAATAGGGATATCGTTGATGTTCTGTTTTGAGTAAATAGAAGAGGAGCTGGTTATGAAGCATGGGCTGCAATGGCAACAGCTGATGAACAAAGAAGGGTTTTCTGCGTAAGCGTTGAGATAAAGGTCTACAAAATAATACACAAATTAATGAGAAATCTTGCTGAGTTAGACATCGACTGCAAACGGGGTTTATAATAGCAGCGTGAGCACGCATCACTGCCTTCACAGGCAGCAGATTTCTGGGTCGTTATCTGGTGCTTGTGGCCAAACCATGAGTGCTCATTGCTGTTCCATTTGGGTTGCAGTTCACCATGCCAAGTTGTTGGCATTCACCAGAGCTCACTGATACTTAAAGCAGCTGCAAACATCGACTGTGGCACAGACTCCCTCCATCACACACCCTTCCATTTCCTACAGAGGATGCAGTCTAGAGTTGAGCTGAGGACATTCAAAACTCTCTTTCCCCTCTTTTTTTTTTTTTTTTTTTTTTAAACCACCACACCACCGGCATCTGTGGGCGTGTGGTGGGCGTTTATGTATCGCATGCTTGTGGACAGCTGGTGTTTGTTTGTGTTGATATCTAAAGAGCAGTTGATTCAGGCAAGCAAAGACAGCGATGGCTGCAGAGCTGAACTGCACTATTTCAAAAGATTTTTCTCTCGTCTGCATTTTCATCTGAGGTCCTGCCATCTTTTGAAGCAAAAACGTCACATGGCTTGCTTGGTTCTTGCACACAGAGAAACAGTAAGAAACCGGAAGAGAAAAAAGAGGGGTTTGTACAACTTGACTTTGTAGCTTGTGAGTGTGTTAGAGGCAGGCAAGCTTGAGGTTATGACATTACTGAACACACGCAAACAAAAAATGCATCTTGATCAGGAGACAAATGATGTAGATCCTTTGAAAGCCGATCCCATTAAATCAACATTCACACTGTACTGAGTAGGTTGACATACAATATTTATTTAGGTTCACAAAAAAATGATAAGTTAATTATCAGGTAGTCCACAAATATTGTGGGAATGGTCTCATACAGTCATACAAGGGGGGAAACATACATGAGAAACCATTTAGGAACAGGCCCACCCAGAAACGCACAGATTTAACCAAATAAAGTATGAAGCATTGAAAAAGATGAACTGAAACAGTCTAAATAATATCAAGGAACTTGATTATTTATTATTATATCCATAATTTCCCTAATCATCTTTGTATCTTTTAAAAAAGCCCCCCCTGCTATTTAAAATATCTTTGATTTATCTCTTTATTGATTGAAAAAATAATACAAACTAAAAACAGGGGCAGACCCTGCATTTAATATATTGCCATAAATCAGGGTCATCCCTGAACTGTCCCCTCAGCAGTATCAGTGGACCAGGGACTGGTCGAGATTAGAGATCAAAAGGTTGTAAAAACCCCTCTGAGGGGGGCATGTATATCTGAAAGTAGTCTGTAGTGTACCCAAACAGCCTGTGGTGGGCTTCCCCAAGCTGCCCCACACTCACTTTCTTCTCATTCTTTAGTTCCTCTTTTCTAACAAGTCAAATATTCTTTCAGCCAGAGACACCGGTGACACCCAGCCTCTCACCAAACTCCACCCCCTCCCATAAACACATCTCGACCTCATGTATGTTTGCTACAAAAGATGTTACACGTTATGAACACATCATGCAAAGTGGCAATTCTGTTTACAAAGATGGAGTAGTCATGTTTTTTTTTTTCATCTGTATCCATTTTAGCTGCTTTTAACCCCTGCAAAAAAAACCCTGAAGTCCCACCCTCTGTTAAGCCACCCACTTCACCTCTCAACAAAACAGAACGATCAGCATTATAAACAATATTATATTAAACCATGAATAATTTTTCTTGTAATACCCAAAATCTCCAGAAAAGTATACAGTTGTCATCTTGAGTCAAGGTTTAAAAGTGTGTCAGGAAAAGCTGTTGCAGTGAGAATCAGCATAAACAAAGTGGCGGCTGCCTTACAGCCCCCCACCCCCCCCCCCCAAAAAAAAACCCAAAACAACAACAAAAAAACTTTAAAACATGTACTGTGTCCTCAGCGGCAATGGTTGGTTTAAGAAGAATCCCTGATTGGCTGTAAGAAGTCAGGTGACCACCAGGTGAGGTAAGAGAAGTCCCACCTTAATGATGGGGATGATAATATGGAGGCATTTTCTCTAAGCGCTAATGTGTGTGTATCTGTGTATATATTTATAGATATATATTTGTGTGTGTATACATTTTGAAAACAAACTGACCAGCCGCTCTCATGCGTACACACTTGCACTCTCGTGCGTGATGATTTTTCATTCAGTCAATCTAAAACACTGCAAATTCTTGTCTCCTCCTGCAGCACAGATCGTTGCAGAAACACAGAACACCAGTGGTGGGCAAAAAGAAAAAGAAAGAAAGAAAGAAAAAAAGCACCAGCTAAAAAAAAAAATGGGGAGAAAAAAAAGAAACACAAAAATAGAAAATTTGATTTGCTGCCATGTATGTCCTTGAACATCACATAGAATCCTTGGGCGTGACATTTTTTTCTTCAGATTTCTCATTTTTTAGTTCAACAATATTTCTCTTAACTATGCATTCACTTAGGAATTAACTACCTAAGTTGCTCTTTTATTACTATGTGTGTGCGTATCTTTTTCTATTTTTGTATTGACTTTGCATTGGTTGTCTCCTCTTCTTCTGTTTTTCTTGGTTTGCGTGGTTTCCAACTCTCTCCACATCCAACTGTCTTGCCGTGATGTATCAGTTTTGGGAAAAAGTTAAATTATCAAATGATCACCTCCACCCCTGCCATCCGCCATTCATCCCCTGCTTACCCTGCCCTCCCTCCCCAGGGTAGACGGCGGCTTTCAGTCCCATGTGCCCTTCATCTCTCCGCCTCCATTGCTACGCTAGCCTTTTGCTCAGTGCCTGCATGGGGGTTGACGCCCGTGGGCCAGGCAGGACAGGGTTGTGTGGGAGGCTGCCCCTGAGTCCAGAGTCCTTGTGGAGGCTGCGGCACATTAGGTACGTTTGGTGAGACACCCCAGCCGCCAACCTGAGGGGGAGGGGGCGAAGTGGCCATCGATGCCGCCATTGGACTGCCACTGTTGAAGCTCTCTGATGCCTTCAGCCGGGAAAACATGGTCAACGCATCTGGGAAGTTGGGGGGCGTTGCTGGTGTGTTGGCTGGGGTGCACATCTGAGAATGAGTAGGGACAGGGAACAATTAATGCATTTCCCAAAAAGAGGAAAAACTGTTACACAGCTTCCATCAGACATTGTAAGGCCATTAATATTTAACAATTCTCATAATTACATTGGTCTAATGAATGTAATGAATGTCTGATGTACACACCATACCTCGTTCATTCATCTACCAGTCAACGAAAATTACCACCTCAAGTTCTGGGAAAACGTGGCGAGTATTTTGTATTTTCTTATAGTTAAATGTTAATAGTTAAACATTCAATTGACAAAATGTAATACATCTGATGGCTAATCGATCATGCTAATTACAGGAATCACAGAGCAACTAATGATACTTTGCCCACGATAATGATCATATGCTGATTAAGAATGGGGATCACGATGGTCTCATTAATAATCTGAAACAAAAACAAAACAAATCAGTGGGGTCTGAGCTTATTGATACTGATTGACTAGCTAGACTAGCAACAGCATGGGAGCACAGGTGACAGGAGAGTAATAAGCCTATGAGGAGGGAAAGGTGTTCCATGTAAGAGTGTGTGTGTGTGTGTGTGTGTGTGTGTGTGTGTGTGTGTGTGTGTGTGTGTGTGTGTGTGTGTGTGTGTGTGTGTGGGGTGATCACTTTGGTAATAACAGAAGAGGGGCGAGTATGCAGCCCAGAGCCCAAATGAGAGGTGCAGTGATGTTCTCTAATCAGAGCAAGACAGACAGAATCACACGACTTCCTGTTAGGATTTTTTCAGAAAAAGGCTAAAACTATTACAATAACAGCAACACATTCTTGCTTCTATTTTGAAGGCAATATCTCTGCACTGGAAGCGATACAATGCAGACTGGGCTGTGGAGCGATCGACTTTTTGTTGTTGTTGTTGTTGTTGTTGTTGTGTAAAACATAGTATCTATCTTAAACATAATATCTAGATTCTGAATTGTTGGTTATGTCAGTATTTCTTTTAGTCATATATCTATATGCCGCAACAACAGCAATACCTGATCTGTTAAAACTTTATAGTTGTGTTTCCACTATAGAAAAGTATCACTTGCAATATTTATAAACTGCAACCATTTCTTAATCTCAAAAAAGGTATCAATATAAATAAAAATGAGTAATCCCCATCCATAATCACGCTAGAGCAATTCTGTGATATTTGACACCCTACAGACAATCTGATACATTATGGTAGCTGTGCAACTGAGGAAAAAAAATCCCTCCAAAAAAGGCAAAAATCAGGAATTATTTATTAATTTACGACATGGTGCTGTCAGTCTCACTGAATTTGAGAGGCATATACTGTATATACTTGCAATAAATAACTAAAGGGATTTGTTAACAAAAGCTATTTTAAAAATACTGAAATTTGTTTGGATATTGCACAAAAATTACAGTATCAATAGTTACAACCATTCCTGATGCCAATAACAGGAAGAGGGATTTTGCTGCTTAGATGATGAAACCGAAGGTTCAGAAAACTGAATGGCTTGTCCTCTGGCTGCACCACTTTCTGATTTATTGGGATGATTTCCTCTTTTATGAATGCTGGCTTCGTCATCTCCTTTAATACATATTATAAGTTAAAACAGTTAGAAGTTTATCAAATTGTATTGTAGCTGTACTTGTAAAGGGATTAATCTTGCAACTGTCCAAATGGTACTCCACAAATGTTCAAAAGCATGTTTTTGCATGGGGTGAGTATTTGTATAACTGAACGTAAAACTTGGGGAATCCCAGGCTCACTTTGTTCCCTGTACCAGCAACTTTGCTCCCCAGAGGGGTCGACATGATGTTTACATTAACTGCCTGGTTCAACTATGAATCAACTTCCACTCAAATTTAACAGACTAAACTACTTGATTGTCAGGGAGCATTATAGGTGACCAGACTCGGGGAAAGCAACTAAAATTACTGTGTGGAACACACACAAACAAGCCAGATCAGTACACACACTGTTTCTTTTGCGAACCTGCTCCAAACCTTCTTCGTGCCAGCTGTCTTATTATTCTGCTGCCAGGAGTTCCTTTAGTGGCACGCCCCGAGCACACACAACACACCACTGTGCCAAAAGCAACACTAAACCTACCACCTTGGAGCTAACAGGCCATGCCAACAACATGTTTGGTAGCTCAGGAATAGTAAGCCTTCATCATCCTCTTCACTAATACAGCCTCTCACACAGTCCTCTAAGCTCTGCTTCCTCCACTAGGTTCCTTTCATTTGTGACCAGGAAAACAACAACCTACTGTATTCCACAGGTGTGCAGAGGTGGAGCCATGTGTAGCCAAGGGGCTTGACAGCTAAAAATAAGAGCCTGGGCAGGCCACTACGTGACTAAATAACATAAAATCACCAGGCCTAAACAATGGAGGAAAACTGCTTATCAGCTCCCCAGCAAAGTATTAAATAAGATTAAATGTACTTGAATTTAACTGCAGCTAACATGACAGAATATGAGCTTGCATCCAAATCAAGTTTAACCTGTTAAACCCGCATAGTCAATGGTAACAGTTTGTACCAGTACAACCAGATAATTAGCGTGTTTTCAAGATAATTTGCCCTGACAATAAGGCCACAATTTGTGGGTCTAGAACATCAAATAAAGTGGACTTCGATTCTTGTTCTGTTTTTCTTTAGTGGTTCAGCATCCAGCTTATTGGTACATCTCCACCTCCTTCTGCTCTAAACAGGATACCATTGTCACAGACCTGATAGTATTCTCTGCCTCTCCCCACCTCACGCATCAATTTGCACATATGGCTGATGCCCAACACAATGCAAGCAGTAAAACAAAACACAATGGCTTCAAGCATCTGTCACCATGTCTTAATTTTTCCTATCTGGCAAAACTGGTTTGCATGCTCAGACCTATAAATTGTTATTTTCCTGCCTGCAAATGGTTATTTTCTTATAACTGCATTCACCACCAGAGCTCAAAAATTTAATTTTTAATCTTAACATGCCTTTTTATGTCAGGTCTTTAAAAGCTTCAGGTTAAATGCTAGAGTGTTCATTTTAAGGGGTCTCAGGCTCCATGATTCAACCACATAGGGGTGAAATTGGACCACCTTGCCCCCTAAAAGTGCTGGGGTTTGCAGCTTAGTCCTGCAATGACACCGTCCGTTTCTCAGAGTGGTACACTGTTATGAAAGGTGAGCATGCCCACTGCGCACTCTGACAGGAAACGCTGGCTCATGTCTTTGAAGCTGCTTCCTGTCGTAAAGCGACACCCTGGAATGTTTGAGTGACCTCTGCGGTCGTGTTCTTGGCAGCCATCAGAGGAGGCTACAATTGGATTTCTTAAATCTCCAGCTCGGTCTGAATTTGTGCAAGTGGTAGGCAGGACCCAAAACGGCTCTTCTATATCCTGATGAGACAAAAATGCTGACACCTACCATTTTTCTGCTTGTCCTTAAACACCTTTGTGTACTCATGCACAGATGAGCAGGTATCACACACCTACAGTTTACTCGCTCATGTAGAGATCACACTTTCATTTCTACACTTGGTTCCAAACAGTGGGAAAAATGTGAGGCCGATGACACAATGGCTGTACATGCTTTTGTTGCACAATTTGATTCAACACCAGCCAACACACTTTTGTGCTTTTCAGTGCGAGGACCTTAGACAGAATCAGAGACACAGACAGTAATGACCCCAAACAGAACAGGATCTAGTCAGAAGACACTGGCAACTGTCTTCTGTGCCAGGCTGTCTGACAGAGGATCTGACTGCTGCTCACAGATTAGAGAGCCCAGAACTGTCAGTGATCACGCTTTAAAGCCCTACTCCTTAGTATGTGAGACATGACATCTGAAATTAGTAGTATCTGAAATTAAATCAAGCCAAACTCTCTAAGAAAGGACATTGTGTTTTCAAGGTTTTCAAGGAGTGGTGCAAATCAACAATATTACACTACATGATAGTCAAGGGTTATCTTTCTCAACAAAGTAAAGAACACAACACCAAAGGTCTACATGTTGAGATTAAAACCCTCTGGTGCAGCATGCTGAGGAAGTAGGTTACTGTGCATTTTCCTTTGGTGTGTATTAAGCAGCCTAGTCGCAGATTAACTCTCTCTGTACCAAGGCGGGGACAGACAAATACTGCAGGAGCTGTTAAGATCAAGCAGACACTGAGATTCAATTCTTTGACTAACCTGAGCACAAGAGGATTAATATTTCATTGATAAGTTATTACCTGTTTGCACATACACACGTGTGTAGTTGCATCACAAACACTATGTCAGACAGTGTACTGTGTCTGCAAATGCTGGCTAAAACATGCAGAGAAAAGAAATATACTGTATTATATATGTAACTGCTGTATATTTTGTAAGTGCCAATTCAGTGATCGTAGAAGTAAAAGCTTGTTGAGGTACACTGAGGTTACAGTGACACAATAAACATTCAGACTCAAAACCATTGAGTTGTAAATTTGGGAAGAGTCAGCTGAGTTCAGGGAGGTCTCACCATTCCCTTTAGAGCATTTGCTCAAGATATACAGATGGAGAGACAGAGGGAATAACAGGCAGCGACAGGGAGTTTGTGTTCAAAACAGAGCCAACAGAGAGATGTTGCCATGGGAATGGTTGTTAGGAGGAAAGAGTACAGATCTCCTGTTGATGGGACTG
Source organism: Aulostomus chinensis (assembly GCF_037954235.1). NCBI lineage: Eukaryota > Metazoa > Chordata > Actinopteri > Syngnathiformes > Aulostomidae > Aulostomus > Aulostomus chinensis. Next base: position 8,463,163 of record NC_141342.1, read on the forward strand.
GACCTTGTGGTCACAGTGGCCCGGCTCTGTCCACCCTCTCTTCCAAGTCTGTTTGCTGAGCCCAGCATGAGGAACGCATGGCTGACGGGCAGTGACCACTCTAAACATGCCTGGCCTGGGCTGTGGTGTGGTTCCACAAACCTTAAACACTCCTCCACTTGTAGGCGTGTGTGTGTGTGTGTGTGTGTGTGTGTGTCCACAAACAGATGAGCCTGAGTTATTTCAAGAGTAAGAAATACTGAGTGTGTGCTCGGCTGAAAAGAGAAGCTTTCTATCCTTTAACATGCTTGTGCAGAGGGTCCACCTATATCTTGTGACCTCAACTGACCTTCATATAACATTAGACTGTAGCTTCCCCTTCATGTTTCAGGCTCTCTAGTTGTTTCATATGTTTCAGTTAAATTTAACAATATGTTTGTTTGTATTGATAAAATGAAGTAAATAAAATGATTTTTTTTAAATGCCATGATCAAGTAATACTTATCAAGTTATTGTTAGGTTTCAAGACATTTTGGGTCAGTCTGCACCAAAAATAAAATACATGAAAAACACAGGGGAAAATAGCAGGCTGACAGTTATGTACAAGATTGTCTTGTTAAATGCTGTGACATAACTGTTACAGTGATATTACATCTAGCGTAATAATATATTATTACGCTAGATGTAATATCACTGTCACAGCATTTAACAAGACAATCTTGTCAAGTCAGTTTTCAAAGACCCTTGCTTTGTAGCTTGACTAGTGACAGGCCAGCACCAGAAATTGTAGCTGATTGATCAAGTTTGTTGACTGGGTGTCTTCTTTTTCAAAATGAATCATCACTAACTATTCTAAATGACTTCATCACAGTACTTGAAGCGAATTTTTCTCAATTCCTTTCTCAAAAAGTGTTTTAGTCTCCAAGAGAGTTTGAGTGGGTGGGTTGTC